>NC_053467.1:1865686-2189972 GCF_015227805.2 Hirundo rustica | reverse complement strand
TTCAGGCAGCCTTTACCTGTAATTTGCCTGCATGCAGTAATTTGAGAGGTGTTTTTTTTTTTTTTTTTAAAGTGAAAAGACTCAACTCTCTATTTGCACCCTCTTTGGAGGGAATTTTGCTCGTTTGTTCAGTTTGGACAGGAACATGTTTGTTGTGCTGAGGTGAAAGACTAGAGGTGAGACTGTGAAATAGAGCTGGGTATCATCCTTATCCACCTCTAAATTCAGCTGCTTTAGAGCTTTCACCACTCCAGACCATCCCAGCCGCTGGTGGGACGGTCTTTGGTCTAATTTCACCTTTCTCAGCCGTTTTGAAATTCGAGATTGCCGAAGCTCTCTGCTGAAATGCAAACAGCATCTTTGCCTCTGATCTCACTCACTTCCTGAAGCTGCCCTTGCCTCTTTCTTTCACCCAAATCCAGACAGAGGCTTCCACAAGGCCTTAAGCAGCCTTAGAACATTTCCCCAGATGATTTTCATTTCCTTCTGCCTCCGCCCTTCTCCAATCCAGCTGGGAGCTGAGGTTTCCAAATACCTTGAAGAAAAGCTATTCTTGTGGTTTCGCTACAAGCTCCAGGGGAATTCATAGGGAATATTTCTTGAGATTTTCAGCGTTGTTTTCTAGGTTCTGCAGCTTTAGATAACTTACCAAAATGTAGCTGCTGAGCTGAGTTAGTGAACTGCTTGAAGATTTCCTGTCAGTAATAATATATTTGGGTGTCAGACTTGGAGCTAGTGGAGGTGTTTGAGGGTTAAAACCACGTTTGTGCAGGGCAATGTCCCGTTGAAGCCAAAGGACAGATATCGTTCGGGGAGAAAAGTCAGTCCTGGGCACACTCATATGTCTTTACCACAGCTAACCCGTCTCTAACTTCCCTGCCAAAACTCTTCTACATTTAAAAAAAAATTAAAAATAAAAGAAGTATTTTAATTAAATACAAATTTCTGTGGAATAAATCTGCTGCTTTCAACAAGCATCCACGCTTTAGCGGTAACTCAAAGCCAGACCATCGTGGCTCAACAGAACTATTTACATTTGAAAGCTTTTCAGTTGAAAATGTGTATGCTTTGGAATTGAAAATCTGCTTTATGGCTTTCATTTTTATGGGAACACTGGAAAAATTTCTGCTTCAGGGAAGGACTATTCTGACTCTAGTAAGATTTTTATTCTCAGAACCAAGCACTGTTTTCTCAGAGAGACATTTTTACATGTCGTTTCTCATGTATTTTTCTTCCCTCTTGCCTCTCAGACCATTTCCCTTGACTTGCTTAACCCGACTTGAAAACCAGTATGAGGAATGGGGTTTTGTGTTACTGGCTCTCTTGCCTGCCTCACTGTTTTGGGCAGTTAAACAAACATCCTGGAGATCTCCCTGGCCCGACTGCAGGCCACAAAAATGCAGGTTTTACGGTGGAAGCAAGCTGAAAGGTGATTTTCAGGCCTGAGATATATAGCAGCACTTTATCCACCTGAGCCCAGCCTCTGCTGAACGATCCAGTGCTATGGGCAGGGCAAGCCCCGATGATTTCAATATAAATGGGTTATGACAAGAGGAGAGGCCAAATGCTGAGTGGATTTAATCATCTGACAAGTGCGATGATTAATCTTAAATATTCTGTAGTCAGCCCCAGAGTGGAATTTCTGCTTAGGAACGAGGCCATCAGCCACGGGTGAACCTTTATTTGCTGGCAGCCGTGGCCACGAGGTGCGCAGCAAGCTGAGGAAGTCCTGGCTATGTGTAAAGCTGTTAGCAGTGACAGACGATGAGTTGTTAAATAACTGCACAACTCATCAGGCATGGGAAGGTGCTCCCAGCCTGGAGTGGGGCTCTCCCTTCCCTGGAGAGCCACTGTGGGCTGGGGACACGTGGGCTTTCCTCAAATTGTGTGATTTTGCGTTGCCAAGTGCTGCTGCCTTTGATTTCTTCAGGCTGGGGTTCTTTCCCTTAGCTCCTTTCCCTTCAGGGTGCTGCTTTTACGGGGTCTTTTCTCTTTTTTTTGGCAGATATTCACCCTGGCTCCCTGTGCATGGGGAGGCTGAAGGGGAGATGGCAGAGCCTGGCTCTGTGCCTGGTGGGGGACATTTTCATTCTGGAGCTGGCCTCTTGTATTTCTCACACATGATTTTGGTTTCCAGCCCAGATCCAGGTCAGAGAAGGCAGTGGAACTGGATTTCCCGTGGCTTCAGTAGCCCCACACAATCTCATCCCCCAGCCTGACCTGGCAAAGCTGGGATGTGTCCAAAGAAGGGCAAAAGACTGGGGAAGGGGCTGGAGCACAGGTATGATGGGGAGCAGCTGAGGGAGCTGGGAAAGGGGCTCAGCCTGGAGAAAATGTGAGGAATGGATTTGTAGAGGATTCTGAAAGCCTGACTGAAAGCTCACAGAGTCTTGTCCATCTGTGTGCAAACTCTGAGATGAGGTGTGCTGACTTGGAAATGGAATAGAGAAGACGTTGTTGAGAGAGAAATCGAGCAATAAACAAGTTCCAAATGATGGCCTTGCAAAGAGAGAAGATATTTTGGACAATCAGAACTGTGAGAGATGCACTGTAGCGAGACCACATGGGGTAAAATAATCGGTGATTGGTGTTAGGAGTATTAGCAACATGGTGTGGAAAAAGCTATGGCTGAAAAGCATATATAAGGTATCATAACAAAGAAATAGTTTGGGTTTTGATAGAATGGCATTGAGTTTTACGTCTCTTGTGTTCTCACCCTTCTATGAGATTGATAATGGAATGAAATATTTAAAAATGCCTCTCAGGTGCCCTGTCTCTGTAGAGCTGGGTTTTTTCAATGCCTGGGCAAAGCTGGAACATGCCCAAAGAAGGGCAACAAAGCTGGGGAAGGGGCTGAAGCACAAATCTGATGAGGAGCAGCTGGGGGAGCTGGGAAAGGGGCTCAGCCTGGAGAAAAGGAGGCTCAGGGGGAACTTGTGGCTCTGCACAACTCCCTGAGGAGAAGGTGGAGCCAGGTGGGGGTGAGGCTCTGCTCCCAGGGAACAAGAGACAGGACAAGGAGAAAAAGCCTCAAGTTGCACCACGCAGGGTTTAGATTTTACATTTCTTCAGTGAAAGGGTGCTCAAGCAGTGGTGCTGGGCAGAGAGTCCTTGCAGAGCCTTGCTTTGAGTGCTCTCCCACACCTATCAAGCAATGCTGGGGCTCAGTGTTCAGCAGACAATGCGGAGAAAGCTTGGCAAATGAGATTTGTTAGGGCAGACTGCAGAAAGTCAGGGCCGTGAAAAATGTGAGCCTAATACAGATTATTCATGGTGTGCTGGGATTTCCTGATGGGGTGTTTCGGGAGTCCTGTGTGACCTGCCTTGGGCAGAGATCCTCCTGGGGCAACGCTGATGAGCTCCTCTGAAACCTGAGGGGAGAAAAACCTGCAGTCACTGATGCTGGATCTGAAGCTGGGCTTGCAAACTCTTGATTTGGGATGGCATTCCAGAGTGGAGCAGGTGAAAGAAAGGCTACCAGTGCAAGTGCCCACAGGGCCATCAGTGGGGCAGCAGGGTGAAAATGGGTTTATTTAAGAGATAAAACATATTGTAGAAATCTTCCATGCTCCCAGATCGGTGATATCCGTATCGACTGTGGAAACCTGGCTGCAGCCATTCTGCATCAATTTGATCAAATGATGCCTCTCGTTCGTGACTGGGCTTGAACCCCACCACTTTTAAAACTGATGTGATGCCCTGAGTTCTTTCTGCTTGATGGTATCTGGCATCCTTTCCAGCACCTCCTTGAGAAGCAGCACTTGCTGCTTCCACATGACAGGAGAAAAAATGTTTTAAAGAGCAGTATTAATAATAATAGCAACATTAAAGTGTGGGGAAGGATTACAAAGGTAATTCTGAGATCCTTCTCAGTAATGCAGGCCATTAACAAAAGATAATCACCTTTAAGTTAGTCACCTTTAGCCCTGGAGTAAAATGGAGGTACAATTATTCAATGCAGTACAGAAGTAATTTAAAAAGAGATGGATGGACGGTCAGCTCACTCAGTTCTTGCTTGGGAAACCAGCCAGGGCCTTGTTCAAAAGGGAGGAAAACTCTGTGAAAAGAATGGCAGCAATAATAAGTGACTCATTCCTGGTGTCCTTCTCTCCATTCTTCCATCGAATCTGAAGTTATTCACTCTCTGGAGCATGAAAAGTGAAAGGAGGGAAAAATAGGAGAATCACATTGAAAAGCAGTTCTTCGTGTTCCTTTTATGAGTAGCGCTGGGAAGTGTTTTTACTCTGGACTGCCATGAAACATCTAGGTCCATTCTCTGTGTCAGTGCAGGGGTTTTGTCATCGGAAACCGCTGGCCACGCTCATCCTTTCTGTCGTGCTGGGTGTGCGGCAGAGGGGCAGCCTGGAGAATGAGATGGGATGAGTTGACAGCCGGCTGAATGTGAGCCAGGGTGTGCCCAGGTGGCCAAGAAAGCCAAGGGCACCTGGCCTGGATCAGGAGTGGTGTGGCCAGCAGGAGCAGGGAGGTCATTCTGCCCCTGTACTTGGCACTGGTCAGGCCACACCTCGAGCGCTGTGTCCAGCTCTGTCCCTTCAGTTTAGGAAGGATGTTGAGACCCTTGAGTGCGTCCAGAGGAGGCAGCGAGGCTGGTGAGGGGCTTGGAGCACAAACCCTGTGAGGAAGGGCTGAGGGAGCTGGGGCTGTTCAGCCTGGAGAAAAGGAGACTCAGAGGTGACCTCATCACTCTCCACAGCTCCCTGAGAGGTGCCTGTGCTCAGCTGGGGTTGGGCTCTGTCTCCAGGCGGCACTGACAGAGGGAGAGGACACAGCCTCAGGCTGCACCAAGGGAAATACAGGCTGGGTATCAGGAAGAAGTTTTAAATGTAAAGAATAATAAAGTCCTGGAATGATCTGCCCAGGGAGGTGGTGGAGTCACCATCCCTGGATGTGTTTAAACAGAGCCTGGATGTGGCACTGGGTGCCAGGGTTTAGTTGAGGTGTTGGGGCTGGGTTGGACTCGATGATCTTGGAGCTCTCTTCCAGCCTGGTGATTCTGTGAATTCTGTGAGTTGTGTATGGAAAAGGCACTGTGTCTACTGAAAGAGGGCTCAGGAGCCAAGGGAATTGCCCTCAGCAGGGCCAAAAAGACGTGGCCACCTTACTGTGCTGGAATCAGGAGTCTCTTTCTTCATAGCTGCTGTGGGACCCCTTTCCTTGTGTCCATAACCTGCCTTCTTCCCAGAAACTGGCCTGAGGTTGTCAGAATACAAGGGCTTTCTAGCTTTTGTCAGGTTGCTGCTGAGTGCTCCCTTGCTGGTTTTTTGTTGTTTAAAGGGGTTATTCGAGTTCTATGCAAGGCAGAAGGAATGTGTGGACTCTGGAAGCAGTTATGAGGTTTCAAAAGTTACTTTGAAAGGTCTTTCAAGCTGCAAAGACGAACAGTTGGGGCCCTTGGAAATGCCCAAGGCAGGGCTGGAGCCACATGCAAGTCCCCTGGACAAGCTGGCTCCGATGCGCCATCTGAACTTGCATTCAAGCGAATAAAATTCCCACTTTTAACATTCTCGCTGATTTTTCTTTCCCACAGAAAGGAGCACTGGAGCTGGGCATCCAAACCCATCCGTTTTCTCTGTGTTGCCTCCACGAGCAGCAGCAGGATGACAGGAGGGCGCGAGATGAAGAGAGACTGGCAGGGCACGTGGCACGTGGCTCAGCCTGGCCCTTACCCTGGAGCAGCTGAAGCCTGTGAGAGGTTAGCAGGTACGAGAAACTGCAAACAGAATCAATTCCTCGGGAAACAAGCTGAGAGTCGCTGTGAGGGGCGTTGTGCGTGGCCACTAATCCACCAGCCAAAGGGAGAAGTCCAGCCCAGTCTGGAGCGGGATGAATTGTGTGTTTCTGCTTTATGTCCTGCCTGTGTGAGCCAGGGGCCTTGCCTGCTCATTCCTGCGCCGTTCCCCAGTGGCTCTGTCTGGAGTGCTGCCGGCTTTGGCTTTATAAGCACCGTGGTAGGAGCTCAGCGCATGAATATTCTCAGAGATATTTCTGCAGTGTTAGCTCTGATTACTCCTTTTGCATTGCTCAGCTCACGTGTAGGCTCCTTACCAGAAGCTCCTGAGCTCGTGCCCTGCCTGGTCTAGACACCCCAAAATCCTGTTTTTAGTGTTGCTACTGGGTGCAAACCTCTGTGTCCTGGAGTAGGGGTTTGTGTGAGAGCTGTGCTGCTGGGGAGTCCTTCAGAGGAGCTGGGGGGGGGTTGGGAGAGCCTGTGAACACCCACCAAGGGTTTTTTTTGTGCTGTGGTTACTGAGCATGGCCAAGTGACTGCCAGGATCAGTGTGGAGCTGGAAGAGAACTCACCTTGCACTGGCAAATGGAGGGTGAGGGGAAGCAGGGGATTGGTATCTGAGGAGACAGGGAATTGTTATCTGCCTTTGCACCTGGAGATGTTCCATGACAAACCCATCAGTCTGGGTTTTTTTCTGCAAGTTTGGGTGGCACATATCATTTTGGGAGGTTAGCAAGGGGCAGTGACGAGGAGAGGGAGCTGTGGGGTCTGTCCCTGCTGGCTGCACAGCTCAGTGGATCACAGGAGGGCTGCACTGTGCCTGGAAATTCTCTGTATGCCCATCAGCACCTTCACTGTCAGCGAGTCTGAATCCTGGGCCTCCAACCAGGGTGGTGAACATTTAGGACACAACCCAGGGAACCACAACCACAGCAGAAACCTTCCCACCCCATTGCAGGTTTAGGCATTTCAACCCAGAATTTCTCCCCAGGGTTTTTGGGGTGCATACCTGGTTGGGACTCTTCACCCCGTAAAACCTTGCTCATTGTCCACCCCCTACCTCAGGCTCCTGGTCAAGACCCTGGTGGAGAACCTCTCAAGAAGGCAGACAAATTAGCTGTGTAAAAGCTGTCCTAAATCGAGTGCACTGATTGCCCTCTGCTGTTAACCCTTGGTGTGCTGTACAGGGGGCAAGCTCTGGCCTCGTCTCTCCAAGTGCTGTGGGGTTTTCTGGATGCCCTTGGCCTCCAAACCTGCTGAGATGGGTGCTGCTCCCTGTGCTGGCCCACGTGAGCTCCTGGAGATGTGTTTTGCTGCCTTCTTGCTGTATCACTGTGTTTTAGAAATCTCGTGTAATAGGTGGCACCGAGTTTTTATTGGGCATTGTGTGGGAGGCACTTTTTCCAGGAGGATGTACAAGCTGGATCAAATGCCAGCAACTCTCCCTGTTGTGTGAAAATGAGGAGCACAGAGGTCTGGGCAGTGACTTGTGGCTCTTAGAGCTGTTTGTGTACCACATTCCTGTTGAGAGCAGTGTGGTTTTGGGGAAAGTAGAAAGGGGAAGCAGCTGAAAATCAAATCCTTCATGTGCTTTGTTCACCTGAAACCCAAAGCAATTTGTGAGTTCACTTTCAATATCTTTCTATTAAAGCAGACTCCTTTTTTTTTTTTTTTTTTTTTCTTTCCCCCATAGAAATTGCTCTCAGGTTCTTGATCAGCTTGAATAAGCACAATGCCTTCCCTTGTCAGAGGGGCCCAGTTCAGCCGTAAATCTGATGTTGAGAAATTAGATTTCTCTACTGCTCCCAAGCTGTCATCAGAGGAGTAAGACAGCAGCCACTCGTGGGGAGGGCTGAGCGTGGCATGGCTGGCACGCGTCTGCCTGAGCTGGCACCAGGCAGGGCTTCCTCAGCTCGCCACAAAGGGAACTTTGACCTCCAAATTCTTACCTGACTTGAGGGGAACGAGCTGAAGGAGCTGCAGGCAGAACCTGGGCACCAGGAGCGGTTCAACTCCTGCTGCATTCAGCTAAGACACATCAGAGAATCCCCCAGCCTGCGTTAGCCAGGGTTTAGAGGTGAAAATAGTGTTTTCATATTTCGAAAGCCGCAGCAAAGGTGGGGTGATGTCTGATCTGTGCACTGTGGTGGTGAAATGTCACAGCCACCTGCTGACCTTTGGGGCTGGGGCCAGAACTCTTTTTAAAACTACTGCTACACAGCATCCACTGGTCACTGTGGCACCAAGATATCACAAAACAGGTCCTCAACTCCAGAGACTGGCCAGAAGAAAAAGGTAAAAAATATAAATACATTAATACAGACCTCTTTGTTCTGCTTTTGATGGCCTTTACTGTTCATGTTTTTGGGATTTTCTCTGCAGACGTAAAATTTAGAAGAGCATTTAAAAAAAAAAAAATAAATTAAAGCCGAGATTTTCTTGGAATCACATGTTTCCAAACACAGGGGACCTGAGAGTAAAGCTCCAGATATAATCCTGAGATTTGGCAGTGCTCTTTGTAGCATATTAAGTGATGGTCTACAGCACTCGTTAATTGCTGCGGGCTGAAAACTGATCCTGGCTCCCGGCAGAGGTCTTCTGCTCATTCTCAGTACAGAAGTTTCTCCAGTTCTTCTGGGGGAGTGGGAAATATCACTTTCTAAAGGGCATAGGTACAAAATTACAGAGTGATCTATGTACAGCTTGAGCAGCGTTCTTAACTGTTTTGCTCAAAACAAAATTTGAGCATAGGCAGCTAAAATTATCTACTGATGTGCTCCTGAATAACCATGCAGGCTATTTTGTCTTTATAAGCCTTGAAAATAAGACCAGCAGAAGAGAGAGCAGGCTGCTGGTGAAAACAGGGCAGTCTGTGATCTGGACCTGATGGACACATGCAGAATCAATCCACATTTCTCCTCCCAATCCTCTATGAACCTCTGTGCAGGTCCCAGGAGAGGCAGTGTTACCTGCCAGGCACAGCACCACTCTGAAAGTAATCCTCTTGTTAATGTTCATTAATTTTGGACTAATTATGGACCCTAGAACAGGCACTCCTCTGAGTTCTGCTTAGGCACTAAACCTTTTGGGGCAGCAGCTCCTGTCCTAGCTCTGGCATGGGGGGACCCTGCTGCAAGTCAGGGAAAGGTTTGGAATTGGGGTGGGCTCCTTTCTCTCCATTGGGATGGATTTATGGCAGCGGAACACGTTGTTCTTGGCCAGAGTGGAGATAATCTCCAGGTTCCACTGGGAGCCTTGTCCCGTGGCTCCCTGCAGGTGTAGGAGGGGCAGGACTGGCCGGATGGGAAAAGCGATTTGCTGCAGAACTGTCAAACACCATTCTTGGGGCACAGGGCAGTGGAGCTGCCCTCTCACCCTGCTCCAGCCAGCTCACAGCCAAATCCCCATTATCCTTACAAGCATCCTCCACCTGCTCCTGGGCCTGGCTCTGCTGTGGCTGTCTGTCACTGCTGAGCAGCTCTCCCTGGCTGGAGATGCTGCCTTTTGCCTTTTGGCACCGTGCAGGGGAGCAGGGATCTCCCGGGGTGACACGCTGGGGGAAGCCAACATCTCCTGTCCCGTGGAGCTTCTCACACTGCAAAACCAGCAACAATTTGCTGTGGAGGGGGGAAACTGGGGCAAAAAGGTGATTTATCTCAGGTGGGGACGCCTGTCCCCCTGTCCCCCTGTCCCTGCCCTGGCTCTGCTGATGCTCCCAGAGCTCGCGGCTCTGCGGGGTTTTGTCTCCATCAGAGGGCTGACACGTCCCAGCAAGCTGCCACACGAACACAAACATCAAAGGGCTGCCATGTGTGCGTTTTTCTGAGGCAGCTTTCTAGGTTTTACTGGGCTATAAAATACAGCGAGGAGGATATAAAACCAAAGCTGTGATGGACTTAGCAGAGAGCCAAAGCGAGGGAGGGGAGAAATGATGAAAATGCGAAAAAGGGTTATGAGCGGGGAATGATGTATCAGCCCCGTGTCAGGAGGAACAGATTTTGGAATAACTGTGAAGAGCATAAAACTGGTTTAGTCATTAAGGGAGGGGGGAGCATAGAAAAAAGAAAGAAAAAAGGAAAAGAGAGGAAAAAAAGCCGAATAAAAATGAGTAAAGGAGGGAACTTCAAAGCATAAATTTCTTGACTGCATGACACTGATGTTTTGAACAGTTGTTCTGTGTGAGATAGCAGCAGTGATTTTAATGAACTTTAAAGAGCAGTATAAATAGGAGCAAACAAAGAAAGACGATCGCATTAGCTCAGAGCGAGGCACTGAGCTAATTGACTGAACAGGATTTAAATGGCAGGTTATTATTTCTTTCTTTTTTTTTTTTTTTTTTTTTTTAAATTTATGTGTATAAGCCTATTTTTCTATTTGGGCTTAAGAAAATGGAATAAAATAAACCCGAGCATCTCAATTTGGGTTTTCAAGGGAATCAAATGCTTGCTTGATTTCCGTGAAGAGCGAGAGCTGCCGAGCCAAAGGGCAGAGAAATGGTGTAGCAGAGAAAGCAGGAGACTTTAGCTGGCCTGAAAGGGGGCTGGGTGTGTAGGAGAATTCGTTTTAGTTTGATGCACAGGCTCTCTCTGATGTTTCAAATGGATTTCACAGTGCGGCTGCACGGGGACTCGGAGGATCAGAACCATCAGAAACGGGGTAAAAACAGGTCACCTTCTTCCCGGAGTGGGTCACCTCGTTCTCATCCTGGGCTGGAGATTTTCTTAGGCTTTGGGTTTTCAGCTTAGAGCGTTTGTTTCTACTCGAGCTGCTTCTGGTTTTCATGAGCTGTAGGCTCCATGTCCCCACTGCTGTGGGCAGCAAATGTGCAGGAGCAGCTGCTGGGGGAGGTGAGGATGCTCCACGTATCCAGCCTCTCCTGGGCTTGGATGGTGTGGGGTATCACTGATGGCTGCCTTCCTGGACTTATATACTCAATCAAAGGTCTTTTTATTGATAAACTGTACCTCACTAATGCTTTACTGGTGGTTAAAGAACTGTTAGAGCGTTTCCCCCCCAGATCTAGTAGGAGTGAGCAAAGAAAACTCCGTGTGAAGTAAATTAGAAAGTCAGCTAATGTCTGAAAGTTGGAGAAATTTAACCAGATCCACTCCTGGCTCTGACATTTCTATCAAACCTCTCTCACCTGTTGTACATTTGGTGGACCCGGAGTCACTGCTATGGAGACAGAAAAAAAGGGAGCCAGCCCTGAATATCTGCAGTGTCAGAAGCACGCTGGGCTGTACAGTAAGTGGGTTGTCTTGTTAGACAAATTTGTGGTCCTTCAAGAACTGCTAAGGAAATTAATTAAAAATTACAATCACTAATTGGGTACATGACTGGAAAGCCAATGTCCTG
Organism: Hirundo rustica; assembly: GCF_015227805.2. Classification (NCBI taxonomy): domain Eukaryota; kingdom Metazoa; phylum Chordata; class Aves; order Passeriformes; family Hirundinidae; genus Hirundo; species Hirundo rustica. Next base: position 2,178,868 of record NC_053467.1, on the reverse strand, counting down.
TGTACTTGAGGTGCCGAGCAGTACAAATTCAGATTGCAAACGCTGCTTTTTAATTCCCACCCTGACTTGACCTGCAAAGACTTCCAAGTTTTGACCCACTTCAGGCATTAATGAGCTTGTCAGCTCCTCCCAAGGCCCATCATCCCTCTGCTGCTTGTGAATCAGGTTTCTTTTGCCCTGGGAAAGGATTTCCCACCCCACAGCCCCTGCTCTCACTGTCGCTATATGAGCTGTCTTTTTGTGTGCCATTTCTCCCTGGAAGAGGCTGTGCAGTGATTTCTGTGCTGACCACCCATGATCCTTGAATGTTTTACCGAAGTCCAGCAGCTGAAGTGGGGGAATCACTGATTTGTTAACCACAGTTCTGGGTGTGGGTCAGAACAGTAGAGCCTGGAGAAAATCCAGCCCTTCTCCATCAGCTCTTCCAGCTGTCACCCCCCATCATCATTTCCCTTCTTTGATTAGAGACCAACTTGGATTCAGAAACCCCCAGCAAAAGGCAGCCTTTGGTGGAAATGTCATTAATCTGGACCTGGCTCCATATTTGTTTTAAATTAAAATTCTGGAGGAGCCCATGTGCTTTTCATATTCATTCTTCCGCACCACAAAAGGGACTGGCCCAAGATGGACATTTCTGAGCTGCTCAGATGGCGAGGTATTAGAGTAATTACAATTATCAGCACTGAGATTAAGGGATTTGGGCTGAGAAAAGAGGGAATTGAGGAATGAAGAAGCAGAAGGAAGGCAGAGGAAGAAAGGAAAAATGCTTCAGTGCCTTCCCTTGCAACCTAAAACCAGCTGCTTTCCAGTCCAACAGCTCCTCTTGTCTGCTTTATTTTTAGTGACCACAGTCTCAGATACCATGAGAGGTCCTTGTGAGTGTGTGCAGAGTTGGAGGGAGCGAACCAGCTCAAAGCAGAAAGCAGCTCCCCAGCTCTGCCAGCTCCTAGAATCCAGCCTGACTCCAATGCTTGCTCGAGGTTTGCCAAACGTTCAGGGAATAGAAAAGGCTCCTGCAGTGCTGTTTGTAGAAGGTTTAATAGGTCAGTCTGTTCTTTTTGGCTTTGCTGAGCCGCGTTCCCGAGCCAGGAATGTCGTCAGTGCCAAACTCCTGATGGAGTCAGTGGGGCTGACTTTTGGGAAGTGCCTGGCCTTGAGGCTGCTGATCTCCCTCCAAGGGGTTCAGGTGGGTCCTTCAGAACAGGGATATCAGAGCTCCTGGTTCTGGCTGTGCTGTGCTGAGCCTGGAAGCTCCACTCTTCATGTCCTTGGTGCCCAGAGAGGCTGCCTGGAACAGGGGCTGGGCAGAGGTAAGGAATAAAGTGAGGATTTATTAAAAAGCCTTTAAGGATTCACCTTGGGCAGTGCAAGAGCCTGGCTAAGGCTACACCCAAGATGGACAGTGGGGCACGAGTTTCCACACATTTATGAGTTTTGGTCCATTTACACATTGGTGTTAATTGTCCAATTACACTTCAGGTGATGCAGTCCCACCCTCCCAGTTTGCTCCCCTCAATTTGTTGTTGTTTGCACTTTCTGGGGCTGAAGCTGCAGCGGTGTCCTTGGTTCTGGGCTGGAAAAGGATTGTTCTGTGTGACTGAGCTCTGAGGAGAACTTGCTAACACTTTATGTGAAGTTCAGAGTTACGTACCAATGCAGTGCAGAATCTGGAAATTATGAAAGTTAAAACTTAAGGTATCATCCTCATTCAATGGAAATCCTGTCCTGGGTTTTCTCATTAGCAGGAGCAAGAAGAGCTCATTTGATGCAGGTCTCATAAGGATCTTTCCTCCTTTTCTCCACGGATGTGCAGCACTGGCTTCTCTTTTACCTCATCTTGGTGCTCTTCAGAGCAGGACTGGCTCAAAAAGCTTCAGTGTTAGCAGGATATAGAGATTTTTATTTTTTTAATGCTCTACTGAGGGGCAGTGGGTTCAGACAGGATGACTCCCAACAGGAGACCCCACTCATCATCCTCATTCCCCAGGCTGGTGTGGACTGCAGTGGTCACTGGAGTTGGGAACAGCTCCACCCCGGTGCTCTGGGCTGAACGTGCCCCAAAGCTGAGGTTTCTGCAAGTGCAGGTTTTTCTGAGGTCATGCAAACCCTGACTACAAAAGCTTGTAGATGGCCCATATTTTTTGAAGGACATCCCCAATAAAAGGCCTGGTCCAAAATTGGAACAGGCAGGGAAGAATTTTTAAGGAAAAATTTGCTCAAATTGTTCAACTTCGCTAAAAGTTATTTTTGTATCCTCATCCAAGAAAGGGGCAGGTCATTTTAGATATAAATTAAAGAGAAAATATTGCTGAAGGCAGATTGTTCACCTGTAAAATCTCATCTCAAATCATTAAAGTTTGGCAAAGCTGTGTAAACAACTGAGGCTAAGAAACATTCAGCAGCTTTAAAACTTGATACCGTACTGCAGATATTCACAGGCAATTACATCACATCAAAATAAAAAGGTTTAACTAATATTAAGAAAATTTATGATGAGAATAGGCCAGAATTTTAGTTAGTGCCTTGTGTAAACGTAGATATGATTGCTTTTCGTTTCATGGTTACCCACTCTTTCTTTTTTTTTTTTTTTTTTTTGCAAATACCCTATCAGAATCTTGTCAAGCATTAAGTGGCAAGCAGGGAATAGCCTGAATAAAGGATGTGCTATCAGATGTTTATGCTGCCCCAGAGAAACACTCCACAGTTCACTGTCAGTAGTATCTCGGGACTCTTTCTCAGGAATGCAATAAGCCAGATATATGCTAAAATTCAGAATGTATTTGTTTTGGACCTCGGAGATCTGGAGCTCTGTGATTCGCTGCAAAAGCAAAGCTGTCCCAAAACTGACCTGGAGGAAATTATTGCACATTTTGGTGAAATCCTGGAAGTTCAGAATAGCAGAGGTGAGAGGCAGCTTTCATTTGCTAAACCGTCTGTGCTTTTTAAAGAAAAAAAAAATCCAAAACTTAGAATTAATATTGCAGCTAATGAAATTTGAAAACCTTAATTGTTTCTTGCTCTTTTTTGCAGTCATTGCAATCCTTTTGCCCCACAAAAAATGGGTCTGCTCAGCTGGCCAAAACAAACCAATTCTGTTATACTCCGGCACCGAGAACACAATAATGAAGTGAACAGAAGTCAGATTCTCCTCGGTGAGTTACTGAAAGGCAAATTTAAAACGGTGTTACAAATAATACCTCATCATTACAATGGAAATGATGAGCACCCCTAATCATCCCTCACAGCTATATTTGCTAATAAGAAGCCAAAGCAGGCGAGTATTGTGGTGCTTTTTATTTTACATTTTTAGTGTATTCAGTTTTCAGACCAGCTGGAGCACACAACCTTCACTGCCTCCAATATAAACAGACTGAGATGCACTGACCTATGACCCTGTTTTGCTTTACTAGATTATCTTTAAGGTCCCTTCCAACCCAAATATTCCTTGATTCTGTGGTGGTGGCATCAGCAAGCATGAGTTTGTTGCCATCTTTTGGATGCTGCTGCATCTTTTCCTCTCTCAGCTCACAAAGATAAGGTAATGATGCCTTAAGTTTTAGCTTTCCCATTTTCCATATTCTGTACTGCATTGGTACATAACTCTGAACTTCAAGTGGAGTGTTAGCAAGCTCTCCTCACAGTTTAGTCAGACAAAAAAATCCTTTTCCCCCCAGAACCAAGGGAAAAAGTTGCAGCTTCAGGCCCAGAAAGTGCAAACAACAGGGAATCGAAGAGAGCAAATGGGAGTGATGCCTTGAGAAGGCTGAGCTGGAATACAGACTGGACAGAGCTGGAGAATAAAGGAGATATTTATTAAAAGGCCTTTAGGATCCACCTTGGGCAGGACAAGAGCCTGGCCAGGGCTGCACCCAAGGTGGATCCAAAATGGACACAAAATGCACAATGGGTCACGAGGTCTCACACTTGGATCAGTTTTGGTGCATTTGCACTTTGGGGTTGAATTGTCCAATTGCAGCTCCAGGCTGTGAGGTCCCATCCTTCTTGTTCCTCCCTCCAGCCACCGCTGTTTGTGCTTTTGGGGCTGAAAACTTGTCCCAGTTGTCCTTGGTGTGCAGCAGGAAAAGGATTTGTTTTGTGTCCCTGCTGTGTGCAGAGAGCTGAGTGACCCTGAGTGTGAGCTCAGAGCTGCACCCTGGGCAGCACAGAACCTGGAATACATGGAAGATAAAACTGAAGGCATCAGAAGGATGGGACTTCATAAGCTGAAAGTGTAATTGGACAATTAATATGTAAATGGACCAAAACTTTTAAAAATGGGAAAACTCTTGACCCACTGTCCATCTCGGGTGGAGCCATGGCCGGGCTCTTGCCCTGCCCACGACGTATCCTTTAAAAGCCTTGCAATGAATCCCCACTTTATTCCTTTAACGCTCTCCAGCCCCTGCTCCAGGCAGCCTCTCCAGGCATCAGTTTGTTGAAGCTGGAAGCTTCCCAGCCACGCTCCTGCTCGGGTGTGAGCTCTGCCTTGCGTCCTCGCCGTGCTTTTAGTGCCATTCCTGGAACCGCCGTGCCTGGGGAGAAGCCTTTGGGAGCTGCACGGCATTAGCACGCTGACAGGGAGGGAATGCATGGAAAGCATCTGACCTCCCCCCGGCTCCCGTGGCTGGGAGGGCTCTGATCTCATTTGCAGCCGCGCAAATCCAGAGTAGCTACGCTAAGCACATTAAATTTAGCGGAGTTACTCCTGAGTTTACGGCTCTGCACCTGGTACGCGGGAGATGTCACCCGCAGCCTTTCCGTGAGGTAAAGGAAGGCGGTAATGAAGGCAACTTGTAAATGGAAGGAAGAAAACTGCTCCCAACAACGGGACTTTTGCAGGGATGTGAAATTTATTGGGAGTCGCTGCAGGCTCAGCTTTATTCAAAACCGGCTCACACCTTCGGTGCTGGAAATTTGGAATTAGGAATCTACAGGCATTTGAGTTTTTAAAACATGTCCAAGGCTACTTGGGGCCTGCCTGGAAGAAATGGTTCCTCAGAGCAGTTTAGAAAAAGCTAAAGTATGGGGAAGGCTGAGCTTTTACTTTCTCATTTTCCCCCTTTTTATCTAGGAAGGGAAGATGGGGAAGACTCAAAAACCCCCAAATAAAACAGGAAAGAAGAGAATGAAAACAAAAGCATTTTTCTAATTAGTTGGAGGAATTAAATAGTAGTGGTTGCCACATTTTAAACATTTTCTCCCTTCATGTGTAGAACACCAGTGAAAGATCCACCACTCATTTCAGGGGTCACGCCCAACCTCCAAATCCAAGCTTACCAGCCAGCCTTAATATTGGGGAGTCATTTTATTTTTTTTTCCAAATATACATTAAAAATTCAAAATATCTGGATGCTAAACACTTTCTGTGCAGCTTTTCCAGCCTGAGTCCCAAGAATTCCAGTGACCCTGTGCTCTCCTGACAGCGGATGCAGTGAGAAACCTGAATAATGTGGTTGAGGAGCCTGACCCAGGTACTGGATGCCCCTCAGGGATTGGAAAAGAAAACTCCTTTTGGTTTGGGGTGGGGAATACTGCTGGGAAAGGAAATGTGGAGGGTAAAGTTGGAGTTCCCTGGTGAGGGCTGGAAAGATCTCTCCTGCCCACATGCAGACACCACCAGGAGAATGAAGGGCTGTGGACAGAGATCAGCCCTCCATGTGGCTCCTCTCCCCTTTGCCTGCCTGAGGCAAAAGGAAAGCCCTGGAAGTGTCTGTTTGTCTCTGTTTCACGTTTCCTTTTTCTTTCCAAGCTGTGCCTGTGGTCAGTCGCTGTGTGAGTTGATTTTCCCCTCCACACCTCACGCCACGAGGTTTGATTTTGAGGCAGGCAGGGTCCTCAGTGCCCTCTGCGTGCTGCTTGTGCCTCATTCCACAGGTGCTTAAAGCCCCTCGTTTGCCGTTATCAGACTTAATTGGGACAAAAATGCCACGGATTACATCTTCCTTACAGGACTTGGTTGTCAAATAGCTTTAAATCACAAACCAATTTGTCACTTCACTTCTGATTCCGGGAAAATCCTCGCTGAGCTTTAGAACTCGGCGAGCCTGGGGAGCGCACACTGGGATTTTCACACACATGCTGTTACTTTCTACGCAGGAGGAAACCCGGAGCTGGTGAGAATCTGCGGCTATCAGGAATTTCTGGAGCTCTTTCTGCATTTCCTTGCCGATCCCAGGCACGAAGCATCCAGCTGAAACCGAAGCAGGCGTTCGGGGGGGAAAGGAATATTTCCTAGGTGCGAAGGTAGGAGCAGGATTCCTGCATCCCATGGGATGTCTTGCTGTGTGCTGCTGGAGCCCAGCTCAGCGTGAGCAGCAGTGGGAGAAGGAGGCAAACACTAGCCTGCAATAATCCAGTGTATGGAAATAATCCAGTGTATGGAAATCAGCAGGTGTTTGCTGTGCGAGCCCTGCTTGTCTGAATTTTTTCTTCAAGTGAATTTGACAAGCCTGGAAGATGGTGCTGCGCACAGGAGCTGCTGTTGGCCTCCTGTGCAGCGATTTGCAGCAGCTGCCAAAGACCCCACCAGCTCTGGGCAGGGGTGAATTTCTTCCACGTGCTGGTTTGTCAGGTCCTGCACCACAGAACATTCAGAGACTGGGAATTGCTCCTCTGTGAGAGGGTGTGGTGGCTCTGTGCTCAGTGGGTTTTTAATGGGACTCTCAGGAATGAGGTGTGTCTGGGCTAAGCAGCCCTTCATGGTTTTTTACCAGGTTGAAGTAATACCCTTGCCCCTAATTCATTGGTACTGTCACGTTTCTCATAAAATTAAATTAAATTAAAATCAAAAAAGAAAATTTAAATAAAATAGAATAAACTGAATTATTAAAATTTAAAAGGAAAAAGATTTAAATTATTAAAAAAGAAATAAAAATTAAAAATAAATGAAACATTGAAATTAGAAATTAAAAATATGATAAAATAAAAACAAAATAAAAATAAAATGAAACATTAAAATAAAATAAATAATAAAATAAACCAAAACAGAATAAATGGCAATTTACCATCAGCCTTTCACTGGTGAGGCTGAGGCAGCGGGTCTGGAACTGCCCTCCAAACCTTAGTGTTCTTTTCAGAGACGAGAGAGGATTCTTCAGCAGAAAATAATGTTTGTTTCTGCCTTTGCTCCATGATAGTTGACCTGACTCCCTTAACATTGACCTGATGGTGGTGAGCAGGAAACAGCTCCATGGGTCAGAACAGAAACAGTCCAGGATGTATGAAAGCACCTCTGATTCTGAAAACTGAATTCATTACAAGGTGTTTTAATGCAAAGTGCATTAGGAACGAACCGGCCTGAGATCTTGGTTCCTTCCTGCCAGGAGGTCCTGCAGAGTTGATTTAAGGCCATGGTTCAAGCAGTTGTCTCAAGGACATTGTGAGCTCTGTCTGGCCCAAATCCAAAAGCACAGGCAGCGCTGAAGGTGTGGATGGCAGTGACCACGTGAATTGTCTTTCCTTTCATGTGGAACCTGTGGCTTAGCCCGGGTTGGACAAAGCTCCACAGCCCCTCGAGGGGTGCAGGGCATTGTTAGGAGGGGCTCCCACGCTGACTGTCAGCAGACTGAAGGAGGCTGAGCTTCAGCTGATACCCAATTAGCTGATTACCCCAAAGGGAATTGAAAATGAAGGTTATCTTTCAACTTGTGATGAGCTTCCAAATAAATATTCAACATGCATTTAATAAGACAGTTTTATGCATTATTTAAGTATCAATTGATGGGTAGGAGACGAAAGACTACGCTACTGATGCTGAGGTTTGAAAGGCGAGAGGAGAAATGTGGTGAATGAGGTCTTAAAGGAGATTTGCATCTCTCATTTTATTGGAATATTATTTATACAGTAATCATGAAAAGCATTTTAGTAATAATTCATTTCTGCATTTTGGTTGGGTGGGATTTTTATATTTGTTTTGTTTTGTTTTTAAAACATTCGTAGCAAGGGCAGGATATTAGAGAACAGGGGATGTCTAAGGTGCTCCAGCCTCCACCTCAGGGCAAGATCAGCTCTCCTGGGGCCAGAGTGGAACTTATCCCTTGGAGTTTTGTGCCTGGATCAGAGAGAGAGACTGGTTCATGTTGTGGTTCATGTCTGTGGTTAAATCTTTTCCCTGGAGCTTGGAGTGTTTGATTCTCCTCTTGCTTCTGGTGTATTTCAGTGATGCCTTGGGGAGGCTGAGCTGGAACAGAGACTGCACAGAGCTGGAGAATAAAGCAGATATTTATTGAAAGGCCTTTAGGATCCACCTTGGGCAGGACAAGAGCCTGGCCAGGGCTGCACCCAAGGTGGACCCAAAATGGGCACAAAATGGACAAAGGGTCACAAGGTCTCACACTTGGATCAGTTTTGGTCCATTTGCACTTTGGGGTTGAATTGTCCAATTGCAGCTCCAGGCTGTGAGGTCCCATCCTTCTTGTTCCTCCCTCCAGCCACCGCTGTTTGTGCTTTTGGGGCTGAAAACTTGTCCCAGTTGTCCTTGGTGTGCAGCAGGAAAAGGATTTGTTTTGTGTGGCTGCTGTGTGCAGAGAGCTGAGTGACCCTGAGTGTGAGCTCAGAGCTGCACCCTGGGCAGCACAGAACATGGAATACATGGACGATAAAACTTAAGGCATCATCAGGGTGGATGTTGCTGGGGCAGAACTCCTCTCTGAGGAGTGGAACTGCTGCTGCAGGACAACCCAGCCCCTCATGGGGATTTTTGGTGTTGCAGGGAGTCTGGGCTCTTGCCTCCTTGAAGGATGTTGGTGGATTGATCACAGGTTACAGAGCCACAATGTGCCCTGCTCACATGGAGGGGTCATGTCTGGCTGGGGGCTCCAAGGGCTTCCCCCCTGTCAGGACTTTTCTCCCCTTTTGTTTTTTCTCCTCTGAAAATACAACCTGAAACCTCAATGGTTTATTTTAACTTGGTCTCATCCCTGCCAGAAACCCAGACCTGGGCTGATGTCCTGTGGTTCCAGCCCCATGGGATGTCACTGCAGCTCTTCTCCTGCGGGATAACTGAGAGGGGAACGAGCCTGCAGCCCTGGGAGATGCCGCTTGGTTAATTAAATTAATGAACCACTGACCTCTGAGGCAGGGGTGAGAACAAGAGGGTGAGGAGGAAAGTGGGTTTTCTTCATGCAGTGTTTTTGCCTCTTCAGTGCTCCCTTGTTTGACTGCCCAGTGGGACTCTGCTCCTCAAGGGGGGCTCTGTTTTCCCTAACACCCCGTGGTATTCCAAATATTATTTCCAAATATTGTTTTATGCACCTTTTTTCTTTTTTTTCCCTTTTCTTTCTTTCTTTCTTTTTTTTTTTTTTTTTTTTTTATGACAAGGTGCTGAAACAAAAGGTACTAAAAACAAAAACAGAAGGCCTGCCGTGATTTGTGGGGCTTCCTTTTTCAGCTCTCCCTTTTAAGTAAATTTATTAATCTAGTTGGGATTGTTTGTCTTTGCTCCTACAAAATGTTTTTCCCTCCAAAGGAAAAACTGTCAATGTATTATTAAAGGGAGGTCAGATCCCAGTGACCTTTTCCTTGTTGGTTCAATGTTTGTAGAGAAAACATAAAGAGTGGGTTTTGTTAAAGGATGCTGTTGAGAAATAAGAACTTGAGTTCAATTTGCCTTTTCCTTTCAATTTTCTGCTTTTCCCTCCCTCTTTCACTCAGTGCAACATGACCTATTTTCTGTATATGTGCCTTTTCCCAGTCTAATTTATCTAGTAGTGAGTATTTGCATTTTCATTACTTTTAAGAAAGATTGCATCTCCATTTTAATTGGAAAAATCACCTGTTATATTTGAAACATAAATAATTGTCAAAAGTTTTCACTGATGGTTATGGAGATTTGTTTGAAAGCTTTTATTTTGCATCTGATATTTTGATGCTTCCTTTAATTTGGTGCACACAGCCATATTTCTTAATATCTTTAAATGATCTCAAGCGTATCAAAAAGGTAGATTTTTCAAAACAGCTCAGAACTAGAACTCTGAATAATTGATTTTTGCTTTTAGTTGTTAAACTAAAAAATGTTTCTTAATTTCTTTCTGATAGTGCTAAGAGGAAGATTATTCAGCAGAACAAATAGGAGACCCTAAATGTTTAGTTTGATTCATTTTGCTTCAGCTGCACGCTCTGGAATTTAAATCCCTCCTTAAAAATTAAATGCTGATGATGTTTCTTGAACAATTGCATGGGAAGGAAAAACTTCAACATTTCAAAATATCTTCAAGGTTCTGAGCAGAAACATTTTTTTCTTTTCTCAAATATGACCACTTTTGCTCCCTTAAAGAAGCTTTGGTCTCTTCCTTACCACGTAGTGGTTACTACGAGATGGTTCCTATTCCGAATTCCTGTATGTTCCTTAAAATAACATCAAAGAAAAAGGTGTCTTTGGAAGGTGATTCACCTCTTTTGCCTTTCTCTAGTAACCACAGGGATTAAACAACATTATTTGCTAAATAATGTAACCTAAGTGATGTCACTTCATATGTTTATGGGAAAGGGCAAACCTAGGCCTGCCAATGTGCTCTGTTAAGCTCAGCTTATGTTGCACAGGGTTTAGGGAGCCTCACTTGCACATTTGGGGTGTAAATGCGCTGTGCCATAGAGCAGCGGCCTCGGGAAGCCACGGAGTTAGTCAGGGAAAGGCATTAACAGCAGGAGCAATATGCAGATTAGTCGATATTAACAGCCACATTCATTTAGGTGAAGTTGATGAGCCAGCAGAGGAGGTTCCTCCTCACAGCCAGCATCGTGCAGGGGCCAGGGGAGGTCACCCTGTGAAATATGGTCACACTGTGAAATATGGTCACGCTGCTGAGGGCTCGTGATGCTTTTAAGGTGCTGCATGTCTGTATCAATACCAGAGCTTCAGTAAAGTCCAGCAGCCCAAGGAGTCCCACCCTCTTTTGCCGTTTCTGCTGGGAACCCCAAAACACCACATTGTGTTTTGCCTGGTGCTGGCAGCCCAGGAGTGGGAGAAGTGATTCTCACAGGAAATGAGGCTCAGAGTTTAAGGCATGGTGGGAAATATTTAAACACAAGGCGTCGTAGCAAGTTTGCTGCTTGTTTTGGAAGAAGGACTAACAGTGTTTTGATTCTCTCCGAGCATGCTAAGCTGACTCAGTGTAATGTAATTAATGAGGCCACCTTCCATTAGGGGACAGTGGGAAGAGCTATTGGTAATTACTCCACAGGCATCAGAGAAATATTGCTGAACCAGGAGCTCTCTGTGCCCGGATGATTCCTCTGCTGCAGGAGCTGCTGTGATTGAGGGGATGGAGCTGCTGCTGCCTGCCCAGGGCTTTGTTGGCTCAAGGAGCAGATACCTGCTCACACCAATATCGCCCCTCTACCCTGCCCGTGTTTCCTGGGACCTCTGAGCCCAGCCTGGGCACCTGAGCACAGCCTGGGCTCAGCCATTGCCCCCAGCTGAGGATGTGCTTGGTGGGCAGTTCTGGTCTTTGCAGTGACGTGGATGAATTCCAGAAAGTGCTGGAGTGTCATGCAGGGTGCTGAATACAGTGAAAAGTGCTGGTTCCCCTCGCTGCCAAACGCTGGGGAAAAGTCTGGCTGTTTTATCAACTTGCCTCAACTTCCCCATAACTGAACTTAAAGTGGAGTGTCTTTATTATTTGTTCAGAGACATGGACATACAAGTGCTGGAAACATCCAAAGCCTTATCTAGCCTGACCTGCTGTGGACAGCAGGCTATAAACTTCTGTCCTTGAACCTCAACACTCAGGTCATTAACTCATTTCTGACTGAAACATCTTTTCCACTCTCTTTCTGAAGAGACCACGAGGTGGACAACCACCATTACCCTTAACAGCTTCTTTTAACGCCCAGCCCATGTCTCCAGCTAAAGCAGGAATTATTCCTGCTGCTCCTGTTGTATCTGGTCCGTGGATCACTGCAGTTTGCAGCCTGCACACGTAGAGGTCTGGACTCGGGTGGAGGGGTCCTGTAGGTCAGGAGGGAGGTGGTGTGGGTCGAGGGGAGGTGGTTGAGGTCTGGACTCGGGTGGAGGGGTCCTGTAGGTCAGGAGAGGGGTGATGTGGGTTGAGGGGAAGGATACAGGGACCTTGAGGGGCGAGGGTCAGCTTGCAGGATCCTGACCATGTTTTTGAGCAGCCCTCAGTGCGGGGTTTATTGGAGGAGTTCGGTGCTGCTGTCCCAGGGCATTTCAGGGGTGCTGGCAGAGCGGGATGGGATCCTGGGAATCGCTGGAGCTCTGCAGAGGACGGCAGCTCACTCTTCAGCTGATTCAGCAGGCTCCTGGTGGCTTGCCTTAATCAAACTAGATGAGAAACTGTGGTGTTCCCCCAGGCTTTGCCTGGCCGCAGGGCTTGGCTTTGTTATCACAAGCCTAAATTCACTCACAAAACCATCCAGCTTCTTGTTTATCTGCTTCCTTGGGCTCCATAATTAGAACTGCTGCTGAGACACCACAGCCTGCTCTGGGAGACCACCAGCACAGCCTGTGGGGAAGCATAAAGACCCCTCCATGCAGGAATGTTCTTTCAGCAGCGTGACTCTGGGAGTCAAGGAAGAGATTTGCCTTTCTTGGGGCTGAACAAACACAGGCTGCTCCACACTCCTGCAGGGCTGCCTGAGCAAAGGGGCAGCAGCCCTCTGGCTCCAGCCAGGAGACCCATATTTCACTGGGGAAAAACTGTGGGGCAATATTGTGACAGGGAGCCTGGCAGCTGGAGGCGGCCTCATGAACAGCTTTGGGTTGACCATCTCTGTTCTCAGGGCGCGTTTTTTTGGGAGCTTGTCATTTTTAGGGGCGTTGATTTTAATGTGTTTTCTTTGGCTGGCGATTTGACACCGAGGGAATTGGCTCCAAGAAGGAATGGCATTCCTTGGATTTTCACCTCAGCATGCCTTGACTGGAAGCTCTAGCTGTCAGTGGTACCCAGAGAGAGTTTTGTTGATGGAAACCGCTCCTTGGACCGCTCCCATGCAAGTGGTGAAATAATAAGGCATTTGTTTGGAGAGTTCTCCTCTTCCCCATGGGCAGGTGCCACTTTGAGTGAAACCATCTCAAACAGCACACACAGCTCACAGACCTCTCACGGCCTCATGGCAAAGGAGAGACTTCAGAGCTCCCTAACAGAGTGGAGACTGCCAGACATTCGTGAGCTGATGGATAACTGAAATTGGTGAATATTCACAACTGGCTGCTCATGAGAGCCTTGGAGACTGGGATTTCCTCAAAATCATTAAAGGCTGGAAAAGCCCTCCAAGATCATTGAGTCCAACCATTAACCCACAGATTCACCGTTAAATTGTGTCCCTAGGCACCACATCTTTTGGACACTTCCAGGGGCGATGATTCTGTGGGCATCCCATTCCAGTGTTACCCTTCCCACACCCCTCAATTTCATCAGGCAGGTTTTTGCACAGTGGGTAGCACTCTTTGGCAAAGCACAAAGTTTATGACCCTCCCAACAGCATGATGGCTTTTGTTCTTTTGGGTTCAGGCTGGAAGATAACTCAGCTGTTGTGGGATGAGCTAAGGTCCAGAATGAGAGTCAGGCTAAAGAGCTCAGGCGGTTTGGCTGGCAGAAAAGGAATTTTGGGGGCAGTGTGGTAGGTAATGGCAGGTAATTCCCTGCACCAGAAGAAGGTCTGGTGGATGGATGTTGAAGTTAGGTTGGAAAGACAACTGTGAAGCAACACAGCAAATACCCAGTGGAGCAGCTGACCAGGACAAGAGGGGAATTAATTCTAGCTCGGATGCTTCACCTCAGACCTGGATATCTCCCTGGAAGGTGTGATCTAGTTCAGCTGTGTATGAGCTGGATAACATCACGCACCAATGGGGAAAACAAATTGGAAAATGTCCTGGATGTTTTCACACGCTGGGCAGCTTTCCCTCGAGTTACTGAGCTCACCACAGAAACGTTATTTCACCTTTGAAAGGAGCTGCTCTGGGCTCTGCACCTTTCAAGTTACTTTAATGGCAATTCAGGATGCTGGGTTTACACTCTTTAAATGCGGAGACCTGGTTACCAGTTGTAAGTTGTTTTTTTTTTTTCCCGGAAAACAAAATAATATTGGGACAACTGAAAAGTTTCATTTTACCCCAACACTGTGCTTGGGTCTTGGGGTTATTTGTCTTCTGTGTTCAGCCTTTTTTTTTTTTTTTTTAAACACGACTGGCAAAAAAAAAATTCACTTTGAAAGGAAACAGCGACAAGCCTGGTTCTGAGAACAGGCAAAATGATGGTTGTCAGGTCTGTGCTGAAGGTGCAGAAGGTGACACCTTCGCTTCCCTCCAGCTGGAGTCTGCTGCTGAATCTCTCAGAGCAGCAGTGATGCTCTCAAGGGCTCTGGTGCCGTGGTTTGTGTTACAAGCCGTGGAGAAACTGGAGGTGTGCGGGCAGCCTGCGTGGCCGTGCAGGAGCCATCAGTGCATCCAGGACCTGCACGTGGTCATTCCTGGTGGCAGCAGGCTCTGGTTCCACGTGGCAGGACTGTCTGCAGCCCGTGTTCCAGTGATGTGAGGCAGCAGAGCTGCACACACCAGACCAAAGCCCATGTCTGTAGATCCCGTGCTGTTTTACTCCCAAAAGGCGAGGTGGAATGGGGCATAAATCACAGTCAAATAGCTGTGTTGTGTTTTCCCCGTTTCTCTTTGTTCATCAGCTCTGGAGCTGGGGCTCTGTGCCTGATTCTTGCTCAGAGTTGCAGAGCTCTGCTGGTGCTGGGCAGCTGCTCTCGTAGCAGTTCTGGGCTGCAGGTCAGCGTAAAGGGGTTTGGGATAGCATGGTTCCACCTGAGGGGCTGTCCTGTTAATTCTGCTTTATTGGACCACTCCTGGAAGGAGTTTTCCTGAGCTATCACAAGGGTTTGTAATAAATCTTAATGAGGTGCCCCTGCTATGATTAATCATTTGTTTCTCTAGAAGGATCATGGCTTATGTACCCCAGGGAAGAGGAAAGGAACCTCAAACCCTGCATCAGGGCAGTGTCAGTGGTTACCTAGCTGTTTACTACCCGGCCAGAAAATGTTGCAGCAGTCACCCCAAACCCCCAGGACGTGTCTGCTGTTTGTAAAAGTCAGTGTTTGCCGCCCAAGGCAAACAACAGCTTTTGAATGAGCTGCTTTGTTTCAAACCAGGTGATTCTTCCCTCTCCCTGCCTCTCGTACTATAAAGGATCCAGGAGGGATTTACAACCAAGTGGAGAGAAAAGGTGACAGAGCCAGAGGTAAAGCCCATCTGAGAAAATGCTGCTTCCACTCTGTTGCTTTCTTTTTATTATTTTTTTCAGGAAAAAATTCTTCACTGAAAGAGTGATTGGAGACTGGAGTTGTCTGCCCAGGGAGGGGAGGGAGTGACCACCCCTGGATATGTTTAAAAGGACTGGAGGTGGCATTCAGGGCCATGGTTTAGCTGATGAGAAGGTGTTAATTAGGTGACAGTTTGGACTCGATGATCTTAAAAGATCTTTTAAAGTTCTCTTCCAACCTAGTTCATTCTGTGATTCTGTATTAAATGGCTCTGCCTGAGCACTTGTGGCCACGGGGTGGGACTTGGAGAACACAGAAAAGGCAGCAGCTGTCCTTTGTGGATCTCAGAATCTCAGCTAAAGCTGACAATCAGAGCTGACCATTTTCCCAAAGCTGTGCGACGCGCTGAGCCAGTCCTGCACCTTCCCCACCTTCTCCTTCCCCTCCATGTTACACATTTTGGGTGTTTTCTAACACCATTTTTGCTGTCAGCAGTCAGCAGACACATCCCAGTGCAGGAAGAGTTCCACCAGAGGAGTCACGGGAAGCATGAGGTAAAAAAAAGCTTGGAGAAATCTCTGGGAACTGTGAGAAGTATAAATTCACTCTTTTGCTAATTTGTTTTTCTCTCAACAGAGACGGCAAAATTCATCAGTGTCAATCTTTGGTGTGATGGAAGACAGATCTGGATAGAAAGATGTCCGTGAGGTCTCGCTGGCCAAGACAGGGTAATTCTTAAATCATTAATGCATGGTCTCTTGATTAAAACATGGACATGGTTTATAACTAATAGAGGTCCTAAAAGAGCAGATCTAAACCCTGTTGAAGTGTGCCTAAGTCTTTAATTGACTGCAGCAGCCTCTGAATCAAGTCTAGAAGCAGCTGTCAATTTGGAACCCCCTAAAAGGGTGGTGTAAGGGTTGTGCTGCTAAAATCCAGGCTGGATAAATCTCCAGGGACAAGAGATTCAGCTACAGCGATCTGCACTGCTTAGTTAAATGGACTCAAGACACAAAATTATCTTAATCCAGGCAATTTTGTGTAATGCTGTAAGTGGGTTAAACCTGTAGGATGGCAAAGATTCACCTCATTAAACCTGGGGACTCAGCTGTGGCACCTCAGGTAGAGGAGCGTCATTGCCCTCAGCAGTGGAGAGAGACAGGAATGACCAGGGCTGACCTGGGTTTCAGTGATCTCACTGCTAGCTGGGAGCTGGGGTTTCTTTTTCTATTGCATGAAAATGTCCTGTCAGGCCTGGGAACCCGGCAGCACCTCGTGCTGCTGTTTCAAACCTGTTTCATTTTTTGAGGCAAACCAGCTGAAGCAGTCGCAGCAACACACTGCAAAGGAACAGGCAAATGTTGCTATTTCCTACAGAATAATTCTGTTCCTTGGATGCCAGGGGAGGAGCTCCTTTGGTGACGCTGGAGCAGAACTGTAAGGTCAGGCTCAGGACCCTGGTGCAGATAAATGAGACCACGACAGAAGAAGCAAAGCATGTCAGACCTAAGTCAGATCCCGTGAATTTGTGTGGCAGAGCTGCTGCTGAGGCCAGCAAGCCCCAGCCTGAACTTGCAGCCTCACCAACGTGAGTGGCAATATTCCCATCATCTTTTTGCCCCCACTTGCTTTCTAATGTGCAGCTGGATCTTTCCCAGTGATCCCATTAAGGCTCTTCAGGGAACTACAGGGAAATTATGTTAAGAAGATAATTACAGGGGAGCCTGGATAAAAGGGAAGGTCGAGTACAGTTTGAAGAGTCGGGGAATGACTTCAGTCAGCTGAAGAGGAGCCATAAGGTCTCTATTCCCTCCAAGATGTTTCCTCACTGCCTTGGATGTAACTCCAGCTGCAGCTTTGTATTTGCTCCTGTTTTTCACTAACTTCCTGGCACAGAAACCTCTCCTTGCTGTATGTGTACCAGGTACTGGCAGGGCTGGAGTTAGCTGAGAACAGTTGGATCATAGGATTTGGAGACAGATGGGACCTTTTTCATTCTATATATATATTTTTTTTTTTTAAGATTAGCTCACAGCATAACATGTGAGGCAGTCACGGATTTCGTATTCACACAACAAATTGTGCATCTCGTATGAAATAGCTCGTTTCCTTCTCCAAAATCGAGTATGAATTTCCATCTGGAACACATCATGTGGTTTCCATATGTACAAACAGACACTTGTTACTGGTATCAAAGCAGAGGAGACGTTTTGGGTGATAATGTGCTGTGCAAGTGTCTGCCTGGCGAATGCATGGGAGCTGGCAGGTGATTCACACACTCTGTGACAGAGACCCAGCTCAGGGGTGGGGTTTGGAGCACAGCAGGGCCTCTGATTTTCCGCTTGAGGATGCAGAATTTAAGACCTCCCGTGCTGGAGTGGGCTGGAGTGTCTGAAGTCTAGGAACAAGAGGTCAAATCTGCTCCTCAGCACGGAAAATCCTTGATTTCTCGTTTTCCAGAGCTCATCTTAGGCGGGTGCTGAGCACCTGCTTGTGCAGAGGTGATGATCGTGTCCTGGGCAGTGGGCTCAGGTCCTTGTTGTCACCATTACCCTCCCCTGAGGTGCATCATCCCCATCCTGGGCTGGGCCACCACGTGTGTCTGTCCCAAGCTGCTGCGGGTTGGTGCTGTAGGACTGGTTTGGGCACGTCTCATGAGAGCCCTGATGTTTGGGGGTGTGATGGAGTCGCCTTGGCTGAACGTCAGGTGCCCACCAAAGCTGCTCCATCCTCAGCTGGGCAGGGGAGAGAAGGCAGAAGAAAAGGCTTCTGAATCAGGATAAGGGCAGCAAGAGGTCACTCAGCATCTGCCATCAGGGGCAGCACACCTGACGTGGAGGAAATTCATTCAATTTGTTGCCAATCAAATCAGAGCAGGATAATGAGAAATAGCCCTAAATTGAAAAGCCCTTCCCCTTCCTCTCCCTTCTTTCTGGCCTCAACTTCAGTCCCAAATTCTCTCATTCTCATTCCTCCTGCTCCAGCAGCACAAGGGGATGGGGAATGGGGCTGTGGTCAGTCCATCACATGCTGTGTCTGCCTCTCCTCCTTCCTGAGGGTGAGAATTCCTCAGTCTCACACTGCTCCAGCCCTGGGAAACATTCCTCCATGGCCTGCTGCAGTGTAGGTCCTTTCCATGGGGTGCAGTCCTTCAGGGACAGGCTGCTCCACGTGTGTCCCTTCCCTGGTCTCAGTCCTTCAGGGATAGGAACAGGCTGCTCCAGCGTGGGTCCCCTATAGGATCAGGAGTCCTGCTCCAGCGTGGGCTTCCCACAGGGACACGGCTTTCTCTGGGCTTTTACCTGCTCTGGGAGGGCATGGGCAGGGGGGAAATTGACGCCTTAAGTTTTATCTTTCATGTTTTCCAGGTTCTGTGCTGCCCAGGGGTGCAGCTCTGAGCTCACACTCAGGGTCACTCAGCTCTCTGCACACAGCAGCGACACAAAACAAATCCTTTTCCTGCTGCACACCAAGGACAGCTGGGACAAGTTTTCAGGTCCAAAAGCACAAACAGCAGTGGCTGGAGGGAGGAACAAGAAGGATGGGACCTCACAGCCTGGAGCTGCAATTGGACAATTCAACCCCAAAGTGCAAATGGACCAAAACTGATCCAAGTGAGAGACCTTGTGAGCCTTTGTCCATTTTGTGCCCATTTTGGGTGCACCTTGGGTGCAGCCCTGGCCAGGCTCTTGTCCTGCCCAAGGTGTGTCCTAAAGGACTTTTGATAAGTATCTTGACTTTGTTCTCCATCTCTGTGCAGTCTCTGTTCCAGCTCAGCCTTCCCAAGGCATCGCCTCCAGGGGATACAGGTGGATCTCTGCTCCCCTGTGGACTTGCACGGGCTGCAGGAGCACAGCTACCTCACCACGAGCTGCAGGAGAATCTCAGCTCCAGCACCTGGAGGAGCTCCTGCCCCTTCTTCTGCGCTGCCCTGGGTGCCCATGGAGGTAAGGTGTTTGGCCCATCATGAATCTCTTATCCCAGAAGTGCTTCTAGCCTCGTTGATGGGCTCAGCCTTGGGCAAGGTCAGGTCTATCCTGCAGCCAGCTGGAATTTTCCTCAGTTGGACAGGGGGGAAGCTTCCTGCAGCTTCTCAGAGCAGCCACTTCTGTAGCCCCCACACTGCCAAACCGTTCCTAGGCAAGCCCAGCGCAGGTACCTCAGTGAGACAGCATCAGTGCTGAGGCTGGGGGGAGTTCCTGCTGCTCTTGCCTCCAAGCCAGCCAGACAGTCTGGCCCTGCCGCAGGACAAAGGTGCCCCACCGCTAATTTAACATCTTAGTTTCTGGTTAGTTTCCATTACACATACAACATGTCACACTTTTCACTTTTTTTAAAAAAAAAACTTATCATAGCCTCAAAGCCTGTTTCTGAAGGGTGACTGGGTTATTTATTGCACAGAGCAGCTTTTTTTTTCGAGGAAATGGAAATGGCATCTGGCCTCCAAATGGAGACCACCTTCCCCCTCCAGGTCTTTCAGAGAACATGACAGTAATTGAGCAATAATGAAATGTTTCAGGAGGAGTGTCGCAAAGTTCAGAGTGGTGTGGGAGCGCCATAAATCTGGGCTGGTTTTGGCCTGAGGAAGAAATCCCGTTATAAACTTATTGGCTGCTGACCCCGTGCTTCTCCCACCTTGCCCAGGATGCAAATCTCACCTCAACGCCGTTCACTTGCACCTGACTGGAGGTGCTGCTGTCTCAGGCACAGCTCTGCTTCCTGGGATCAGAGGATCAAGCTCGTGCTCTGCTGCCTGTGATGGGCTCTGGCCAGGTCTCTGGGTGTTGTTCCTACTGGGACAAACTTTCTTCCCACTGAGCTGTTCACTCCTGCAACAGCAACCTTGGCCAAACCTTCAGAGGTGTGCAATCTGTACATCTCCCTTCTGAAGTATTTTGCCTCAGCAAAATATTGAAGCCTTGGATTCTGTTTTCTTCAAACTGGCTTGTGGGTACCTACATGGAGGCTTTTATCTGTTTTCAGGGTCCTTTGTTCATTATTTGTGTTGTTTCTAATTTGTGACTGTCGGAAAAGATTGCCCTTTTCCTCTCCTCCTTCAAATGATCGCTGTGTTTAGAAATAAATCTGGAGTTTCAAACTCCGAGCTGGGAATCTTCTAGCACTGGAAAGTGTTTCTGACCTGTTAAATTCTGCTCCTAGATTTCAATAAGTTGCCTCCAGATTTCAGCCTAAAATCTGATGACTTGTCTTAGGAAATTCTACAGGCTGTTGCTACAAACAGTGGTGGAAAATTTTTAACTGGTGTTTGGTCTCTATTTTACCTTCCTCTCTCAGGGTTGGGTGAAGGTGTGTGTTTCCATGGTTGGCAGAGGTGTCTGAGTTGTGGGTTTGTGATGGACAGAGACAATGATCTGCATCATAGACATCCATGTCTGAGATGATTTCGAGGTCTCCATCTCCCATGCAGAAAAATATGTACATGGAAAGGAAGATTTACATGGTAGGAAAATAGGGTTTACATGCTCTGCCTGTCTCAGTTGGAGAGGAGAATGCAAATATTGAGTTACTGGAAAAATTATTTCTGATGTGCTGTAGGAGCATCATAAGCCAAGGTTTGTGTCTTCATAAGTTTTTTTACATCTATTGTCCTTTCTTGATCCATGTGAGGAACAGCTTGTAGTGGACATTGACCAGAGTCAAAAACTCAAACAGACTTTTTGTTAGTATGTAAAATGACTGATGTAAACCTAAATACTTCACTGCTTTGCAATCCATCAAATCCATGGTACCATCAAGGAAAGAAACCAGGTCTTCTGGACAATAGAAGGGAAATAATGCAGTGCATCTCTTCCAAACCTGCGCTCAGGCATCCTGCGTTCAGGCAAAATAACTCAAAAGCATGTAAGGAGCCTAAAAATATTGGTCTGACTGAAATATCTTTTCTTCTTCTGGCATTGTGAATCCTGTGAACTCCTGTTTCTCCAATCAGTGGTTACAAAGTGCAGCTAAGTGTCTTTTGGAGTGAGTTGTGGAGGGACCACACATTTAATTAATCGTGGTTACATATGTCTAAATAAATTTCTGCAAAAAGTGACATTTTTAGGGAGATCTCATGATAAAACTGCTCAGGAGGCAAAGTTAGGGTTTTCCAGTTTCACATTTAATTAACTTAGGCTGACTTTTATAGGGCTTTGTGTTATGCATTTTGGTCTTCAGTAAACAAATAGCAGAAAATTAAAGTACAGCAACTGCCAATGAGCAGTAAATTTAATTGAAAAATAATGAGTTGCCATGGGGTGCTGTAGGGTTCTGCAAAGATAATGTTATTTATCTTGGAAAAGCTCCACTTGCATTTGTCAGGACATTTTATATATATATATATATATATACACACACATATATATATATATAACGGGAACAAAAGGAAAAAATATGACATTAGATAGGAAAGGGCTAAGGCCATATTCCTCATCCTGAATTTGGGGCTGGAGTTTGGCAGAGTGAAAGACTGATTTCCTGCTCTCCGTGGCAGCTCAGTGCAATTTCCATCCGATGCATCCCTGAGTGAAATGTGGTGTCAGGAAGAGAAGCGACCGGAATTTGTAAGGTCCAGAGGAGCAGGAAGGAAGATGAACATCAATGTCACAGGAGAGGAAGAAACGTGTGAGACGGTCTCTGCTCTAATGCTGAAACAAAAACCTGGATCTGAATGCTCCCCTCTGCTTTTCACATCTATTTCAGAGGAAATTGAACGTCTGGAAAACAGCAGAGCGAGCCCTGTGAAAAAGGTGCTGAATGAAGGCAGCAATGAGACGTCTTAATCTTGGGTTAAAAAGATACATTTGTACTCCTAGCTTTGTTCCTCATTGTGAAACACTTGAAATCCAGGGTGAGTGCGCAGCTGGGTTGCGAGCGGCAGAGTTTGAACTCGTTCTCTGGCAGCGTTCATTCATCCCACTGGCGGAGCGAGCGGCGTCACTCTGGATTTTCAGTGGAGCAGCAGATACCAAACCCAAGGGTTCTGCCCAGGGGTGAGGAGGGTGTCCCGGGCACCCCACCCAGCTGGATGAGCCCCCTTCGTCCCTGCACACCTTTCTTTGCCTGCACACGTGTGAGATGTGACGTGCAGCAGCTCCTTTTGCACAACATCTGGTTTTCCAAGCCCATCATTTCCCAGCACTTTGTGGCAAAACCCACCTTATTTACAGCCTTCCCGTTTGGAGGGCTCACCAGACCCCAGATTTGGCTGACATTTTCAGGTTCCTGCTTTTCATTTCAACCCATTCTTGCTTTATTTTTAGCCGTTATAAAATGACACATGTTTCCATCTTTTAGGTAATGAGATGCTTTCCACTTAATTCAATCACTAGTTAATTTGATCCTCTATTTAATTTGTTCCAAACGTCTGGAAGCAAAGTTCCATGTCTTAAGTATATGTATATATTACATATATGGCTTCTACCCTTTGCTCTGATCATTCTCCTTCCTCTAAACAAGCCTTATAATTCAATCTTAAGCTACTTAAAAACTTGCCATTTAATTAATAAGAAAAGCCCAAATCAAAGCAAGCTAGAAAAGGTTTAAGGAATGAATCCTGGCCATAAAAGATGACTGTGACTTGAAGTTGTATCATGGGCTACCTGCTGTTGGCTGATAGCTCTGCTCTAGGCTATCAAATCCATGACAGTGCTAATTAATGGCAGCAAAATTATTTAGGAGAATGTTCAGAATGAATGTGAAGAGCCACTTGGTGGAACATAAACCTAAAAGTATGGCGTAGCAAAGTTTTATCTGTCACCCCAAGCCTTTGGAACTCGGAAATCAGAGGGTGAGGGGACAACAGTGCTGCAGTCTGTGCTAAATCCGTGTTGCCTTCAGTGCTGTCAGGAGCACCCACCAGCACTCCATAAAGCTTTCACTCCCACCCCCAACAGACCCCTGGAAAACCCTCACCCACCTGCTGTAAACAAACCCTGCCCTCAGCCTTGGTGCTGTCCTGTCTGGCTTTAGGGTCAGCAGCCCAGCCCACCTGGGTCTCGTGCCTAGCTGGTGTTTGGGACTGGATCCGCTTTCGGCTGGCAGAGCAGTGTGTGTGCAGCAAGAGAAGCTGGCCCAGCCTCTTGGCCACAAGATGAGCAGTTTCCTGCAGTGCCTCCCAGTTTGTTGCTCCTGTGATCACCTGTGCAGAGTCCAAGGAGACCAGACACAGTGGGAACCCGGGGCTCCCCGGCCCTCGGGCCAGGTGGGTTTGTGCCATGGGTGCATTTTCACCCATCCGGGCTGGAGCACCATCTCAGAGCAGGGCTACAGGAATCCCTTCAGTGGAAACCCATGTTAATCTGCCAGGAGGCCACCAAAAATCTCACCACGGAGCTCCCTTATTTTCCTGGTCCTTGCTGGGAATGCCGGGTGTGTGCCTGAGTGTGAGCCTGGCTGTGTTTCCCATTCGGAGCAGTCACAAGGGTTGGGATGTCCCTGCCAGCTGGCAGAGTGCTGGGGACGGAGGAGGCAGTGCCAGGGAGACACGTCCTGCCTTGCAGGGAGCCCAGCTTTTGGCTCTTTGGGGAGGTGAAGGCCAGTGAAAGCCAAGCCAGGCAGAGCTCCCCGAGTTGCAGGAGCTGTGCCCTGCCCACCGCTCTGCTGCGGGGCCACGAGCGGGCTCTTGGCTGAAGAGGCACAAAGGTTGTGTGAGATCTGTTGGTGCTTTTCAAGGCTGGAAAAGACCCGTGGGTACAGCTGTAGCAGGGCTCCTTGTCCAGGTGCTGCTACTGCTGGAAAAAGTGTTTTCCTACACACAGTTTTGGGGAGCCTTCCTGCGCCCTTGGTCTTGCCCAGCTGCGGCTGGACTCCCCACAAAGGAAGGGCGGTGGGGTGGGAAGGGGTGGAATGCTTCAGGGATGATTGCAAGGCCAGGACAGGAGGAGCTGGAGGTTGTAACTGAGAGGAAACCACCCCAAAGCCAAGGGGAGAGTGGGGAGGTGACAAACCCACGACCTGCTCAGCGAGCAGTGAGCTGGGCCGGCTGGGATTGCGTTCCCCCACGAGATGGAGACAGCGCTGCTGGCTCTGGTTACCTCCCAGCTGTGGTGTAGGAACAATTTGTCAATAAATTGTGAGGAATAATGCAAGAGGACAGAGCTCTCGAGGGGTGCAAGGGCTTTTATGGGAACCGTGGGATGAATATTAACAAACAGATGATGATGTTACTCCTCACTATTACTTTGGGACTTGGGCTCCAGGTCCATGCAGTGGCCTGAGGTCTGTGTGTTCAGGTACAGGTGTGGCATGAGTGCCCCAAACTCTGAGCTGATGCCTTCTGATTTCCATGGACCAATTTCTTTCCTGGTGTCTCTGATTTCTGTGATGGGGGTCTGTGGCTGAGTCAGTGTGTGGAGGTGAGCTGAGCCTCTCACCTGGCTCAGCATGCTGATAGCGTAAGCATCAGCATAAGGGAGCTCCTGGTAGGGGGAAGAAGGTTTTTTTCCTCCTTCACAGAAATAAACCCATTATTTATGCTGCTTTCAGCTCTGTTGCTGCTTTCCTGAAGCAAAATTCTTCAGCCTTCCTCCCTCTCCTCTTGTCTTCCAGACCTGCCTCAACTCTTTTCACCTGCACCTAAATCTCCTTCCTCTTCCCACCCTGGTGGAAGGCAAACCTAATAGAAAAAGCAGTGCTAATGATCATGACCCCACTACTATTTTATTTCCAATTGGCAGCCCGTGCAAGCAGCTCTATTTTCTGTTCTAATAGGAAACTTTATGATGTACCAAATTGCCCTGTAACAGCCTGCGCTGAGTTGCCTCCTGAAAGGTAAATGAGTTTGAAATTTTATGATCAGTTACTGCGACTTTTTTGCCTATTCCATAAAAAGGGGTGGGGGGATGCATTAAAGGGACCCTCAGGTTGCAAAATGAAGCTGCTGGTGGCCAGATGGTGCCTTTGGAGGGCTGCAGGTGGGAGCAGTGCTGGTCACAGCTGCCTGCTCTTGCCTGGTGGCTGTGTCCCCTTCTCGTGCTGGCTGTCCCCTCCCCGGTGAACAGCTCTGCTCCACCTGAGGACTCACCTGGGTGCTGATGGGTGGGAAGGCTTGGCAGGGACAAAAGAGAGGGCTTTGGGGCATCAAAGCCCAGGCATTGCCCTACACGTTATGGAATGCCATCTCCTGGCTTGATGGGAGTTAACTGGCACTCCCACAGCTCCCTCCCATCCACTGGGAATCCAGGCAGGTGCTCCTGCAGTCCTTAGGCTGGAGTCTGGGTCAGGAAATTAGCCAGAGGCTGGCAGCAGCAGGATATGGGACCGTTTAGCACAGAGCTGCTCTCCTGTGTTGGTTAAGAGCAGCTCATTTGCCAGTAAGGGCTTCGTGTTAATTAAAGTAGCTGAGCCCTCACACAACCTGACCTGGAAGCGACAGGATCCTGGGAAGTCCCATTACCATTTTCCAATGTGTTTTGCAGTGGAGAAGCATGGGATGTGATCCAGGGAGGGAACAGGCAGGAAGCTTTGCATGGGCAGAAGAACACCCACTTTATTTTAGTTGAAATTAGGTGTCTGAATATTTTTCTGGCTTTTCATGATGGTGACTGCAAAGGCCAAACTTCAGACATCTTGGTGTCTACTGGTATTTTTATGATTTGTGGGTTTTGGAGCTGGACCTGGCTGGTGAACTGGAGACTTGGAAGAACTGGAGCAGGAAAGGTGAAGTCTCACCTGGTAAGAATTTGTCCTGTCCCCAGGGCTGATGTTCCTCACTGAGTTGCTGTCCTGTGGTGCTCCAAAACAGGTGCTTTCAACCACTGCCTGTAGCCAATGACATTTCCATCAGCTGATGTTGACCCTGATAAACTTGTCAGCAAAACAGGGAGGCATTTATGTAAAAAAAAAAAAAAAAAAAAAAATCTTAACTCAGTCCAGTTTTTGAATTTTTTCATTACACATATTTTTACAGTGACTAAAAATTGTTTGGGAAAAAAAAAATCTGCAGGGTCTCTCACTATTTTAATAGAGAGAGGAGATCTGTAATGGCAAAAAAAAAAAAAAAAGTTATTTTTGTGAGAAAATGATCATCCACTTTCCACTGAAGTGCGTTTGGTAAAACCCTGTGATCAAAAACACTGCACAGAATTCTGCAGTAACATTTTCTCTTATTTGAAGAAGTCTGTCTTTAATATCAAAAGCTGTGCCCCGCTGGTGACCATCATTTTATTGCAACCAGGAAAATAACTGGTTATTGTAACTGCATGTATAAGAATGTGATTTTGATGATGATGATGGTTGCTTTGCCTGGAACACAGCTCCAGAGCTGGGCAACACAACTGCTACTTTCTGCCCCACTCCCTCCCTATCTTGCCTGTGCACCAAGAACAGCTCTCCAATAATTTGAATAAAGGGAGTTTTAATGGAGCTATAGATTTTTTTAGAGTAACTTCTGTTGCTTGCTGTCTCACTAACAGCAAACCAGACTCCGGGTGAACTTTGTGGCACAGGTGCAGGACAGCTGGGTACAGGGTTTTTTCACTGGGAGCTGGTTTTGGTGACGCTGGGTGCTGGGGCAGCCCCTGGGCTGAGTTACATTGGGGTGGTGCTGGCTGGCGCGTGGGTGCAGGATGGGGTGGAAATTGGAGCCTGTGGTTTGTTCTGTGGTCTCTGAGAGCAGCCAGCACTGGTTCCCAAGGATCCCCAGCTCTGCTCGGAAAGGTTTTGGGGTGGCCAGTTGGAAGGGGACGAGCTCCTTCTGCCCATGTGTCTGTCTGACTAACCCCAAAAGAGCTCATGGAAACCAGTTCTCCCTGGAGAAATGGATGATCCATTTCAGCCTGTCTGGTTTGAGAATCCCTGCCTGGCTGGAGCCACCAGCCCACACCTGCCTGACTCACCTCGGTGGTTTGGGGAGACGTGGGAATCCTCCTTCGCCTCCTTCAGAGGGAGACTCCCACAGACCTGAGGGGTGCTTTCCTCCTCCAGAGCCACCAGAGGAATCTCACAGCACAAAGAAATAAAAAGCAGATCTTCAGACTTTTAGAATTTAGTGCTGAGAGTGATGAAAGAAAGGGCAATGATTCTTCTGGATTCACTTACTGTCCAGCTTTGAGAGATAAGATTACTCACTCTTTCCCTGTGGGGAGGGCAGAAATGAATGTCAGGGGCTCTGACAGGATTTGGGCAATTACCCACTCTAGCCTGGCTGTGTAAGGCCTGTGAACATCCTTTTTCAGTGATGGCTGTGCAGTTCCTGAGACAGATCTCCTGGCAGGGAGCTGCAGCGGAGCAGAGCCCTCCGTGCCCAGCAATGACTTTGCCCACCCTTAACTCATCTCCTGCCTTAGTCCTTTACACCATCCCTGCTTTGGTTTCTTTTAAAGATCTCTGCTTATTATACATGGGTGCAATCTGGTCACGCTGTACTCTTTATTAGTCCAAAACTGAGGCCAGGCAGGTTGGATTTCTTTCCTGAGTGCTTTTACAGTATTTGTGTTAGCTGGGCAGCTAAGTGCTGTCAGATGTAGCGTCAATGGAGCTTGCTGCTGTTGAAATTTTTATGGTTGCATGCATTTCACAGCATCACCTGTCAGACTGCAGCAATCATGATGTCACCTGTAGTGGAATATATAAATTTGAACAGAGGAGACTGGAGCTAGGGGAGTTCTCCAGTAATCAGGGCTCCTCTCTCCCCTCCTCCTCCTCCGGTGGGGAGGCTGGGAGGTCTTAAGACATGGCAAAAGAAAAGGAGCAGACCTCTCCTGCCCTGAGCTTTGCCCCGGCTGTTCCACATGATCTGGGCAAAATCACTGCCCTCGCTCAGTCTGTGGTTTCCATGCTGCCTCTTTGTTTTGCTGGCTGTGACTCTGGGGATTTGGCCCCCTTTATTCATCCCCAGATGTGTGAAAGGCTCGGTCAGCGCTGGGGAGGTTCCAGGGGCTGCGCTGAAGGCTGGTACCCCATGTGTCAGATGGAGAAACGGGGGCTGGCAGGGAAGGGGGAGGCATAGAGGGATGGATAGAGGGAGGGAGGGATGGAGGGATGGATGGAAGGAAGAATGGATGGGTGGAGGGATTCATGGAGGGAGGGATGCATGGAGGGATGGAAGGAATGACGGATGAATGGATGATGGATGGATGAATGGATGGATGGATGAATGAAAGCATGGCTTTCCTGTGCAAGTGTTTAAACATTCCTGAAAGGACTAGGGGATGGGATGTGTTTGGTGTGATTAAGGACAACCTGCACGCTGGTACCTTCTGATGGCCACTCGTGGTGTCACCATGCCCAGCTCTCCCCTCCCAGGCAGTGTTTGGGCTCAGCCCAGTTTTAATGTCCCTGCAGCTTGGATTTACCATTTACAAGCACGGTACTCAGCGAGATTTGGTGAAGGGAGCGTGATGAGTGTGAGTTGGCCAAGCCTAGCAGAGGTGTGAGCTGCACGGTGGAGGGAAGGAGGACACGTTCTGCTTGTGGTGTTGGGCACCGGGGTGGGTCACACCCACAGATTGCCCATATCCACTGACAGAGGGGTTCAGAGATGCGTGAAAAGATCCCACCACAGGTCAAGCAGCAGCTCTGCTCTGCTCTGCATTTTTAGAAGGAGGAAAATGATTGTATTTTATCCTGGTTCTCCTCGCTCAGTACAGTCTTATCCCCGCAAACACTCCCTTAATTACATATCAAACCAGCAATAAGATGTGGCTTAGCGGCCCTAGATGAAGACATGGAGCCCTACTGCTGAGCTGTAAACCCTCAGTAAAAATGGCTTAAGAACAGACTGATTGGGTTTTAAGAGCTCTGTAACTGATACACATCTTACCGTATCGTTAGGCCTCAATAAATCTGTTTCTAATAATCACTATTTACTGAGGTTTCGCAGCCATGCCAGAGGTACGTATCTGTTACCTTGTGGTCCAGCCTCAATAAATGTGTTTTTAATAATCAATTGGTATTTCAATAATAAACAATAATTGCTTTATTATATATGAATTTGAACAAGTTCTGCATTTCAGTTTTACTGAAATCACTGTCTGTTTTTTAAATTTTATTTATTTTTTTACTCTGAAGGAGCTTTTACTGACCAGCTATTGGTACTAGTGTGCGCCAAATGTTACTGCTCCTTATAAAGCATTGCTGACTTCACCTGATTTATAGGTCATGGAAATATTTCAGAGCTTTTTTTTTCTGCCCCAGACTAGGAGCTTCCAGGCAATCTTTGCAGTAGGAGTGCTGCAGTCCCTCTTACGGATCATTAACTGGAAATGAACTTGGGGTGAGCAGAGAGGTTTGAGCCATCAGGGCAACCAGGCTCTGGAGATCTGAGGTGAGACACTGGAAAAAATTAATCTTCCTCAATGGCACTGCAAGAAATAATTATGTTACCTAAAGCTCTAATTGGATAATGAAACCCCAACACACAAATGGACAAAAACTTACAAAAATGTAAGACATCGTGGCCGGTCGTCCATTTTGTCACCATTCTTGGTCCACCTTGGGGCCTGTCCTGCCCAAGGTGAACCCTGGAGGCCTTTAATAAATACCTGCTTTATTCCCTATCTCTGCCCAGTCTCTGTTGCAGGCCAGCCTTCCCAAGCCCCGCGGGTGCCAGACGCTTTGAGCACCGAGAGCCGCGCGTCCCCCGCGTACGGCCGGTGTCACATCCAATTAGGGCACTTCAAGCCCTAACGGGAGCAGAGTTCGGTGTCTCTAATTAGTCTGGTCAAAGGCAGGAATTCCCTTCTGCTAGGAGAGTCTGCTCCCGTGACAAGAAGATTAGTGGCCCCGGCTCGTGATTGTCGAGCCCGGTGAGTTTTGAGTCCCACTTTAAGTCGTTTGCAATTTTCTCTTCCTTGTGGTGGTTGTTTTGAGGGGCTGGTTTCATTCCAGCAGGGCAGGGGTCAAAGTGTTTTGGTGAAGGGCAGGGAACCCCGTCCCTGCCTGTTTGCACACTCCTGGACTACCTCTGGACTCGTCATTTTTACATCTGTCTGGATGTAACAGGGAGCCCGGAGCGCACCAGGACATCCCTGGGGAGTGTTAGCGCTGCTGGTGGTGTCTGGTGGACATCAGAGGTGCAGTGTTCGACGCATCGAGGGACAGAAACCATAGAATCACAAAAAGGTTTGGCTTGGAAGGGACCTGAAAGATAATTGCCAAAACCCTTGCCATGATCAGGGACATCTTCCTTTACACTGGGTTGTTCCAGGTGCCATCCAACCTGGCCTTGACCCTGAGATGTGTCACCACCTTTCAGCTGACTGCTGGGGGTTCTGCTGCTAAAGCTGCTGGCAGATGGTTGTCTTCGAGCAGTCCCATGCTGCTGTTTGCCTCTGCTCCTGATAAACCCTGTTCAACCAACTCCCTGCTTTCAGGGTTATAAATATCCGTATAAAGATATTATAAAGATCCAACACTGTGGGGCCAGTGACCCACTGAGAGCAGCTCTGGGCTCCTGCTGTCTGTTGCTGATGCCTGACAGCTCTTACTGCCTGTGGTGAATGTGGATAAAATACCTGTGCTGTGGTTTGCAAGGTCTAAAATGACTAAAGTGTCCATTTCTAGGATGTAATTGAAAATCCCCACTCTATGTATCTTTCTAGTTTAGTTTTCCTTAGGAACTTTAAGATTTCTTACGCCATTGTATGCCGCCACATTACTGAAGTTAATGTGGCAGAGGGGAAATATCTTAATTCCATGTTTTGTCTCCTTTTTCTGCCCTTTTGGTTTAAACTAAGCTCTACGGGGGCTTGAGGATATTGTCAGAGCTGTAGAAAGGCTTTTGTGTCTGACTGCTTGTCCATTGCCCCAGCTGAGTACCATATTCCTCCCCTGACTCTTTGATATCCTGAGATTTTTCTCCTGCCACAGCAAAACTGCCAGACTTTTGACTTAAATGGATTCTTTTTTTGGTAACTTAATGCTACCTTTTCTGAAAAACAAGTCCTGGGCTTGCTACTCTGCAGCATCTCAAGGGTTTACGTCAAGGCAGATCAAAGGTCTCATTAGCAAAGCATATTCTGGGCAGCTGTAAATAAGAATAAGTTGTTTGGGAGTACACTAAATGCTGTGGAAACCTGTGAGAACTAGAGATGCTTGGGGTACTCTTTTCAAACCCGAATTCTGTATCAGAGGCAAACCAATCACTTCACAGACCAGAAGTTTTAAAATCTAAGAAATTCTCGGAGTTTTGGGTGCTGGATCTCAGCCTGTAGAAGCATACGTCACTGAGACAAATAAGATCTTTCTCAAAACCACTCAGGTGAAGTCTCAGGAAGCAAACTGCGGGGCTGGTTCTGTGCTCAGAGCTGACTGGTGCCATGGGTCTGTGCTCCAGGGACCCTCATTGTGGTTATTTTGGGGCAGTTCATAATCCAACCCCCAAGTTCTCAAGCTGAGGGTTCTCACATGACCCTGGGGCCCTGTAGCCATGGGCAGGAGGGGAAATAACCACGGTTGTGACTGATTCATCCTGCCTGCAAAGGCAGCGCTTTCTGTAAGAGCCAGGATCCAAGATTTAAACCCAGGCAGGGTGAGTAATTTTTGGACACTGGCAGATTTCCAAGTCACCCTTACTGTAGATATTACCCCTCATAAAGAGCACTCTGACTGCTCTGTCCTTGGGTTGGAACAGGATTTTCCTAGCAAATAACCCCGTGGTGCACCTGGGACGCAGTGATTAACGAGGCAGATTTGCATGAAAGATGTATGGGCAGGGAACCTACAGGGGAGAGGAGAGGGAGGTGGTGAAACCCAGCTGAAGCCTCCAGACATCCCCAGGGCCCAGTATTTAGTCAGGTGCAGCCCAGCTCGTGTGTGGAACCCTCCTGTTATCTCACCTTAAATAAAACTTCAGTGGGACGTGGCAGAGAGAGAGGCCCTGGCTCAGACACTACAAAAGGGAAGTTTATTTAAGTAATTACAAATTCCTGAGAATTAGGGGCTTCTGGGCTCCATGGCCTCTGCCCAATCCTCAAGAAATACCCCAAGCTGGCAGTCTGGTGACGTGTGGAGAGGTGATCCAGGGTGTGATGGGGTGGCGGCACTGGTTCTGGTAGCTCCTTGGGTGGGTGAGTTAGCAGAACAGAGCAGAGACTTTTGCACAGCCTCAGGGGAATTCCTGGGCTCATTTAATTGCAGTGACTGTCAGCTGACTTCCCAAAAGGTCTTTGGAAAGCTCAGCTTCAATATTCTCTGCTCTGGTCAGAAGGGAGGCAACCACAGCTCTTCCCCAGCCCCTGAACTCCTGGGAACCCAAACGGATGTCCTGAAGCAGAGGATTTGATTTGATTGTCCTGAGACTTGTTTGGTTTCCAGAGCTCATTAAGTGTCTCTTTCGGTCTTGTAGAGTTTACTCTGTTTTGTTCCTATTCCCTTTTCAGTCCTGTCTGGAAAAAACACTGAGCTTTCTGGTACTGTAATAGCCATCATTAATAATAATACCTGTAAATGCTTCTAGTTAGTCCTTTTAGAGCCTTTCCTGACTACCTTCTTCTTTGCTAATTGCCTTTCTCCAGTGCCCTGAGAAAAACCTGCATTTTCCAGAAGCTCTGAAGGGAAGGACAGGGGACTTGGCTCTGATATTTATAAATTTTAAATTTATAAATAATATAAATTTCAAACTGACTTTTCAGAAGTCAGTTCCAGAGCAGTTGTCAAAAGCCCTCCGGACCTGGACCCTTGAGGTGAGGTGGCACTCAGAGGGCAAAGTGGGGCACAATCTAGGCAGGAAAATCTGGGGAAGCTTTGCTGGCAGAGCCCAGCTGATGTTTCACTTGCAGGTGTTTGAAACCAAGGAATTTCTGTGGCGCTTTGAGTGAAAAACGATAATTTTCTCTAATGAGAATTTCCAGCTGACTCTGAACCCAGGTTTTCCTTTCATGCAGGCCCTTTTCTGTCAGGCTGTCTCCCCCCTTGGCTGTCCCTGCAGGATGCTGGGCACTGGAGCTGAGGAATTGTTAGTGATCGGGGCGCCCTAAATGCCAGGAGCAGATGCAATAAAGGACTGCTCCTTTCCACTCGAAATGCCTGTTGCATTTGCCAGGCAGCCAGCACTGTAAATTCATTCTGACTATTTAAAAAGACCTTTTAGAGCTTTTGAATGGTTCCTGGCTTATTCTGTAGCAATAAAACCATGGTGCCTGAGAGTCAGACGTTCAGGACCTTACCAAGTCACTAAACACAAGATACTTGGGAGCGCTGTGAAGTGCTTAGGAATGAGATAATTATACTGGCCCTTATCCCATTGTTTGCCTGCTCATAATCACTGTCCCGGGCTCTGTCTGGTGGCATTTGGGATTGTTATGGAACAAAGAAATAGGGCAGGGCTTTGCAAAATGGGAATCCCACCTGCTGGGTGCGGTGGAACAACTGTGTGGAGAAAACAGGGGAAGAAGGGAAGCAAGTTGGTGAATTTTCCTTCTTATCCTGCTGCCCAGCACTCAAAAAGGAGATAAAAACCAGCTTGTCTTGCCTGCACCCTTGTGCACAGGACAACTTGGGCTCCAAATCCTAATTCTCTTGACCTGGGAGTGGTTCTTACTCCCTGAGGAACTCAACTACGAGACCCCGAGGAAAGGAGAGCTCAGCAGTGAGAGATTGCAGGGCTCAGTTGAGGCTCCACAGCAAGGCTGTGCCCTTCTCTGACACCCCTCGCCCTGGGAGCTCTGGTGGTCACACAGATCATGGAAGGATCTTGCTGGGAGATGATTTTCCTCCAAGTGCGTGCCTGCCGTGGGTCCCATGCTGCCAGATGGCTCCCTGGCATCCAGACAGGGCTTTTCCATGCAGTTGTGGAGGCTGATAAGTGGGCTGCAAAGATTGGTCTGATACCGTTTTGGTCTTCTGGGAATGAGGACCTCATTGCAGATCAAATGTCTCATCTTGAAACTGGCATAAATCAGCATAACTCTACCAAAGTTAATGGAGTTGTGCTGATTTGCACCAGCTGAATTTATATCGTCAAAAATTATTCATTTACTCTGCCTCTTCTCCATTTTCCCCTCCTCCTTGGATTAGAAATGAAGTCTATAAAGCTAATACGGTCCCTGCAGCAGCATAACTTCCACAGAGTGTTTGCTTGAAGAGGTTAAAAGCCCTATAAACTGCTTTACATTCTCTAATAATAAAATGCAGATGCAAAGGGGAAGGATTTGATGGTCAATTAATACCAAAACCATCCAGTGCTTTGCATAGATCCCGCTCCTTGGCTTTGAAATACTATGCCCAATTAAAACCTTGCCCAGAACTATACCAAGATTAAAAAAAAAAGTAATAATAATCTGCAGCACTCTAGGTAGCATGCTGCAGTTTTCAGGGTGCCTCTGAGCTATGCCTCATAAACTCTTGGATAAGATTTGTCTTGGTGTTTCCAACTGCAACTGCTCCTGGAGCAAAGCTGCAAAGCAGCATCCAGCAGGCCAAGCTGGGGAGAGGGTTATTTTACGGAGGAGAAGAAGAGGCGGGGTAAGGAAAGTGTTGACGATCCCTCGTGTGTTCTTCTGAAAGGAGAAGAGAATGAGAGTGGCTGTAAATGTTCTGCCCTTCAGCTGGGCTGTGCAGAGGGTGCTGGGCTGGGCAGTGCCCACGGGGTGGCTCTGGTTTGGGGATGGAACAGGCTGGAACAGCCTCAGCAAATCCCAGTAACTTACTTTGCAGCTGGGTTGAGTGTCACTTGTTCCAGCTCTCAGGGAGGATGGCATTGGTGACCTCTCAGGGTGTCCCCGTGTGTGATGGGCGCTCCAAAGGAACATTGCGGTATATTGCAGATGTTATTCGGTGGAGCAGTAGGGTGGGTGGCATCTGGATTTAGCAGGAGGCAGAATGAAAGCCCTTCTCTTTCAGCAGTGCCCACCAGCAGCAAGAGCTGAGAGGGCAGAAGGCAGTTTGGGCAGCGAGGAGCACCCACAGCAATCCATCGGTGTGAGAGCCATCCTTTCTTGGCTTCAGAGTTTCTCACTGGCAGAAGACACCAATATGGAAACATTTCACCTAGCTTTCAGGTCTCTAGTATTTTACTTGTTATACAGGGTGACAAAAAGGAGTGCGTCCAGAGGAGGCAGCGAGGCTGGTGAGGGGCTTGGAGCACAAACCCTGTGAGGAACGGCTGAGGGAGCTGGGGCTGTTCAGCCTGGAGAAAAGGAGACTCAGAGGTGACCTCATCACTCTGCACAGCTCCCTGAGAGGTGCCTGTGCTCAGCTGGGGTTGGGCTCTGTCTCCAGGCAGCACTGACAGAGGGAGAGGACACAGCCTCAAGCTGCACCAAGAGAAATAGAGGTCGGATATCAGGAAGAAGTTTTCATGGGAGGAGTAATAGGGTACTGGAATGGTCTGCCCGGGGAGGTGGTGGAGTCATCATCCCTGGATGTGTTTAAACAAAGCCTGGATGTGTCACTCGGTGCCAGGGTTTAGTTGAGGTGTTGGGGCTGGGTTGGACTCGATGATCTTGGAGCTCTCTTCCAACCTGGTGATTCTGTGAATTCTGTGAAAAGTAGATTTCTGCATCCCTGAGGCACCTGGAGACACTCTCTGAGAGGCTGCCTTAGCCAGAGAGACCTTCCCCTGGGCTGCCAGCTTGTCTGGGCTCTCCTCCTTGGTCAGCTCTCGCTGGCTAATGGATGTGCTCTGTGTTAATCAGACAGGAGGCATGGGTGTTGTATCCCTGATCTTAACCACCAAAAACTCGGTGGCGGCTCAGACTGCTGTTTGTTGGCCAGGGTGCTCAGTGATCACAGAACACCCCTTCAAGGAAAATTAATACATCCAAAAGTAGAGATCCAAGGAAGGCCAGCTCCTTTCTCATCAGTGTGTCCTTTGATGTGCACCGAGCAAACTGGGCACTGAGCAAAACCAGAGGCTTGGGCAGACGTGTGGTGGTGGTGGATTCTCCTGGCTCTGAACAGGAAGCATGGCAAGTCCATCTGTGAGCCACCATCACCCTGATGGCCGCCCAGCATGTCTTGTTATTCTCCCTCTGCCTCTTTTTCTCCTTCCATGGTTTGGTAAAGACGCATAAAATACACAATTTTTTAAAAGGAGCCATGAGAGCAACTAACAGGCAGAACAAACCTATCTCAGATGGCCTTTGGGGAGAGGGAGTCTTCCAGGTGGGTCTTCAAGCTCAGTTTAGATTGAAGGTTTTGATGTGCTTCTGTCTGAGCTCATGCCCCTTCCTCAGCCCCCTGGTTTTAGTCCCAAATTGAGTAAACTCTCAGAACAGATTGCCAAGGTCAAGGGGAATTGCCCAGGGCTGGGATACTAAAGCTAAATGAATGGAGCATGATATGAAAGCATAATGGGGCTGATTTCTCTACTGCAGAAAGGCCGCTCAGCACTGTTTTGACAGCATAAAGGGTCATTTGCATCTATTTAAGCTGTGTAAAAGCCTGATCCTCATTTACACACATCAAAAAGAAAATACAACGTGTACCACGACTAAGCCCCTTCCTACTGCCAAAGTGATGGAAAGAGACTCTAGTGTAAATAAAGCTCAGACCTGTTTTCGGTTCCAGCACCACGAACGTGCCAGTGCAGAAGCAGGAAAGATGCCAAACATATTTATTTTGGCCCGGCTGGGTGTTTCTTCAGTTTTCTGTCAGCAGAAGGAAGTGAACGCACACATTTTGGCTCTGCCTTCCGCAAGAGTCACCGCTGGTGTCACTTCCCCCTCCCAGGCAGGGACCAAGGAGGTGTCCTGAGGGCCACTGTGCAGAGGATGCTCTTGTTGGGCAGGACCTGGGGCAGCTGAATGAGCACTGCTGTGGTGAGGGTTGCAAGTTCTCCATTTCCAGCTGCTCCCAAGGATCCGCAGGAACTTTAAACCAGGCAGAAACTGAGAATGGACGAGGTGGCGAATTCTGTGTCAACTAAAGAAAAACAATGCTCTCCTGGGTGCTGGAAGTGGGCTCCAGACTTTCTCCTCAGGTGGAGGAGACATGGAGTGAATGCCCAAAGATGTGAGCAGTTCTTACACAGGACCACGATGACGATTACAGGCTGATAAGGGCTCAGTGTTTACACCTCTTTACATACATTTACAACTCTGAACCTTCACAGAGTCTGGGAGAGCATTGTTCTTCCCTGAGAACATTGGAGGAGGCTGATTTATCCTGGGGCACGGGGGCAAGTGGCTGATCCTCCGGAGGCTGAGTAACAAAGACCATCTGCACGCCGACCGCTGTGCAGCTTCTCCCCGTCCTTTTTTCTCTCCATGCAGGACGAGGAGCAGCCCAGATCTGAAGGGAGGTGCAATTTCAAGCAGGGCTGATGTGCCTCTGTGCCCAGCGTGGGACGGATTAGAATTAGTTTTTCGCTAATTTGCTCCACATGGAGCTTTCAGTTTGAATTCTGTCTCCTGAATCAACAGGCAGACCACCCTCTTGGTATCCTGACTGCTGTAGTTCCCAAAGTGAGGGAAGAACTTCTCATCCATCCTGTGTTTCCAGGCAGTGCCCTACCCACTGCTCCAAGGAAAGGAGTGTGTGCATTCAGCTTTCTCAAACCTCACAGCTGACCCAAGCGTGGGTAATCATTTCAGAAAACAGTCATCTCTGAAGTCTGGGAGCAGGAAGGATGCACAGACTAGTGATTATAACTTCCTGATTTTTTTGTTGTTTCTGCATGAATCCCAGATTGTCCTGTAAGGAGGAAATCCTTAGTAGCCTTGCTGCTCTTAGCAGTGAATCCAAAATAAGTCTTGCCAGAAAACATCCAGGGCCTCTGATTTTTTTGCAAGTACTCAAGACACCAGCTTGTGTGAATTTTCCTCTTTCTCAGGATGTATTAACATTCTGTGTGCCTTTGCATGGTGGACTTCAATCTCCCAGTGGTCAAGTTAACCACCGGGAAAATGAGATTACTATAATATCAATCCCTCTTATGTCCACAGCAATCTGGGTAAGTTGTGGCTGTATAATTTCTCAACAAAAATCTGGATATTTCCAGCAGCTTCTCAGTCGTCAGGAAGCTGTTTAGTTGAATCCATAACTATTCCTGAAAATATACTGAGGTTTTGGAGTACTTCTAGGAGCCCTGTAGAAGTTCAGGAGGCCCATATGAACCTCAGGCAACAAAGCTCTTGAACCAAAGGCTGAACTTCACATAAAGTGTTAGCAAGTTCTCCTCACATCAGTCACACAGAACAATCCTTTTCCAGCCCCAGAACCAAGGACACCGCTGCAGCTTCAGCCCCAGAAAGTGCAAACAACAGCGAATTGAGGGGAGCAAACTGGGAGGGTGGGACTGCATCACCTGAAGTGTAATTGGACAATTAACCCCAATGTGGAAATGGACCAAAACTTACACAATTGTGAAAACTCGTGACCTCTGTCCATCTTGGGTGGAGCCATGGCCAGGCTCTTGTACTGCCCAAGGTGAATCCTTTGAAAGCCTTTTAATAAATCCCCACTTTATCCCTTTAACTCTGTCCAGCCTCTGCTCCAGGTGGCCTCTAAAGCCATCGCTGTCACAGGCTGTCCACTCACCCTCACTCTGCTTTCCTTCTCCATCTGTAACTGAGCAGTCTGACACTTCTTTTGTTTGTATTTTACAGCACAAAAAAACACAACCTCACGCAAGCTGGAAAGGCTTTGCCATTATTTCCCAAACACAGAAATATGTGTCTGCAGTGTGGAGCTTTTTCGAACAGCATCCACTCAGATGGCGGGGAATTCATCACAGCCCAGGGTGAGTAATTCCAATGGCTCATTACTCTTTCAATTACAAACTGGCACTTTCTTTGCAGTCTGAATTTGTCTAATTTTGGTTCCAGCCATTGGATATTGATATGGCTTTGTCTGTTAGATTAAAGAGGGTTCTGTTACAAGAGAGCTCATCTTTAGTAAGTGCTCTTCATCGTTAACAAGGTACTTCTTCCTCTCCTTTTGATAAGCTAAATAATTAAGCACCTTCAGCATCTCAACATGTCAGTGTGAGCAGCTCTGCTCCACCCCACAGCCCCCAATCCTGTACCTTCATTTTCCTTCTGAATTCCTGCTTGGATACTGCTTGGCTGCCCAATCAGCCCATCGTGCCATCATGAGACCTCTGTGAGGAACTGGCAGATCTGCCATGCCTGCAGAGGCACCTGAATCAAGCCCTCAAATTCCAGAAGAAGGACGGAAGATCCATCTCCCCTAAACTGAACCACTGACAGGTGTAGCAGTAGACCAAACCTGTCACCTCCTCTCCTGAGGACATCTTGCTCAGTCAGAGCTCTTAGGTGTATTTTTGATAATTAAGTCAACACTGATTTAAGGTGCCGGTGTCCAGAAGGTGGCTGTGGTGATACATCTGTCGTGGTTACGGAGCCACTGGTGTGACTGAGGGGCCTGGGCTTCTGTCAGCTTCATCTCTGTGGGTTTGGAAGGAAAACACCCTGCTGACGTAGGCCCATGCCCTGCTTTGCCAGTAAAATCCGGCAGAGTTAAACTGTCTGATGCTGTTCGTTGTGGCCTCAAGGACAGAGTGTTGTGCGACCTCCTGTTGTTTGGTTCCAGGTGTCTGAGGAATTGTCCCAGCCTTGGCGCTGGGATTCAGACACTGGCCAGGAACTTCCGAGGACAATTGTCAGCCGTGTTCTCCACCTGCAGGTTTACCTGGGGGGGACCTGAACAGCACTGCCAGATTTCTCACTGCTCTTCAGAATGCCTGGGCTTGGGATGGCCCCTATTTTAATGGTGTTTTAGAGCTGTTCTGCAGCACCATGTCTGTCTGTAGAGTAATTTGAGTTTATATACGGTGACTGATCATGTGCCAGGAGTTTTATTGCGGACAACAAATCCCACTCAATCAACAGCAGAGACCAAACAGCCATTGTTGAACCTCTGCTTAGAACAGTGTTGGACGACTCCAGGCATGCCAGATGGGACCTACCACCCTCACTCTGCCCTGTGTGGGCAATCAGCACGTGGACAGGCTGCAGAGTCCCTCACCAACTGTGCTGGGTAGGAGCTGGTTTCAGGCCCAGATAGAGAGTTCTGCTGTCTGGAATGGTTTGAGCACAGGAGGTTTTGCAGTGTCCAGTTGAGTTGGCCAAGGTGGGACTGGATGTGAAGAGCGCTGTCAGAGCGCAGCAGCAGAGCAGAGTGCCTGGCTGTTCCCCCAGACTGTATTCTCCTCCATGCCAATTTTCAATTGATCCAGCTGTGGAGAGGGAGTTTGTCCTCTGGGGCCCATGAATCAAAGGCTCCAGGAAATCTCTCCCTTGTGCACAGCTGATAAACCAGCCTGTCTTCACCACCGTAGTCCAAGGCTCAGAAGGATGATTTGGAGGTACTCTGCTTGAAAACCCCCTTTTCAGGAGCAGCCAAGCTCTGCAGAGCGCATTTAGTGAACACACAACTAAATGAGACGTGGACAGTCCGATCCTGGCAGGGTGAGACACGCAGATTCATTGCTCAGGTGAGGAGGAAGTGCAGCAGAGCACTGAGAGAGCCCGAAAGGACAAGCACGAATGGATATAATCCATGGTGTGAAGGCTGTGCTGTAAATAACAGGCTGATGGAAACCAGATCCCTCCTGCACGCACTTGCCATCTCTGCTCCAAAGCAAGAAACTCATTCACAGTGAAATGCTCACCCATGGCCATGCTTTGGCCTTTGCTCGTTCCCCAAGGCACGTGCTGATCCTCCTGAGACCTTTAAAAGGAAATTTTGGGCACGACCTTGGAAAGCCATGTGATCTGAAAGATTTCTGATGGGCCACATCAACGTGCAAGGGTAGGCCAGCATCGTTTGTTTGGCAGTAGAACTTCTCTCTCTCTCTCACTTGTTCCTCCCCGCCCCCATTTTACCAAATGAAACACTGGGATCCAAACCAACTTGTTTGAGGGCAGAAGATGCCTGTAAAAATAAGTGCTGCTGATATCAATACCCAACAGCATTAATATTTGATATTTTGGTCTCCCCAATCTGCCAGTCAAGTAAAGCAGAGAAGGCAGGATTTGCAACGTATATTTGTCCTCGATGCTAAATCCTGCTGTGAGCCATCAGAGCAAATAAATTCATTTCCCTGTTAGCTCGTGCTCATGCAAATCACCTCAGCAGTGGAATTAAGCCCACGTAAGGGGCAGGAAACAGTGGCACCGTCGGCAAGGAGAGCTGAACTTTGGCTACCAGTTTTCAGGGAGTTAAAGAGAAGGAAGCTATTCCCCAAGGCAGAGACCCATTTGGAATAAATCTTCTTGCTGGCTGTACTCCTCGCTCCGGCAGTCAGCTCATTACAATGCAGGTTAAGTTTTGCAGTATGGTCAGCTTTAACTAACAAAGATCTAGCATGGTACCTTGCTGATCTCATTAGATGGAGAGGCATGTTTGGGTACTGGAGGTGGAGAAAGAAAGAAAAGAAAAGAAAATAAGAAAGAAAGAAAGAAAGAAAGAAAGAAAGAAAGAAAGAAAGAAAGAAAGAAAGAAAGAAAGAAAGAAAAAAAGAAAGAAAGAAAAAGAAAGAGGTTTAGCAATTCCAGATCAAGCCATTTCAGTTTTTTAAAGGGGTGTGTGTATATATGTATACA
This sequence comes from Hirundo rustica, assembly GCF_015227805.2. Taxonomy (NCBI): domain Eukaryota; kingdom Metazoa; phylum Chordata; class Aves; order Passeriformes; family Hirundinidae; genus Hirundo; species Hirundo rustica. The sequence goes on along the minus strand of NC_053467.1, from coordinate 2,137,193 downwards.
CAACATACATATACATGTATGCACATTCTGCTAGCTGTTTCTGCCTAATTCTTCCATGAAAAATAGTGGTACCAGGGCCCCCAAGTTCCAGGGAAAACTGAATCCCAGGCTACAGGAAACTCCAATAATGTCATTGGTGGTGATGCCTTGGGAAGGCTGAAAGAGAGACTGGGCAGAGCTGGAGAATACAGCAGATGTTTATTGAAAGGCCTTTAGGACACACCTTGGGCAGGACAAGAGCCTGGCCAGGGCTGCACCCAAGGTGCACCCAAAATGGGCACAAAATGGACAAAGGGTCACGAGGTCTCACACTTGGATCAGTTTTGGTCCATTTGCACTTTGGGGTTGAATTGTCCAATTGCAGCTCCAGGCTGTGAGGTCCCATCCTTCTTGTTCCTCCCTCCAGCCACCGCTGTTTGTGCTTTTGGGGCTGAAAACTTGTCCCAGGTGTGCATCAGGAACAGGATTTGTTTTGTGTGGCTGCTGTGTGCAGAGAGCTGAGTGACCCTGAGTGTGAGCTCAGAGCTGCACCCTGGGCAGCACAGAACCTGAAACACATGGAAGATAAAACTGAAGGCATCAGTAGTGGTTGGGTACCAATCCACAGAGGACTCAGGGTTCTTCTTGCACCTTGTTGGCATAAAGACATCCTGACCCTCCCCTCCCAAAGCCCAGGAGCAGCTGCAATGTTAAAACCTGCTGATTTCAGTGCTTTACCCAATGCCTCACCGTCAGGTTTCTTTTCAGTGACACCAGTGGATGTTTCCCCCCCTCTGAACTAGGATTTAAAAATCCCAGGAATTGGGCATTAGTAAATGGCAGCTCTCCCACTTGGAGGACAAGGCATCACCCACCCTACAGAGCCAGACTCCCACAGAAGGGGAGAAAGGGAAAAACCTGATTCTCTCTCCTTTATATTTATTTTTTTTATTCCCAGACTGCTGTGGCTCAGTGCTGGAGTGTTAATTTTGGAGTGCTGTGAGGATCCATTGGATTTTGGCACCAATCCTTGGGACGTGTTGGCAGCTTCACTCTACCCTCCTTCCCCATGGTGGTATTTGTCAGGGACCTCGCCCTGATTTCAAACCAGGTCCAGAACTGGACTCAACACCCTGCACACCCCATTTCGATGCTGCAACTGGTGCAGAGAAAGAGGAAAAAATATTGATATCACTTGATTAATCAGCTGGCCAAGGCAGCAGCACAGTCTTTGTTGTGCCTCATAACGTTGTTCCCTCCCCTTCCTCGTGTCACAACAAGGATGTCGCTGTGTTTTGCTGAGTCCTTCCTTGCTTGGGGCCAGTCATTTATCAACAGAGATTTCCATCTTGGCCTAATAATTCATCTCTTATTGCAGCCCTCGCTGCTCTGAGGGCCCTTTGTTTCCTCTTATCACAGTCTAATTATTTGGTGAAGGGAAATTTCTGACTATCTCAGGGCCCATGGCCAAGAGTTCAAAGAAAACCTGGCTCCCAGGTAGGGATGTGCTTGTGGGAGTGGGAGAGGGGTTCCCAGGGCTCAGATCCAGATGCTTCCGTGGCAGGGGGAGGTGGTAAGAGCCCAGTGGGTCCAACATGAAACACAAAGTCTCTCTTCTTTCTTTTTTGTCTTAACCTTCCCTTTGTGCATTTGTCACAGCCAAATGCTCCCACGTACCTCACACCCACGCATGTCCCACCACTTTCTCACACACAGACATGCTCACACTCTCACACATTCTATTAAGAAATCCTGTAAATCCTGTAAATTCAGGGGTTTGGTCTGTTTTGGTGGGTTATTATTGTTTTTGTTGTTGTTGTTGTTGTTGTTTTTTTTTTTGTAGGTTGGGTTTTTTTTTTCTCCCTGGAAAACCCGTTAACAAAAAGATAGTAAGAATTTGTATTTATACATATGTGGGTAATGCTGGGATGCTAGAAAGGGGGATGAGCGGATGGATGAACAGATAGTAATTACAGTAGCATAATTAATAACAATGACAGAGAGGCATCCTGCTCCTATATAGGAGTACATGCATAGCTTTAATCAGCTCTATCCACCATCCAACAGGAGACTCGAACTAAATCAATTGCTGATTTCTATCAGAAGAATTGTTCTGACCAGACCGAAGGAGGGATCCCCTTAGTTCTTTATTAAAAAAAAAAAAAAAAAAAGAAGAAATAATTAATTTATTGTTAGTTTATGTATCTTTATCTAAACCAGGATAATTTCTTTGCTTTATTCAATGGCTCCAGTGCAGCTCTGAGAATATTTCAGGGAGTTTCCCAGTTTGCTCTCCCCTGAGCATCCTTTGCTCCTCAATCTGCTGCCTCTGAAGCTCAGTGCAGAGCTCAGAGATGGCCCTGGACAGCCAAGGTGGGGAGAGAACATTACTAGGAGCAGCAGGGCCACAGTCCCTGTGCCACTGCTGTCTTTGTGCCACACTCATTGCTTCATAAAGCATGTTGGAATCACCTGGAGCATGCGAGGTGCACTATAAAATCAAACTCCCTCTCAAGTCTGTCTTGCAGTCATTCCCTGACTCTGAAAGCAGCAATAAATTCAACTGGGCTGGTTATGGCCACCCTCACCACTTCAGAACTGCACTTTAAAGAGAAGTTCTAAAATCTCATTGCTTTATTAAGCATTTCATACATTTGAATTGTCAGTTGAAGCATCACATGCAAAAGAGACAGCGACTAGAATAATAACCTTTCCCAGCATTTCATTTTGAAGCCCCATTTACCTGAGCCTGGCTGCTTCCAATAAATATTTCACAACATGTTTCTCCTCCACAAGTGCACTTACGACTTATGAAGCAAACACAAATGTTTTAATTCTGACAAAATGAGCGTTTTTTTTCACGCGCCAGCCTCGGTTCGGCGCATAGTTTTGTGGCTAAATGGCTTTCTGATTATCGTGTCCCAGGATATTACTTCAACTGAAGTGATATGAAATGTCATTAAAAAGTAATGTTCCTCTGCTCTGACAATGATATTAGTAAACACTGGAGGCTCTGCAGGTTATACGTCAGGCGGGCCGACACTAATGGGTTTATTAACATATACAGCGGCACTTTGTCAAACCTCCTTGTTAATCTAAATTTGCAGGTGACAAAAAGGAAGTGAAGATGGTGTTTAAATGCTGTTTGGGTTGGGCTGCAAGTTAAAGGAGCCAGGACACCCTGAGCAAGGCTTCCCTGGATTCGACCAGCCCTTGCTCCCGGGGGAAAATCTTCTCTGAGCTGATGGGGAGCACAGACACCCACCTTGGAGAGGAATGAGTGCAATGGGAAGGGCACGAGCGGATCTGGTTCAGGGTGGGGGTGAATATCTGCATATGTGAGCCAGCAGGTGTCTGGACAGGAGCAGCCAGCGTGTGGGCGTCAGGGAACGTGGGGGGAAAACACAAGAGGGAAAATTCCACAGGGTCACGGGAACAAGGATGTCAGGTCCCAGGGACAGCTGCTCTGAAGTGTGTACAGATATTTGTGCTATCCATAAGTTTATTCTTGGAGGGTGGTTCAGGCAATATTGCTCTGAGGGATGGAGCTGCTTGGCCTTCTGGAGGTGGTGAGTGCGGAGATCAGATCTCCCCTGGGATTCAGGCAGGGGAAGGAGGGACACCCGAGCTGGAGGAGGGGATGTGCTCTCTTGATGTGGCTAGAGAACAACACCATGCCCTGGAAGATCCTGCAATGCCAAAGTGGTGTGTGCAGGGCTGACAGCCTCGTGTGGCCCTGCCCAAGTCCTGACAGCAAACTGGGAGCCTTGAGGACACCCCTGAGTTCAGGGAAAGGTTTTGAGTTGTGGAAGACAAACTAACGTCTCTCATCTCACAGACCCTGACTCAGTTGAGAAGGAGGGAATTCAAGTGCTGGAATATTTACTCATGGCCAGACTTCAGTCCCCAGGACAGGTAAAGCCTGTAGAGATCTGCTGCCTCCTCTGCCTGCCCCAGACACCCGGGCAGTTGGGATCCATTGGGATCCATCCCAAGGGGTTTTTCCCATAGTCCAGGTCTGTGTGTGTTTCTGTTCCTGGGATCATGCAGGTGTGTGGCAGAGTGGTCAGGTATGTGTGTAAGGATGTGGGGTGGATCCATGGGGATCCTCTGGAGCACTTTTTCATTCAAGAAGAAGATTCCATTCCTGGAGTATCACTTTTTCTTTCAAGAAGTTTCCATCCCTGGAGCCACCTGAAGCCCAGGGTGCCCTGGGGCTTGGCAAGATGTGCATTCCTGCTGAGCAGATCCTCCAGCTGTGGTTGTTGTCCCTGACCAGCTCTCATCACTTTGTGAATCCTGAGGCTGAATTGCCTGGCTGAGACTGCAGCTGGGCTCCTGGCAAGGGAGCTCTTTGCAGACAGGCACAGGCACTGCTAAGGTTGCACAACCCAGGCTGGAAAGCCCAGCTGTCCTTCCCTGCCTGCAGCAGCACCTCCTGGTCTGCAGCCACAGTTTTCACCCTCTGTGCTACTTCAGCAGCAGGTGAAGCAGGGAATCTGGGCAAGAACATCACCCCAGAGATCACCTCTTCCTCCCCCTGCACCCACCTCGCCTCTGCTCCTCCTCCTCTGACGGCAAAAACTGCCCAGCTGTGCCACTGTGACAGAGAAATGGGTGTTGTAAGCCCCGGGAGTGGATCCTGTCAGCCTGGTGGTTTCTGCTTTGTTGGCAGATAATTACAACGTGGAAGGGAAAAGTGTTTGCTGACAGCAGGGAATTAATGGGGTTTACAAAGAATGCTTTGTCCAGGCAGCTACTGGAGTCAATAAAACTCAGTCTGGGCTCCATAGGGCTCTGTAGAGGTTAAAGTCTGAGTTCTGCTGAGACTTGGAACTTGGGGCTGGCATTCATGATCCCTGTCCAGTGCTCCATGGAGAGCTGTGGGGGTACAAAGTGTAATGAGGACTCGGGGTTGTACGGGAACAGCTCCTGAGCATCCCAGTCCATGGAAGTTGGAGCCAAACTGCTTTTTTTTTGCCAGCCAAGGAGTTTTGTTGCTGGATTTCACAGCAGTCGGATCCGTGCTTTGCTAAAGCACCACAAACTCCCAGAGGTTTTCTGTTTTGGGGACTCATCATTATTAAGTGCATTTGTCTTCATTTGGTCTCCTCTGGCTTAAACAGTCAGCAAGACTCAGGAGAAGAGGGGATGTGGATTTTTAATGCAGGGCTGTTATTTCTATTTCTGTGATCCCATTCCCAGTGCCCAGGTGGGACATTAGTGCAGGGTGTGGGTGAATCCATCCCAAAACAGCCACGGAGCCGAAGATGCTCCCTTCCAGCACCAGCGGCTTCTCCTGCACTTGCAGGTGGTTGTACTTGGTCCATATGAGCTTGGAATTTCCCAGTCTGACACGAAGGCAGTGGGAGCTGAACAGCTGCTGAATAGCTGACTTCTGGGGGAGGGAGTTCCTACTCTTTTCTTGTCTTTTCCTTTTCTTCAGTACCTGCAGCAGGGGGGAAAATAAATAAATAAATATTTATATTTATATTTATATTTATATTTATATTTATATTTATATTTATATTTATATTTATATTTATATTTATATTGGAAAAGGAAAAGAAGGCCTGGAGGCAACAGGTAATAAAATAAATCAAGAATGAGAAATGAAGTTATTTGGAAAGCAGAGTTATTTGCTTTGAGAGCCAACTTTGGTGGTGGGTTTTTTGGTGTGGTTTGTGGTTTTTTTGGTGTTTTTTTTGTTTGTTTGTTTGTTTTTGGTTTTTTTGAGTTAAAAAAAGGGAAAAAAATTTCTCCAAATATCACTTTTTTTTTCTTTCTTTAAAAACTTCAGGCAAATTTTTGGTGTTGTCTCTGCTCAGGGCTTGCAATTTAACAACCTTGTTATGTTACAAATCCCGAGACTCCACGGCTCCTACCCTAGTCCATCTGCCAAGCAGAGAGTATTTCTTGACCTTTTAAAGAAAGCCAGAGATAATGAACCATTTGGACCGTAGGATGCCCTGGCTGCTTGGAACAAAATCAGCGTGGCTGTGAATTTTGGAGAGGAACAAACACGCAGCCCTGAGCCAGCAGTGTGGCCTGAGCCTTTGTGGTGATCTCCCACTGCAGAAACAGCCACAAAGTCCTTTAAACCAGTTAATAAATCAGCGGTCGTGGGCAGAGTGAGGCCTGGGCTGCACAAGCACTTCAGAAAGTGCTTTGAAAGGTCCAGGGAGGGGGGATTTGCCTGGCTGCCATTGAGTTTCAGCTTGTAACTGGTGAATTTTCCTCCTTCAAAATTCTCTGGTGAAATGTGGATGAGAGGAGCTGGATGTCAGCATCAGCTTCCCCGGTTGTTGATGGCATCAGAAATGTGCCAGTGTGTGCCACATGTTTTGCTCCTCAGGTGTTGGAAGTGCAATGGTGAAAGATGTTCTTTCATCGGTGTTTTCTGTGGTGAGTTTGAGTTACCCTCTGAAAATGCAAACACAAAATATTGCAGCTTCACAGGTGCTGTCCCAGATGTTCTGGCTGAGGCTGGAAATGTTCCCTGTCAGTGAAAGGGCCCTCGTGAATCCCCAGCCTTGTGCCTGGGGAGTGGAGACTGAGCACCAAGCCCTTCCCATGGCCCAGGTGTTGACCTGCCCCTGAAACCACCAGGTCCAGCTCTCATGGGCTGAGCCCTGCCAGAGCTCTGCCAGCCACACAGAGTGAGAGGAATGGGGTTCTCTGGTGCTTTTGTGAGACCTGCAGGTGCTCGTGGATGATCCTCTCTGTGATTGTTCATGGATGATCCTTTCTGTGCTTTCTGTGTTCATGGATGACCCTGTCTCTATTCATGGATGACCCTTTCTGTGATTGTTCATGGATGACCCTTTCTGTTTGTTCATGGATGATTGTTTCATCGTGTTCATGGATGAGCCTCTGTAATGGTTTTAATTTCGAAACCAGGCAGAAACACTAATTAATGTAGTGGTCCTGACCTGGAAATACATTCTACATCTCTCCATAACTAGAAACAAAACTGTGCCAGCCCATGACACCCTCACTGTGTTTTCTGTGTCCATGGATGATCCTCTCTGTGTTGGTTCATGGATGATCCTCTCTGTGTTGGTTCATGGATGATCCTCTCTGTGTTCAGGGATGACCCTGTCTCTGTTTCTTCATGGATGACCCTTTCTGCACAGTTTGATTCACCAGGTCTCTCCCCCTACCTGTGGGATTACACCAGGGCTGTGTTTTTCCTGCCTCCTGAGTGTGGTTGCTCCTCCCAGTGCTCTCTGCTTATCCCAAGTGTTTGTGCTCTTTCCATATCACTAGGTGAGTTACTCTACCCCTTTTCCTTGCATTTTTCCATGGTATTTCCACCTTTGTAGCAAGGACAGGAGCAGCTGGCTCTTCTTGCTGCAGCCAGCTGATGTTCCCTGGCTTGTTTGGAACCTCACTGGGGATATGTGTGTCATTTTGTGCAGTGAAACCAGAGCCAGAGCCTTGGTCCGTAATTCTTTTAGGGGGAGATGTCATAGTTGGTCTCGATTAAACTTTTAGTTTAACGTTGATTAAACCATGGTTAAATTATTAATGTGTCTAGCTACTCATGCAACACAGAAGGAGTTTATTGCAATGGGATGGGTTGACATGCCCAGTGTTAAAAACTTGCTGCTGTGCTCGTTAGTAACGAGCATGGAAAAATAAACAAATAGGATTGTGGGGGAAGGCCTTTCTTCATTCCCACCGCAGTGTAAATGGAGCTGTCGCTTAAAATTAAATAGCTTTGGGTTTATGGTGATTTTTGGCCACAGATCTCCTGTCATAGCCTGCCTTTCTGCCAAGGAAACATGGGCAGGCTTGCTCTCCCCTAATGGGGAAACCCAAAGCATTACAGAACGTGGCCACTGCCACGGCGGTGGCACAGAGCCAGGCAGAACAGTCGTTCAGTGCCATAATAAGTAATGCTACAGCTGAGGGAAACCTCCAAAATCAACGCTCACAAGGAAAATCCCAGGGCTGTTTCGGTGTCTGGCGGAGTAAAAGAAACACCAGGCTGAAGGGATTTCTCCGAGAGCTCTCCCACTCTCCACGCAGTGTTGGCTTTCTTCCTTTGAAGCTGAAAAGTTTGGCACTGGCATAACACAGCCCACGCTGCCAGAGGCAGGTTTGTGCGGCCACAGGAGGGTCTCCTGGTTGCCATCCTCCCCAGGGATGAAATGTGGGCATTGGGAACGGACGTGCACCAGCCTGCCCCGGTGCCTGCTTGGTTCAGGCTGGGGGTCAAGGGGCAGCTGGGTTAGAGGAGGAGCGGCTGATGGAGCCTCCTTTGCATCCACAGCATCTCCCCGCTTTGCCATGCAGGAGCTGAGGGTGGGGAAGGGAGGGAGGAATATCCTGCTGGGGACGGTCTCAGCCCGGCCGTGCTCTGACGGCTGCTGTGGGGCTGGGCACGGGGAGCTGGCACAGGGGAGGGGCAGAGGGACCGTGTTGCATCTCCTCTGCTAACCAGCAGCTGAGGGAAAAGCTGGAGGTGGTCGCACTTCACAGGAAAATAAAGCCATTTTTGGGCACGGTAAGTTAGCGGAAAGGATGACGTGGCGTGTCAGAGGAAAGAATGATCCAGGGTCCAACACAGCCCTGCACTGTGCTGCTGCCCCCTGGAAAGCTCCAGAATTCAGACAAAGCCCCAGATCTTGAAATTTGGTGGAGTGTGCCCAGAGGCCTGTCTGTCCCTCTGCCTGCTCAAATGGGCACCCACTGGCTTGACATTCCTGCCGTGGTGCTGCTGGCAGAGGGGAGGCAAGGAGCCCTTGGGGGCTGGGCCACCTTGGGGTCTGCACAAACCAGTGGCGCTCCCCCATGACTGCCTGGGGCCCTGGCTTCCAGTGCTCGTCCTCAGGACACTGAGGCAGGTTAGACACTGCTCTCTTGCCTTTGTTATCTGCAGAGCACTGGAATTCTTCTTTGAGGTCCCTTCCAAACCAAATCATTCTGCAATTCTATGAATGAATGACCCGCCAGTTCCCATAGGACACCTACCCTCCTTCTACAGCAAGAGGCCATACACCCATGTGCGTGTCCCAGAAGGTAAACCCACATTTCTTTGAGCTAAAAAGGGATGTTTGGCTGGAAGACCAAACCAGTTTGCTTTGGCTGAGCTGTCACCCATCCTCATGGCAGCTGTTCTCTGCCACTGCTGGAGGTTTCCCCTCAGTCTTCTCCAGCAAAAAAGACCAAGTGCCCTCAGCTGCTCCTCCCACAGCTTCTCCTCGAGGCCCTTCAGCATCTTCATGGCCTCCTCTGGATGTTTTGTAATAGTTTAATGTCTGTTTTTATTGTGGTGCCTGGAAGTGCACACAGGACTGGAGGTGAGGCCGCCCCAGAGCAGAGCAGAGTGGGACAATCCTCGCCCTTGCCTGGCCAGCAATGATGCCCCCAGGACAGGGTTGGCCCTCCTGGCTGCCAGGGCACTGCTGGCTCACGTCCAGCTTGCCACTGGCCAGGACAGCCAGGTCCCTTTCCCCAGCTCTGCTTTCCAGCAGGGAGCTGAGCTCTCCGTCGTGATGGACACCTTGTGTGGGTTCTCCCTCCCCCTAAGGAGCATCTCCTGGGACAAACAGCTGGAGGGGCCTGAGCAGCTGTGCCGAGCTAATGACAATCTCTGGTGTGGGAGCTCTGAGGATTTCCTCTGGTTTGTGCTCTGCCCCCAGCAGGAGTAAATAAAAGCCTCCTCATTTATTTATGATGCAAATAGCGACTGTGCGTTCGGCTCTAGGATTTGTTATTATTTATTTAGAGCCTCTTGTCTCAGAGGCACTGGCTGTTTGCATGCAGGGGGCATCTGTCTGCCTTTATTACCCACAAAGAGACATTTTGCTTCTTGGGCTTTGGCTGGTAATGCTGTTGGAAGTCTGCTGTGGAATTGTAAATCCTTCCAGGGAGACACAGATCCCTTGGTCCTCCCTCTTCAGAGTCAGTAGCAGCAGCTCGAGGTCCCCCCAGCCCCTCTCAAAATCCCAGCCACTTTCATGGAAGAGCTGAACTCTGAGCTCCTCTGGGTGCTCCTCTGAAGGTTTCCACTCTGACAGCACCAAAGAGGGATGGCTAAAATCTACTTTCTGTAGGTTCTTAGCACAAAGCTAAAGGGAAAGTGAGTAGGTGATGGATCTGGGCAGGCATGAGAACAATGAGGTGGTATTTGGCTAAATATACTAGTGATGGCTCTTTGGAAGCCCTTCCTCTCCCCCCAGAAATGAAAGAGAAGAGTTTTACTGTGTGCCAGAAGTGCTGGATTGCTCTTCTTCGACAGCCAGACACAAAAAGCAGCTTTGCTGAGTTCCAGGACATCAGGGATGGAGTTGATGCTGTCCCGTGAATGCTTTCCCGAGGCACCTTTAAATACTCCTGCTCCTTCTCAGGTTGGTGTCTGCTTCCTCATCTGAAATGTCTCTCTGTCAGTATCCTGTGCAGGAACCCCTTCCTTGTAAAATGATGCCACACTCAGGGATTTGGAGGTAAGAGTAGATTTCTTTGAGATTTCTTTTCGAAAAGCTGTATTCACCCTTTCATTTGCCTGCCTGTCTCGCAGTCTTAGGGCCTGTGGGTAGGAATTCTTTTTCCTGGTAGTGACATGGTGTGTTTTCTGCAGAGTAAAGTAATTTACATCCTTTAGGTCTCAGAACTGTGAGGCATAAATAGAAGAATTCATTCCCACTCCATTGCAGAGCTGGCCAGCTCGCTACAGAGGACAATTAAATCCAGACCTAGGTGATCAAACCACAGTGAGTGGCCAAAGTCCCTGGTCCAAGCTCAGGCTGTTGTAGGTCTTGGACCTCTTCTCTTACAGACTGAGAAAAAGTTACTGTTAAGGGAGAGAGATTTTGCTTGGCTCCTTCAATCAGGGCAGGATTCCCAGGGTTTTCCAGAGCTTCACCCATTCTCATGGGTCTTCTCTGAATCCTTCTCCAGCTTCTCAGCCTGCATCCCAAGGTGTGCAGCTGCCCAGGACCTTACAGACAGGATCCTACCTAAATTCCAGATCCCTTGTGCTGGCAGCCACCCCAGTGGTTAGTGGAGAAAACTGAAACTCTTTTACATGAAAAGTCTTTTGAGTAGAAGTTTTTTAGATCTGGCAAAGTTGTGAAAAGGGAGATGTCTAGGAGCGCCTGGGCTTGGAGAAGGCATTTGGGGTTTGGAGGGACAAAAGTGGCCAGATACAGATAAGCAGCAGAATCACAGGTGCTGTGCCTGCTCTGTGTGTGTCCCAGGACACGAACACATCCGGGGTGATTTGTGGAAATTCTCAGACACTGGAGAAACCTGTGCACACTGGCCCTGGTGACCATCAGAGTCACCAAGAACGCATCACGAGGTGGACAGGAGAGCTGGGATGGGCCTGGGCTCTGCAGTGGGGCAGGACCCAGCTTGTGGCTGTGCTCCACGGGCAGCTGGGGTGCACCGGTGGAAAACCCTGGTGCAGCAGCAGCTCCAGGGGCTGCCACGGGTTCTCCAGACACTTCTGTCTCTGGGCTTGGAGTTGAGCCAGAGTGGATCTCACAGAGGGGCTGGGATGAGCAGGGGGGAACGAGCTCTTTAGAGGGCCATGAATAGCAGCTTTCATGAGCTGTCATTTCCCATTAGAGCTGTGGAAACACAGGGAACACAGGAGAGGTTCCCTGCCTCCAAGTCCCAGCCAGCTCCATGCACAGCCTCCTCTGGCCCTCTGGAGACCGAACCTTGCAGCTTGGACTGGCTGCAGTGACTGCTGGACCCACCAGCTGCAGGACACTGTGGGCCTGACCTTTCCAAATCTGAAGGGATTTTAGCCTGCTAGCAGTGCTGTTTCCCAAGGGAAGAGTTCTCAAGAAAGCCTCTTTTCAAAACATTCTTGGCAAACCCACTCTCCTTTCCCAAAACAATCTTTCTCCAGGTGGTGTTTTGCTGTTTCTCTGGTTTCACCAATGGATTAGAGAGGTGTTGTTCCTAATCACCAATTGTGTTAAGTCCGTATCGGAACACCTTATAAAAGGTGGTAAGAATTAGACAATAAAGTTTTTTCTATACTCTTTGCCTTCTGAAATATTTGGAGTCTTTCGTCTTTCTTTCGTATCCTACAGCCACAGGACACCAGCTCAACTCCTGAATGGCAGCATGGAGAGGGAGTCAGAAGGGCCAGGACCTGGCTGGGCTGGGTGTGAGTTGATGTGGATGGTACAAGGAGTTCTGCAGCACCTAAGCTGAGTGCAAGGATGCCAAGTGCAGGGATCTTCAAACAAGACTTTATGCACAGGCTCCTTCGGAGTGGGAGCCTCCTGCCAAAAGGTAGCCAGGAATTTGATGTATAAGCAGAAATTTTCTCCAGTTGTCTTGGAATACAAAATCCTCCTGGGCTGGCCCCACAGATCACTTTGCAGAGATCAGCTGTACACCCATCTACCAATACCTCCCAGGCCTGGCAGAATTTCAGGGCTTGCAGGATGCTGTATAAAAAGAACAGGAGGATGATTGAGTGTCTCTGCTTCCAATTGACCACGGGGCAAAGTGCCTGAATCTAATCCTGGATGGAGCTACACCCTGTGTGTGTGGAGAGCTCCTGGTGTCATGTCTGGTTGGACATGGGTGTGGTGGTGCTGGAAAGGAAGGAGAGCTTGGAAAAGGAGCTTCCAAGAGGGAGTAACCAAAGGAAACTGGTAGTTTATACATCAATTAATTGGAACTGAGGTTTCTAAGGCAGAGAGTAATTTTTACACCCTGGAAATCATTCATCTGCTTCATTCTGGGTTCGGGTGGTTGGCACACGAGAGGATGAGGGCCCAGGGCTGGGCATGGAAACCCCCAAAGGCGGTATCTGACGGGACCATCACTGTTTTCTCCGAGCAGCGTGGGGGCAGCTCTGGGTGAGCAGCGAGCCCGGCAGGGTGGCTGCTGTTAGCCAGTGCCCAAAACCACAGTGAGTGTCCGTGTGTGTGAGGGGGAGAAGGGCTGGGAGGGAGAAGGGAGAGGTGGAAAAGCCTCACTGCTCCAAGGCCAGGCTGGAGATGGAGTAGAGGAGGGGGTGAAGCACGAACGACCCTTCGGCAGGACTGAGCTCTACAGAGACAGCTGCTGCACTCCGGTTACGTGGGGTCTCCCCACCTGCAGCTCCCTCCAACCTTCCCTTTCATCCCTCCAATCTTTATTCCATTTGATGAGCAAAAAAAAAAACCCTCTCAGCAGAGATACTGGAGCACAGCCTACGGGTTGGGAGAGGAAGGAGGGAATAGCTGCAGCTTGGCGTCTCCTCTCTGACCACCAGCCAGCTCCCTACCTTGGGATAGATCCAACAGGAGCATGGGAGCTCACATCCAAGAAACCCCAGAGCTCTGCCAAGGCCACACAGGTAGCAAAGAGCCTGATAGAAAGTCAAGTGGAACATCTGGGAGCTTTTTTTAATTTTTTTTTTTTCATTTTTCCTGCTGCCTCCACAGTGTTTCAGGGCAGGATCCCTCTGATCCTCTGCACAGAGGATTTGCCAGAGCTCCAAATGCTCCTGTCTCCCACACCAACACCCCTTTGTGTGCATAAACTCACACCCGTGTCCCTCTAGGAAAGCTGGATCAGAGGACAGCAGCAATAATCCAAACCAAAATGTCAAGTGATTTATTAGAATCATAGAGTGGTTTTTGTTGAAAAGAACCTTAAAGCCCATCCCATTCCACTCCTGCCATGGCAGGAACACCTCCCACTGTCCCAGGTTGCTCCAAGCCCTGTCCAGCCTGGCCCTGGACACTGCCAGGGATCCAGGGGCAGCCAGAGCTGCTCCGGGCACCCTGTGCCAGGGCCTCACACCCTCTGTGTGAAGAACTAAATTCTGGTTCCAAAACCCATCAGATCTGGTGCATTTTTGCCCAGGGAAGAGGTGTAATCACCGCCCCTGGAAGTGTTAAAAAAATGTGCAAGTGTGGCCCTTGGGGACATGGTTTAGTGGTGGACATGGCAGTTCTGGGTGAATGGTTGGATTTGATGATCTTAGAGGGTATTTCCAAACTTAATTATTCTATGATTTTAGGAGGGGAAGTGAAGCATCCAAAATGTATCCAGCAAAGAATTTTAGTAACTTTTCTTCCTGAGAGATGTCTGATCCAGCCTGGGAAAAGGAGTGCTGCCATGTAACTTGACTGATTATTCCCTAATACCAACAAATAGCTTAAATAAATAATTTCCTACCAACAGAACTAGCAAATTCTGTCTTGTGTGAGCCATCCAGCTGAGGAGCAGTGACAGAAGTGAAATAAATTATTTCAGGAATTAATTGTGAGCAGGGCAGCAATCCAGTGTCGGTGATACAGGAAAGACACATGAAAAGGGAAAACAAAAAACCAAAACCACAGGAAAATATAATATAAACATCCACAGGAGACATGCAAATGCAGGCCCAATGAGGGGCCTCTGGATTTTTCCTAATGAACTGTAATGCAAAGAGGAAATTAAAGAACTCTCTTTTCCACTCTCTCCTCTGTGATGGAGTGGGGGGAAGGCTGAGGGGCTGGAGGGGGTGGACAGGGACTTGTCTGCTCTCAGCCTGATGAACAGAACTGTATTTTGATGGAATATTCTTATTTGTTAACTGAAACAATCAACTAACTCAGCAAAAAAGGATTTTTCAGCAGGAGAAGAACAGCCTGGGTAAGCTTCTTGGCTGAGTGGTTTTGTTTCTCCTATTTTTTTCTCTCTAAGAAGAGTTTTCAAGATGGTTCAGTATCTGAGGCCATTTATTTTTTGAAATAGAAAGATCCAGTTTTCTACTCCGTAATACTTTTCATTTTGAATTGTAAGCTAAATATTCCATGAATGGGGCTTCTCTACTGAAGGTCTGGGAGAATTGAAACCAAATGTTTGAAAATTATCTATTCAAAAGGACTTGGCTTGACTCGACTCAGACAACTGTTGCTTTTTTAAAACTATAAACAATATTGAAATTCTGACTGTTTATCCCCATATGACTTGAGGATTGTTTACAATTTTTAGACATTTTTCAGGAACTGAAAACCTGTTTCTCCTGTATATTTATGCTGGCAGCTGCTATCAAAAGGACAGCTCAGCTCCTCGAAAAGTGGAAGCATATGACAATTTTCTTTTCAGTAAAGCTGGTAAAATATGGGGTGTCAAGCCAGGATGAATTTCCCAGGCTAGTGGGATAGTTTGGCTATCCAGGCATTGCCCTCTGGAGTGACAATGCCCAGGGTCCAACGTGCACCACCAGCCCCTCCCTGTCCCTGTGCCCTCCCCATCCAGGGCACATCGTGTCTGAGAGGTGGTTCAAACATAAAACTCTGACTTTGGGTGCCCATTCCCTGGGATCCCAGAACAGCTGTGGCTGTCCCATCCCTGGAAATGTCCAAGGCCAGGTTGGACAGGACTTTGAGCAACCTGAGGTAGTGGAAGGTGTCCCTGCCCATGGCAGGAGGGTGGAGTGAGATAATCTTTAAGGTCTCTTCCAACCCAAACAATTTCTGGGATCTGGTATGGAATACTGCATCCAGGACCTCTCATCCGGGACCATCATCTCATCCTCTGCATCCAGGACCTCATCTCTGCTGGAAAAAGCTCAGTTCTGCCATTTAAAAGTTTTTCTAAGCCCAGATATGATCCCAGATGTGTATGTGCAGTCCTTTACCACAAGAGCAGCATCTTCCAGACGCCAGGGTCACTGCAGGTCGGGGAGAGCTCACATTTTGCTCACTCAGGTGTACAGGGTTAATATCCAATTTATACAGGCAGAGCTGGCCGTGCCCTGAGCCCCAGCAGCTCCCAGGAGAAGTCATACAAATAATTTCTTCATTTAACCTTGAATCTTCCCGTTGTGGAGAATGGAGGAGTTTGGTCTCAGGACAGCACTGGGTTTGAGATAAAGGAAAGGGTAACAGTGAGGGGGTTTTTAAGTCGTGGGGTATCATTGCCACTGGTTTTGTCTTTATAATTTCTGTGACAGGTGGGTAGGGATGTTCTTGTGGGATAGGATGTACCCCTAAGTTGCAGTCCTTGGCCTGCAGCTTCAGTTTGGCCAACAGACCCTGTCTGAGTTTAACAGAGCTGATTAAAACCCAGAAGGGAAATGGCCCCTGGCATTCCATCTGATATCTGGTGATGCTGCTGGGCTGGCGGCGTGCTGAGGGCCCTGGTGGGATGCTCCCTCTGCCTCCACCAGCCCTGCTCCTCTTTGGAGCCTGCCCAAATTGCAGGGGGGCTGTGCTCAGGGCACAGGGAGCGCTGCACATCCCAAATCCATGGATCCCAGGAAACCTCTGGGATTTTGCACTGGCAGAGCCCTGGAGAGCTGTCAGTGTGCAGAAAGATGAGTAATTAGATTGGTGACTGTGTTTCCTCTGTCGCTAGGATGCATTTGGCCTCTTTCTTCTGTGCTCCTAAACCTGTCCTTCTCAAGGAAATGTTTTCACCCCGTTGCCATCTCCTCTGTGCCCAGCCATGGGGGTCCCCAGCGGTGAGCTGGATAGAAAATCCATTGATTCTCTTCCATAAGCCCTGTAGAGGGGATGATAAGTGCTCCCCAGCCAACACCTCTCAGCCATTTCCTTTAGATCGTTGCTCACATGCCCCAAATCACAGCGGTTGGTGGAAGAACAAAAGAAATGAGCTGGAGAAGCTCTGGCCAAGCAAGCCCAACCTACATAACCTCACCATTGCCTCGGCACTCATGGAGAAACTCAGAGGGGCTGGCGCGTCTGTGAAGACGGACCTTCCATTTCCAGGACTGATCTGAGTTGCAGGTAGCAATAATAAACAACATTTGAAGTTCCCCTGCTGCACTGAGGACCTCGACACCAGCGAGTTTGGCCTCCAGAGGTCACACAGCTGCCTTAAGAACCGTGACACCAGGATGGCCATTACTATTATTCCTAAATAATGACGCTGGAATGCAGGCGCTGGGTCTTTCCTGAGGGGCCTTGCTTGGCTCCCAGCAGCTTTCCCCATGAGCCAGACTGGCTCCCAGAAGATTTCCCCACAAGCCAGACTGCCTGTAGGGCATTCCTCGGCCAGCAGAATTGGAAGGGCAGGGGCCAAGCTGTGTGCTCGAGGCTCGGCGTGGCGCTGGCCTTCTCCTGCAGCTTCACACCCTGCTGGATGATGATCCAGAGCTGTGTCCATGGTGCAGTGCTGAGCCCAAGGGCAGTGCCGGACCTGGGCTAATGAGAGCTTTCCCCACTGTCCTGGGTTGCATTGCAGGATGTACCCAGCAGTTTGTATTCTATCACCAGCTGTTGATCCAGATGTGGCAGTGTTCTTTATCCCTTCCAGGACCCATCCTCCCTGCAGGGATATCTGCTGTTCATGGGCCATCCAGGCTCACTGCATGGCTGAGACAATTCCAGCACCCATTGGGAGATGCTCCACCCAGGGGAGGAGCCCGGCATTCCCAGCTGGATAAAACCTGGCATTGGGAACAGCAGCACAGCCTGTGTGCACGGGATTGCCAGAGGAACACCGGACCCATCTCAGCACCACTGGAGCCTTCTACAGGATCATCCCTGCTCCGACAGAACCACATCTGTCACTGCAGGAGGACTGGATTGCACTTCTCCCAACACCCTGACCAACAGGGGGTCAGGTCGTGTTCTGACTCTGTCTTTTTTTTTTGTTTGTTTGCTTTTTTGTACTACTACATTTTAATGTTTAATATTCCTAGTAAAGAACTGCTCTTCCTGTTCCCATATCTTTGCCTGAAAGCCCCTCAATTTCAAAATTAGAATAATTTGGAGGGAGAGGGTTTACATTCTCCATTCCAAGGGAAGCTCCAGCTTTCCCTGGCAGACACCTGTCTTCCCAAACCAAGGAGCCCACGGAGCTGCCTCCAGCACGGCCACGTGGACAGGCAGAAGATGAAAGAGGTATAACTCTTTACAAAAGCCATGGCTGGCCAGCATCTTAAGTAATAAATGCTGTGAACTGAGGAATGCAGCCTGGTTACTGCCTGGCTGAGCATAAATAGTTCTGCACATTGGCTTCTCCAGAGTTTTCTGCCCAGGTGTGGTTGACTTCTTGCCACCACATTGATATTTCTGTATTTCAGCAAATTTCCCCACTTCTAATCTGGGTAGTCCTTTCTGGGTGGAGTGCAAACCCGAGATTGTTAACTCCGGATAACGGTAATTAAAAGAAAATAAAATCAAAGGTGCTCAGAAAAGGAATGGAAAATTTTTCAGTGGAAGCCAAAAGATTATATTAAACTTCAGTGGTTTAATAAAATATTTATGAAGTTTGGGAGCATATTTTCCCTGGGACTTAATCTGTTTATACATCTAAAAAAGTAAATAAAATATCACTTTACTTGACCACACAGCAAACCTGATACAGGGGGGCTTCTCCACTGTATATATTTCTTGAGGAATTCCTTTCCCCTCGGGTTTCACACTGTGAACTGGGACCATTCCTGAACTACGCAGGTCAGGGGAAGCAGGAATTCATCCACCTCGGTGGAGAAATGAGGTGGCAGGGCCAGGGACAGCAAAGGGCTGAGCGTTGGGGGAGACAGGGAGACTTGACTGTTTGAGGATTTTTGCAATTTAAAGACGGGAGTATGGCATTGACCTTGATGTGGTGGAAGACAAGAGCTCATGGGAACAATGCCAATGATGCCACCGGGGAGTTCACAGAAGGCAGAGCCATGGAGTGAGTTAGGTTTAGGAGACTAAAATCAGACACAAATGTGGGAATTTTGTGGTTTCCCCCCCTTTTTTTACAAACCTGCTTGCTGCCACCAGCAAAAAGAGAGCACAGCCTCTCAGTACCCGTAAACTTTATTAAATGTGTGCTTTTTCATTCTTAAATTAAATTAAAATCAGGTTTTTTTCATACTGAAATAGCACCAGAGGGAGAAGAATGACAGTATCACCAAGTGAAAGGGAGGGAGGAGAGAAAACCCAGAAACTGTTGTACACAATCAAGGAATTTTTTAATGGTTAGGAAAATGGGCAAAAATTTCCCTTCATCTGGAAACCTGATGCTGTGTGTGAAGTGTGGGAGAACTGAGAATCAGTGCAAGTCAAAATCACTCTGTGCAGGGTAGGAAAGGCCAAATTATTGCTGGAAATTTGGCTTCTCAGTGCTGCACCCAAAGGCCGCCCTGACATCAGGCAGAGGAGTCTCACACACTGATCTCCACGGCACCTTGATTTATAAACTCCTTTTAACTGAGTGGATCATTGAGTGGCAGCATTTCCACAGGAGCTGATAAAATTCCCCGTGGCACAAAATCAGCACCATGGGCACAGCAGCCCCATCCTTGCCCTTCCAGGAACGGCAGTGATGGATTTCACAGCAGCAGACAGACCCGGTATTGCCTTGCCAAACTGCACTGGTAAAGAAAACCCCATTTCTCTGAATTTTTCTGTTGAAACAAAGAGCAAAGAGCTTCCCCACACTCCAGGTTTGGCTGAAAGCTGTTGCTGCAGTGGGTGAAAGGGGGATCTCACCTTCAGAGACCTTTCTGAAATGGGCTCTATGAGCATTTTCCCCAACAGCAGTAGGGAAGAAAAAAAAAAAAAAAAAAAGAAAAAAAGAAAGATTTTTGAAGACTTTGGGGCAATCCTTGTGCTCAGCACGCCCGAGCCCACACTCCTGGTGTGTGGTGCCATTTGTGGCTGTGTCTGTCTCCTCAAAGGTCATGGAATGGTTTGGATTGGAAGGGACCCTAAAGCTCAAATCATTCCATTCCCTGCCCTGAGCAGGAACACCTTCCACCATCCCAGCTTGCTGCAGATCCAGCCTGGCCTTGGACACTTCCAGGGATGAGGAATCCACAACCACTCCAGGGAACAGAGGCCTCACCACCCTCATTGTATAAAACATCCTTATTATCTTTAGAACTTGATGCTGATAGGATGCCTTGTGAAGGTTGGTGTGGATTTCTTTTTTTTTTTTTTTTTTAAACAAATCCAAAATTTGGATTTGTGCTAAAATCCAAATGCTGCGTGGAGTTTAAGCCTAGGCTTCATCAGTGCCTAATGGCAGATTTGATTATTGAGACCAGAAGCATTTTAATAGCCTAATAATTTTCTCACAGTTAATGTTTTGATTGTTCTGCCTTTTTTTTTTCTTTTTCTTTTTTTTTCTTTTTTTTTCTTTTTTTTTTCCCCCAAGAAAAACACTACACAGGTCACTTTTTTATTTATAGCTACTTTTGATTTCCCCTCCAATACACACGCTCAGCACTGCAGGCCCAGGAGGGATGCGGTTTTCAATAGTTTACCTCCAATTCTTCTTAGGTTAAAATAATCTAAACTTCATGGCTGGATTTTCAAATAAGCCTAAAGAGTTTAGAGGCTTAAATGCTATTAGAGTTCAAAGCAATTTGGTTGCATGACCTCTTTTTAAAAGCCATTGTTCATATGTGGAGGGATTTTCAAAACTACTCATGGCCCGGATCAAAACCAATCAATCACAGTCTCAGATCCCTAAATAGCTTTACAAGGTGTGCAACAAGGTGCCCAAACCCTTGGAAACGAGGGGGAGTAAAACACTGAAGTATTTAGGGGAAAGTATTCCTAAGTGGCTGAGCTTGATGTGCTGGGAAGGGTTTTTAAAGGCACATTTGATGGGCTTGTGTGCACATCAAGGCTCTGCTCATTTGATGGCAGGGATTTGGTGGCAGGTGCAGACACTCAGCTGTAAGAAATGCTTGGTATTGCTGCAGCTTGCCCAATACAGGGAGACCAGCCTGTGGCCCTATAAAGCTGCTTTATAGTAGTGCAAATGTCACTGCAGGGGAGAAAACAGCAATATAACTATATTGATTTTTTTACAACATCCTACTCGTAAGTGAGGTTTGTATTTGTCTGCTGGTTTTGGCCGGGGTAGAGTTCGTTTTGTTCACAGGACTGTGGTTTGGATTTGTGCTGGGAGAGCACAAATATTGATAACCCAGGGATGTTTTCATTGTGGCTGAGCAGTTCTCACACAGCAGCAAGGCTTTTCCTGCTCCTCCAGTGAGGGGGCTGGGGATGCACAAGGAGCTGGGAGAGGACAGCCAGGACAGCTGACCCCAGCTGATGCAAAGGATATTCCAGACCATATGGGATCATGCTCAGCCTATAAAAGTGGGGAAAGAAGGGAGCAGGAAATTTTTGGGGTTGATGGTGTTTGTCTTCTCAAGTCACCATTCCAAATGAGTCACCATTCCAAGTGAGGGAGCCCTGCTGTCCTGGGGATGAGCATCTGAGCAGCCATGGGAAGTCTGGAATTAATTTCTTGGTTTGCTTTGCTTGTGTGTGTAGCTTTTGCTTTACCTGTTAGACTGTCTTTATCTCAACCCACAGGTTCCCTTAGATTTACTCTTCCAATTCTCTCCCCCGTCCCACCTGCGGAGCGAGTGAGTGGGGCTGAGATCCCAGCTGGGCTTTAACCACAATCATTTGTTACAGGCATGTCCAGATTATCCCAACCTTAATTCCCCTTGAAAGACCAAAGAAATTGCACGCTTAAATCTCCTTTTCAGCTGGCAAGACCTCAGATTTTGTGCCTTGCCGGCGCTGGCACTGTTTGGCTATGCCTGTGAGTGACTGATGCCTCATCCTCACTACCACCTTGGCTTTTCCATTTGGATGAGAGAGCAGAGCGTGGGAAGGTGTCCATCCCCCATTCCTGCCACAAAAAGCCTTGCTATTAGAATATTTTTCCTAATAATTACCCGCCATCCTTTTGGCTATGCCTTACACCCCTTGTGACCAGCACAGGCAGATCTCCCCTCACCTCCTGTGACACACTGAAGAGACCATCACCAAGAGCCCAACGTTTTCCCAGCTCCTGATTTGAACTGCAGATGCCAGGAGGGACCATGGTCTCATGGAGCCAAAGCTCTGTGACCATCTCCGATCTTCTCATGTCACATCTTGTGTGAATATTGGGGGGCTGAAGGGAGGCAGACAAGACAAGGGACTCCTGGAGGTCTGTGTGGTGCCTCATCCTCTTTCTGCTGTAAGGCAAAGTGTTTTTGCAGATGTGGCACGGGACATTGCCAATAGAGGCCTTAAAATGGGGCATAAATGGGGAAAGCGTCAGTGGAGGTAGTGAACGTGGCACGGAGCTGTGCCACACCAGGACACAGCGCTGAGCACAGTCTGGCCTTGGTGCCACCAAGCCATCACCACTTCTCTGCAGCTGGGGCACGGACCCTGGGCTCAGGTAGGGCTTTGCAATGGCACCTGTGGGAGAAGCTCCTGGGGCCTCACGAGTTGAAGGAAGCTGTTTTCATTCCCTTGGGAAACGAGCCTGGCATGCAAAACCCCGTGGGTTTGTGCCTTCAGGGAGTAGGAAGGTTCCAGGTCTCAGCATCCTTGGGAACTGAAGGAGGCGTGCAGGGCTGAGTAGAGAGGTGGTTTAGGGCAGCCAGGAGAAGATGTGGCTCAACACGTGCAGAGGAACTCAGTGACACAAGGCTGAGTGGGTCGCCAAACTCCTCTCCTAACCTTCCGAGGTGGAAATGCCTCCCACTCAGGAGAAACTGTAACCTCTGATACAATTCTCTTTGGACTCTTTTGAAATCTCTGCCCTGCTGGGATTTTATTAAGATCTTGGCTGGTACGCAAGCAGCCAGTGAACTTCATCCCCAGGCTTCTTCCTACCCACATTCCTGGGGGATCCCCACTTGGTTTGTTTGACTCCCTCAGGTGCTTTTCAAAGTCGGGCTCAGGAGAGGGAGCATTACCATCTTGTTTATGCAGCACCAGGGGTGCTCCCACGGCTCAGAAATGCTGAAGATCAAGAGCCAGCAGATAAATGAGCCCATGGTAATAAAAGACTCTGCTTCACTAACAGATTTATGTCACTGAAATAAAACAACGTGGTAAAGGAGATTCATTTTGCCTGACAGTTTTTAAAGCCCTTCACAACCTTCTGTTCCCCCTGAGTTCTCCTTTAGGAAAGAACTATTGTTTTCTCATTCCTCTTCCTGGACATGATTATTGTTCACTTTTTCCCAACCAACCCTTCCTCCAGTCTATTTAAGGCTGGCCCAACTTAAAACATTCATCATTATGGCTCAAACCATGCCCACTGGACACCGAGAAGTTTCCTGGTGAGTCCTCCCAACACCTTCAGGGTGTGCCATGAGCATCACCTCAGTGTGGACCCTCCTTCCCACCCCCAAAATCCCCTCAGATGGGCCCCCCTTCGACAAAAACCCTTAGAAAACCATTTTGCTGTCAGAGTAGCAAAAGGGATGCAAGAGAGAACACTGGTTTAGAGCCAGCTCCCGTGAATGAGGCCTTTTGACTGCCTGGCAATTTTCATTACGGAGTCAAAAGAATCATTAATGCTCTTTCACTTTTGGCTACCAAAATTATTTTGTCTCAAAACAAAACAAAGGATTATTGGTTTTGGCTTCCTCAAGAGGAAAAATAACTTTGGCTGATGAAAAGAGCTTGATTTAAGGGGGGGAAAAGTAAAACAAAAAATTGGATAAGTGGAAGCAAAATTCACCAAATGTTTCATGCAATAAAAAAATCCCCTAAGGTAACGTTTGGAAAGCCAAATTAGGTATTAAGCCACCTTTGTTTTATTGTCAGAAGTGGTGAGGTCTGGCCAAAATGGCACTCGCAAGCCAAAACCTGGCTGAACTTTCAGGAAGACTCTGAGCTACCCCAAGCACCCTTGTCACTTCTAAAAGCTTTGCACCTGTGTTTTTTTTTTACAGAGGCAGTGCTAAACCCTGGGCCCATTGAGGGAAGCTGCTCACATCAATAGGACCAGACCACTGTTCACAGCCTCCTTTTCGGGATGTCCACAGCACCTCTTCTTTGAGAGGAGAAAAGAAACAAAGCAGTGTGAAAAAAGAAATCAAACAAACAAACAAATCAGAGCAAATCATGTTTCAGCACAGCTATTATTTTTTTTTTTTTCCTTCCGTATTTCCCCCCCTCTCTACTGATAGGTAAAAAAAATATATATATTATATTATATTTTCCTTTTCTTAAATTATTTCTTTCAGCCTCAGTCCCAGCCGAAGTCCTGCCCTGTCATCTGGTAGAACTTCATGTTGAAGGGCCGGTAGAAGTCCCGCAGCCTCTGCACCACCTCCTGGTCGATCTCAGGGTGGGTCCTGCCTTTTGTCTTCCCCAGGCAATGGGGTTTGCTGCTGCCCTCCGCCTTCTTCAGGCACGGGAAGCCCTTGGTCTTGTTGAAGTAGAAGTGTTTGTCCGTGATGATCCTCTTGAGGCCCAGAAAGTCCTGGACCCTGCCCAGCTCCCCCGCGGGATCGCTGATCAGCCTCTCCCCGCTGACAAAGAGGATCTGCCCGATGGGGAAGTAGAGCAGCCAGTTCTCCAGGTGCTTGGCGTAGATGCCAATCTGGATGGCGCTCCACGAGGTGTCGATCAGGCCCGTAGTCCTGTTTTTGAAGGTCAGGCTCTCAAAGGTGGGGATGTCAGGCTTCTTGGAGAGCGTCTGGGTGTAGTCCGAGATGGCTCTGGTCACGGGGTCCCGCACCACCACGATGAGCTTGGTGCCCTTGGACATGGAGGAGATGCGGGCTGGGGCCTCCTTGGTGACGAAGTAGCTGGGGGTCTTCTCCATGGTGATCTGCCCCTCCAGTGTCCTGGGCATCAGCTCCCTGCCAGAGGGGGAACGAGGGACACGTTAGTGCCAAAATCCCGGATGTGGGCAGTGCCCTGGGGATGTCCCGGGGATCCAGGGCCTTCCCTCCCTTGCATTTATTGGCAGGAGGCCCATAACGCTCTGATCCAGCAAGCACCTCAACTCATCCTTGATTTCCCACTTCCTTTCGCTGCCCATTTACCTGGAATTAGACCTGAATTCATTTTGTCAATGTTCAATCCCTACCCTCTGGATGAGACCCCACCTCCCTTCTTGCAGCACAGCACACCTCAACCACCCTAACGCCCTATCCCTTTAAATTCCTCCCTGCCCACACTGGGGTTTTCTGCACAGAGGCTTTAATTCCCTGGAATAACAGTGAATTCCCAGAGTAACAACACTCCCTTCCTGTAGCACAGAGGAATTTTCAAGGGCCAGGATGCAAGACTTTATTTTTTGGCATTTCCAAGAAGGCAGCAAGTTGTTGCCACATAAAAATGTGCAACATCAGCCCCCTGACCTCAGCAATTTCCTTCTTTCACCCCAAGACATCCCACACACGGGCTGCTTTGGGAAGTTCTGGACTGAAGTGGGAAGGGGCTTGAGGCTCGGGCCAGGGTCTATCCTGCTCCTTGAGAGTTCAGAGCCCTCCTGGGCCAGGATTGGGTGTGATTTGCTAAAGAGCCACAGGATTTGGTGGCTGGATACCCTGAGCTCCTTCATGTTCCACCAGGAATGGGAGGAGGTGACTCCCAGCTCCTCTCTCTCTCCTCCTCATCCCACCTGCATGCCACACCACACCCAGACAGGAGCACCATCACAATGCCAGATTCCCACCCCCATCATTTGCTTACACACAAATCCATCCTGCCTCCCCGGCCCTCAGCAGTTTCCCTGATCTCCCCACGGTCCCGTCCTTCCCAGGGGGAACGGATGGTGTTGGAATTCTGGAAACTTGGATTTGGGGATTTGAGTGTGTAGTAATACATGTGAGTTAATATGGGGGAGTTTGGGCGTTGTCTGGGTCCTTCTTCTTCACCTTCTTCTTGCTTCTCCTTCATGGGTTTGGGGGGTTTTCTGTAATTGCGTGAAAAAGGTGCGCATTGCAGGCCTTGGGTGGTCATTATTGGCTCAGAAATATAAATAATGCAGGTGCCGCCTCGTTATTGGGTAATTAACCTTGGTAAGAGTTAGAAGCAGCCATTTCATCTCCACTTCCAACCTTGTTAGCTAAAACTCACAACTGGTGAGACTCTAAATAAGAACTAATAAACGTCTAAGTCCGAACGCGAGCCTACGTTTCCCGTGTATCAATCCCAACCTTAGCAGAGAAAAAAAAGCAGCCAAAACCATCAGAGATGGGGTTCACCACCATGCCACCAGCAGTTGTGGTGGCAGCTGCAGCCCCCACGGGCTCTGACCCCGCGTGTGAGATGAGCTGCGCTCCCGTCCCGCCCCACTGCCACCGTCCTGCTGCACCCACATCTGGTTTGCAAACCTGTGCAATATGCCAGCAAAATTGAACCCATCTATCAAAAAAGCAGCAAGGAAAAGCCAGCAGCAGCTAAAAACAGCAATAATAACCAAACCCCAGGCTGTTATGTTACGAAGGAGAGAGCGGGGAATGGCCCTTCCTAAAGCAATTCCCTTTGCAACCACGATACACAGAGCCTGAGCAAAGACGTGCTCCCAGAGAAGTCAAAACTCTGCTGAGGGTTTCTGTCTGGGGGGAATTCCAAGAATTTGGGACATTCAGGCTGGGGAATAAGCAAGCTGAGGAGTTTGAAAGAACTCTCGTGCATCCTGAGGGACCTGAAGACGAAGGGAATCACTGCTGACAATAAGGGTGGCATTTGCTGAGCAGGCACATCATTCCACCGTGGGATTTGCCATGATTTTTTGCCAATCTGCCAATTGGCGGTGTTGCCCTGCAGCTACTGAATCATCTGGGAGCACCTGATCCCTTGGAAAGGTGAAGAAATCAACTGGTACCCCATTCCCCACTGCCTGCCAGCTCCATCTGATGCCTTCAGTTTTATCTTCCCTGTGTTTCAGGTCCTGTGCTGCCCAGGGTGCAGCTCTGAGCTCACACTCAGGGTCACTCAGCTCTCTGCACACAGCAGCGACACAAAACAAATCCTTTTCCTGATGCACACCAAGGACAACTGGGACAAGTTTTCAGCCCCAAAAGCACAAACAGCGGTGGCTGGAGGGAGGAACAAGAAGGATGGGACCTCACAGCCTGGAGCTGCAATTGGACAATTCAACCCCAAAGTGCAAATGGACCAAAACTGATCCAAGTGTGAGACCTCGTGACCCTTTGTCCATTTTGTGCCCATTTTGGGTCCACCTTGGGTGCAGCCCTGGCCAGGCTCTTGTCCTGCCCAAGGTGGATCCTAAAGGCCTTTTAATAAATCTCTGCTTTATTCTCCAGCTCTGTGCAGTCTCTGTTCCAGCTCAGCCTTCCCAAAGCATCCCATCCCCACTGGTCCCTGTAACATCCTTCCACAGCTGAGTGTTGATGTTGAGCGAGAGCAGGAGGCACTGAACAACCAGGAGAGGGGCAGGAGAGTGGCACAGACTTCTGGCTGTGTTCTGCTGAGTGCTGCATGTTCACTCTTATCCTTGGCTGCATTCCCACTGCCCAGGCTGCAGCCCCAGAAGGGTGCTCAGGTCTTTACACCTGTGGGATAAAGAAATCCCACAGAACCCCTGGACACAGCCCTGGGCTTTCCCAGAGGTGCTGGTGGTGACTTTGGCAATCAGGATCTTCCCACTGCACAGCCTGCGAGGTGCTGAAGGGTTGTGAGACACAGCAGAAGCAGGGGGGGCACTGCTGACCCCAAAACACCTTTTTTTGGGGGGGCACCTTGCTCCAGCTGCCAGGTGCTTTCTCCACCTTTGCCACTAGCCTGAGGTGCTGGTGCAACCAGTGAGGTACACACAAGGAAATGGTGGGGAAGGAAAAAACCCCTGGGTAGGTGTTAAGAGTACCCGAGGACCCTCCCTGCTGTCATGGCACGGATGTGTAACAAACACCTTAAAGCAAAAAGCAAAATCTGCCCTCTGTTAGCTTCTCCCTGCTCAGCAGCTTTGCTGCAGCTTGGTTTTCCTCCCGGGAAATGTCCAGGGTCTGGCTGGGATTTGGAGCACCCCAGCCCGAGGCAGTGGTGGGAAAGGAAGTCTGTCGTGGTGGCAAGCGCTGTTTTTAAGGAAGTGCCACTGAAGGGGTCATTGCAGGGAAAACTGCTGTCAAAGAAACGCTGCTCCTTCTGAAAGCCCCACAGCTCTGCAATCAGCTGTGGGACCTTGGGTCCCATGGAAAAGGGTAAGGAAGGGCCAAACCTGCTTTCAGAAATGCAACACGGTCACGGGGCGGATGGGACCCTCTAGACAGGGTGGAATAGCAGGGCAGAGAGGGAAAAGGAACTGTCTGAGGGGGCTTGTTTCATCTCTGACTTCTCCACAGAAACAGTGCTAGAATTTCTGTCTCCAGGCAGGAGCCAGACACCGTGGTGACAGGCATGTGACAGAGCTGCCAGCCCTGGGGGAAACACAGAGCCTTCTCCACCACGGAGCTATCAAACCAGCAGGACAGAGAAACTGAGGCACAGCCGGCATCGTGGCTTGCTGCAGCCTCAGGCCCCCAGAGGAGTGTGTGCTGCTCCCTGGGCCAGTGCTGCCACCAGCAACTTGTCTTCTTCTTCCCCCTCCATCTCTCTTTTTCTTCCAAATCATTTTAAGCAGTGGCTCTGCGAGAGGAATTTATATAAAACCCAAAACTCGCTCTGACGAGCACTCCCCTTCCCCCAGCTCCAGCCCACACTCCCAGAAGTGCCATTACAGCATGTTCAGGGGATGATTGAAAAGAAAGATGCTCTAGCCAGAGTGATAACTTGATGTAACCGGGAGCGTGCATGGATATATAAATTCAAAAATGCTGCCTAAAGAGATTAATTCCTCCCTCCCGTGAGGCCAGCTGCTAAGCCCAGGGGCTGTGCTGCCCCAGCAGCTCTCACAGGGCTCTGTGTTTGCTTTGATGAGCTGTGAGTGTACATGGGAGTTAGCTGAGCCTCCTGCTCTGCCTTCCTTCCTTTAGATCTCAGCTGAAATCGATACACGGAAAGATGCATTTCAGGAAACTGAGAGAAAATTTAAAAAAAAATAAAAACCTCCAAGAAAAGCTGTGAGGCTGAGGAAGCTGAAAGGAGAGGGGCAAAAGAGATCAGAGAGGTCTGCAAGGGAAAAAGAAACTCATTCCTTGTGTTGTTGGATGTAAAACCAAATCCAACTGGCATTAATAGCAAAAGGACACCCTTGCTGCTGACTTTAATGAGGATGGGCTAAGCTGAGCTTGGAGCAAAATTAGAGGCAGGAATAGTCCTAGGAGAGGACAAGGAGCCTTGGGTCTCTCCTATCCTTACCCATCCTGCTGTAGAGGAATTCCTTCTGCATAAAGATAGCGCTCAGGGAAATTTTGGTGTTATTGGAGGGATCTGTGATACAACTGTCATCTCCCAGAGGACGCTGCACATTCACAAAACAAGTCAGGGGCCTTGGAATGTCCTTTGTGTCTGCCCTCCCATCCCCATGGGAGCACTGCAAACCACGCAGGACGAGCATATCACCTGCTGAAATACTCGCGGTTCTCTCCCTTGGCTGCGGCCAGGAAGGTGTCCAGCAGGACTGCTCCATTTGCACTAGCAGGAAACAATCCCTGGGATCTCTGCTTCCAAGGATGCGCTGAGGTGGCTGTCCTGCCACCGCGGCAGGGTTCCTGTGCCCAGAGCAGGGGGGTCCCTCCCAGCACACAGGTTTTTACCATCTCCAGTACTCCAGAGGAGTTGAAGTATGAAGAAAACAGATCAGATACTAAGAAGAAATTCTTTACTATGAGATCCTGTCACAGGTTGCCCAGGGAAGCGTTCAAAGCCAGGTTGGACATGGCTTGGAGCAACCTGGGCTGGCGAAAGGTGTCCCTGCCCATGGCAGGGGGGCTTGGAATGGGATGAGCTTTAGTGCCCCTTCCAACCCAAACCACCCTGGGATTCTGGGAACACGATGCACTGAGCTCTACTGGGATCCAAGGGACAGCTCTCAGAGCACACGGGACATGTTGACACTTTCAGGAACTCACCAAAGTACCCCAAAACCCAGAGCTGGTGGCAGGCAGTCACCTACACCTGTGCCAGAGCCCAGGCTGCAGGGACAGGCAGTGCTGGGTGCTGCCCTGGTTACAGCCACCGCTGCTGGGGGCAAACAGGGCACACCATTTATGTGCCACCTTCCCAAAAACAGCGCTCTCCAAGAGGCAGAGCCTCTCCTGGCCCCAGCCCCCAAATCTGCTCAGGCAGCAAGCAGCCCTGGGAGCTCCCAGGCTTGTCCTTACGGCGCATGCCAGCATTTATTTGAGCAAGTCTCAGTATTTATGTGTCTCATTACGTCTGCAGCCAGCAGCAGCTGTTTCCACACCGTGTCTGTCAGGCAGCACCTCAGCAGAGCTGCCTTCCTGCCCCTCCCTCCTCTCCTTCCAGCTCAGCTCCCTCGGAAGTTTAAGTCTGACTGACATGGGTGCAAACCTCCACCTCAAATGCAGCCCCCACGAGGTTTCTCTGTCTTTTCTGGCCCCATCCAGAGCACCAGCACTGACCACAGCCAGCGGTGCCAGCCCCAAACCCAGCCCGTGCAGCAGGGCAGGGGTGACAGTGGGGCAGGGCAGGCAGCCATGCCCATCCAGCCACGTGCTGTGCCCATCATCCTGTCCTGGCAGAGGTGTCCGTGTGTCCACCCGAGGGTTGTGTCCTCGGGTGACCCTCCCAGGTACACCCCAAGTGCCATGGGCACATCCACTCCCTTCACCACTGTGTTAAACCACCTCAGCAGTTAAGGTAAAACCACTCCAGTGTAGGAGAAGGGAATACAGGAGACCTTGCCCCTAATAAGTACCAGCTCTGGTAATTACCCAATTCAGCCTCACCCCTGGTAAGTCACAAAATATATCCAATAAAGGTAAGTGTGATAAAAAAGCGGGTTAGCCAGTGAGAAGAGGATCATAAAAGGAGAAGAACCTTGAGGAAGAGAGAATGAGGAGATAATGAAGAAGGACGATTCAGAAGAGAAAAAAAAATCACTGCTCTGAGGTCAGTCTGAGTCCGCAGTTAGAACCTGTTGTTAGAACCTGCAGCCAGTCTAGCCAGGTAAAAACCTGCAGTCAGAGTCTGAAAACTGATACCTGCACTCAGCGTTTAGCAGGAAATACTCAACAGTCAGAAGCTGCAGGGGAAACCTGTAGTAAGAGTTTGCTGCAGCCAGAGTCAGTGTATAGTTAGAGTCAAGATAACTAAACTGTAAAGAAAGATAAACAAAGACTCTTTTCATGCTGTAATAAACAAAAAGTCTGTGTCTCAGCTCGTTTCTACCCTCTAACAAGAGGGCTGCTGCACTCCAGGAATCTCACTGCCTCCAAAAGGGACTGGGATGCTGAGCTCCCAGTGCAGCACTGAAGGAGGAAACAGCTGGTATCACCCTGTCCCGAGGTCACAGCCAGGAAGCCTCGTCCCTTCCTGAGGAGCTGGGAAATCCATCTAAGGAATGCCGTGGAGAATGCAGCTTGCTTGCTGATAACTCCAGAGGTGAAGACCCTTCCTGCACCTCAGGCTGTGACACTGCTCAGGAGGAGCAGCAACAATCCTGGGCTGAGGGCAGGGCAGCCAGGGCACACGGAGCTGAGCCAAGGTGACCGGGCAGGAAACAGCGGTGTCCCCGAGATAAGGGGGTCACACACCCCCAGCAGACCCCATCGGAGCGGCACAGGGGGACTTCATGTCAGCCCCCTTCACGTCAGCCCCTCTGGCTGCAGAGCCACGGGGCTGTGCAGTGAGGGGCAGCATCTGCAGGCAAAGAGGGGGCTCTGCTCGCCAGCCCCGCGCCCCCGCTGCGCCTCCCGTGCTCAGCTCCTGCCCCACTGCTCTCCTGGGGATGAAGGTTGTGCGGATCAGCGCTAATTACGGCACTCAATCCCTCTGTCTAATTGCTCTGATTAATTATTGACGGGCTGAGCTGCTGCTCTGAGGGGAGCACTGTGCTCAGGGGCTCCTTGTGCTGAGATGTGACCCCGATGTCCCAGCATCCCGTGACCAGTCCGGGAGAGGAGACTGCGCAAAGAGGCTCCCAAAAAATCCACTGCGCTGGAAAAGCACATCTGGAGACCACCGGTGCCTAAGTGCTATTGACAAGCAGAAACTCCCTGATGTCATTAGCCCTGCAAGCCATTGATTTTCTCTGCTGGAACAAGAAACTCACCGGAGCTGAGGCAATCACAGGTGGCACTGCCTCCTCCTCTGGGCTGTCCAGCTGGGCTTTGGGAAAAGGGCCTTTCGGAGTGGTTTTCTTTCCAATGGCTAATTGCTGGTGAATCCCAGCCCTCTGCCCACCAGGAAGAGATGAAGAACCTCAGGGCTTCAACATGTGTCCATCCTTTGTATGGGAATGGAAACACCACCAGGCATCTTCTAGAGGATCTTTCTGTGCCAGGGCTGGGTTCATCAGCAGTGTTTCCCCCCTGGGCTGGCCACAAGCTCTTTAACCCAGCCCTAGAGCCCCTCTCCCAGCACTCCCAGCAGCCCCAGTGAATGGGAAGGACAAACTCATCCTGTCCCCATCAGACCTGGATGCAACACTCATCACCTCTGGTCCCTCCAGCACCATGTACCTCTCCCAGTGGCAGCTGAGCCCCAGCAGTGGCAGAGCTCCACACACCAGGCGTGAGCCGTTTGCCAAATTCTTGCAGCACCAGCTGACTCTTACAAGGGAGAAAATCAGGCCCACGGCGATTTCATCATATTTCCAACGTAGTTCCCAAATGAAAAGCGATTCTTTATGACAACCTGCTGACTCCCCGCTATGGCATGTTGTGTCAAAGGAGGATATCTCAGCTGAGGCAATGGACACGATCCTTTTGCACCCTTACACACCCTGCCCTTCTCCCTGTGCAAATCAAGAGCTCCCTTCTGCCTTGCCACCACGCACGAGGGGCAGTCACTGCTGGAAGGGGACAGCAGGGGACATGGCTGGACACAAATCCCATGAACCCAGCACTCACCTAAAGCAGAGTTTTGCTGGGAGGTCCTTGCCTGTTTGTCCACTGCATGTCTGCACCATGGAGAGCGAGCTCCCAGCCTCTTTCCATCACACAGAAGGATGCCAGGAGCCACAGCCTTGACAGGGATCAGCACAGCCTTCAGCCTGGACCTCACCTTCCTCAATTACGATCTTAAAACCATCCAGTTTCGCCACCTGCATTGCAATTTTTGTTCGTTTTAAAGAGGTGCCTGTGTGGGCTGGGGGTTATGCCCAGCTGGGATGTGAACAGAGCAGGAGATGGCACATGCTCTGAAAAGTTCAAAGAGTAAAGACTGAGGGATGAGGGAAAAAAACCATAAAAAATGGGTACAAATGGCCCAGCACCTGATGTAAATAAATCTCAATCTCATTCTTCCTCCCTAAGGGCACCCCTGAAGTCTTACACAGGTTCATCCTCCCAGACATCCTCACAGGAGCTGCTGCTGCTCTTGGAGGGACCAGGACTGCGCTTTCCCTCACCTGGCCCTGGGGGAAACCTCTTGATGGGCTCAGACAGGACTGAAGGCTCTGTAATAGGGAAAATATGGAAAAACCTCCATCCCCAAACCAACAACCACCTCCTGCCTCTCTCACTCAAGGATCACACAATTCAGCCCTGACTAAGCAAATCATCTTAAGGAGGAAGGTTAAAGAACTGTTTGTTATTGGAATTGTCTCCCTCTTTAGGATTCGGTTTTTGATGAATTAACTCCAGCTTCATTACTTCATGATATATTTCCCTTGACATTTAATTATACTTACCCCAAACACATTAAGCCAATCAGTCTGAACAGCTTCTTATTAATATGCAAATTTCCCCTTTGAAAAGCCATGAATCTGTGAAAAATCTCTACAGGCTTCAATTGGGCCCTTTTGGGAAGTTGGGAAGTTCCCTGGGGAAACACCCCCCTGGCCCAAGGCAGGAATCCAGCCCCACAGACACTTCCCGGGCTGGGAATGGGAAAAAGAAGATGCTGAAGCACCTCCTCAGGTGTGGAACCACGAGCGTGAGAGGCTGAACCTTGCAAACCAGCACGGTGTTGGCAGCTTGTCCCCACGCCAGCACCTTTCCATGGGAACCAGTGTTTGTCCTGAGTCATCCTCCTCTGGGACCACAAACGGGGAGCTGCGGAATATTCCCTGAAACATCAGCTTTTAGCAAAACAAACAGGGATCTGGTTCTCCTGGTGCCACGGGCAAACGGGACAGGATTTGCATTAGGCAAATAAATGGAACTACACAATTAACCATCTGCCCTGGAACAGATTTAAGTTTGGCTTTAAAGCATCACTTCCAGCCTCCCTCCGCTCTCACATCCATCTGAACACTGCAGGATTTTCTGCTGGGAAACCAGCTGGGAATTAATTCATTGAATCATTCCTCTAATTGGAGAGAAACATCAGTGTAGGTACCACAGCCCTGGTGGCCTTTGGCCTCACGGATGTGCTTCCTGTGGATTACACCAATGGACAAACCACAAAGCTGCTTCAAAACCTCCCAGAGCCTCCAGTTCCCACCAAAAGTCTTTAGTCGCCAAACCAAGATGATTTCCTGGGAGCTGCTGAGTGCCACATCAAGGAAAAGTTACCCATTTCATCTTGTTCCAAGAGAAGTTGCAGGTTTTCTTAAAAAAACATCTAATTTTCTGTATTTTTTTTTTTTTTATTCCCTACAGTTAGACATCTAAGAACAGAAATACACTGCAATCAGTGTACTATATAAATAGTCCAATTTTGGGAAACAGCTCTCATGAGCAATAAAATAAAAAAAAAAAAAGCCCAATTTACTGTGCACTATAATAAAAATATCTCTTTTACCATATAAATCAAACCGAAGCGAACAGATGAAAAAAAAAAAAAAAAAAATAAACTCAACCCCCCTGGTCTCTGCCCACAGGCACAAGCAGACGGCCCTGGGGAAGGGCTCGCCTGCCCTGTATAAATATATACAAGAGCAAATCTGTTAAAAATTGCAGCCACCACTCTGTTTTCTAAAGGTCCCAGTTTATCCTTCGCCAGGAGAAGGAGGGCTGGGGAGAGGTCGGCCAGAAACACAATCCTTTCCTGTATAAACACCATGGTCTGTGCTGGGTTTAAGTGCATCATATGGTCTATATTTTATATGCGTGTGTATATATAGAGAGAGAGAGAGAAAGGGAGATTTTTCAAGCCAGTCAGAGACATAAAGTGATCTTATATCATCTAAAACCAACAATCAGACTTGGACTTCTGGCAGTTTTCCTTGCAGTCGTCCCTGCCACCCCCCTGCCCCTTCCTCCCAGCTGCTGGAGCACACTGCTGTCTGCCCCCATTATTTTTCACAAAGGCATATAAATCACTGTGGAAACTCTTATTATCTTATTTTCCCTCTGCTTCTCTCTTGTCTGTTTGGAGAAAAATTAATGCATTCGTCTCTGGAAAAATGTGCAGTCTCTATAATTCAGTTTTAAAACAAGCACAACTCGCAAATGGATAGACCTCTGTTAGGAGACTCATTTTTCATGTGAGTAATTGAACCCTTCCCTTCGATTTTTCCTCTGGGTGTTAAAGACAACTGATGCCTTCCTGGAATTTGCTTACGCCTCAGAAAGGTGGAAAGACAAGACAGAGAGAAAGAGCAGAAGGGAGAAAGAGAGATGAGACAGAGGGAAAGGAGAGGAGAGGAGAGGAGAGGAGAGGAGAGGAGAGGAGAGGAGAGGGATGAGGACGAGGAGAGGAGAGGAGAGGAGAGGAGTGGAGAGGAGAGGAGAGGAGAGGAGAGGAGAGGAGAGGAGAGGAGAGGAGAGGAGAGGAGAGGAGAGGAGAGAGAGGAGAGGAGAGGAGAGGAGAGGAGAGGAGAGGAGAGGAGAGGAGAGGAGAGGAGAGGAGAGGAGAGGAGAGGAGAGGAGAGGAGAGAAGAGAAGAGAAGAGAAGAGAAGAGAAGAGAAGAGAAGAGAAGAGAAGAGAAGAGAAGAGAAGAGAAGAGAAGAGAAGAGAAGAGAAGAGAAGAGAAGAGAAGAGAAGAGAAGAGAAGAGAAGAGAAGAGAAGAGAAGAGAAGAAGAGAAGAGAAGAGAAGAGAAGAGAAGAGGTCTAAAGCCCATCTCAGAGCCATGGCTGTCCGTGTAGAGGGACCTTGGGGTGTCCCCAGATAAACATCCCAGATGGGATTTTTCCAAAAGCTAAGCTTTTGATTTGCACAGCTTCTCGCCACCTAGGCTGCTGAGGAAACCCACAAATCCATCCCCACCACAGGGACAGTTCAGTGTCCTGCAAACCCATGGATCACCAGCTCCGCTGTGTCCTGCAAGGACCCCAAACCCAGACGTGGCCTGGGGACACACACACTGCATGGCTGAAGCCAGAGCTTTCATCCTGATGCCTCTTTCTATGCCCAGGGAATCTCAGGGAATCTCCACTGCTTCCCTCCCACTGCCAAAGGCACACCTGCCCCCACCAGAAAACGGGAAACCCAAACCATCTGTTCTCCAGAAAAAGTGCCCCAGAAGGACAAACCCCAAAATCACAGGCAGCTTGAAAATAATCCCCATCCTCGGTGCTGGGGGGTGGCTCTGCCCACATCCTGATCCCTTATCAGCCCTGGGGCTCGGTTCACAAAAGTGGAAAGTCAAAAGAGTGACACAATCACACAGAAGAAGTCAGGAATAACTCCAGAAAGGAATCCACAATCCAGCGAGTGCTCAGGCCAGCACAAACTATTGTTCCTTTGTCTCTCACGACGTTATCTCTGCCCCCTGGGAGCCACACTGCGCAGCACATAATGCAATTTGCTCCTTCTCCTTGTCTGCCTCCTTTTTCCTCGGTGCAAGCAGAGGCCATGCACACCCACTGCAGCGCCTGTGCTCCTCCCGTGGAAGAAGAGAAGGATGGGAGAGGAGTCGGGATGGGAACTGCCGCTGGAGAGAGGGGTGGTGGTTGTGGAGCTGCAGACAACGTAAAGGGGAATAAAACGTTGTCTGAAAGTTGGAAGGACACAGAAAAAAACACTGAATTGAGGTGATTTGTGAAAAAAAAGCAACAAAAAAACCCCCCAAACCAACAACAAAAAACCCGCAAAGACAGTGTTCCTCCATTCTCCTTCCCCCTGAAGAAATGCCACAAAATCTCAGAGAATGAAAATCAGGATCTAGGGACTAAACTAGCTAAATTGAGGCAGCTGAAGCTGGAGGTAGAGAAATAATGTTGGAAATGATGCAGCAGGCTGGGAGCCACTGGGCTATGGAGCCACACCTGGGGAGTTCTGGACACCCCTGGTTCTCTGGAGATTGGGCTGCCAGGGTTTTGGGAGATGGATTTTCTCCTTTATCTGCAGAGGTAAAAGGTTCTGCCTGCCAAGATATTGCCGTGGAGTCCTAAACAGCTCAACAGAGATTATTACAGAGTTTTGGGAATTCCTGTGGCGTGCCCTGTACTGCTGGAGATGGTGTGTGTACACCTCTGTGTGTATCTGTGCGTGCAGAGTTTTATAAAAGCCCAGACACCTCAAAGGACCTCACTCGGGAAGAGAGGTTGTTCCTTAAATTATGCTGAGAAGTGATTGTTTTGTGTGTATCACTACACATCTCCCCCTGCTGCATGGCCAAAAAAAATCCCTCTTTTTATTATAAAAAAAGGGAGCCTGACCTCAGGCTATGATCTAAAATACATAGAGTCACACAAGTTTACTCCGGCAGTGGTTCTTCGTCCTTCCTGTGCCAAAATCCTTTGTCCTTTTGCTAAATGAAACTTTAATGGCTGGGAAAGGGCTCGGTGCTTTCATCCCCAGAGCAAAGCAGCCAAGTGCAAAGCAGGCAAAAGCCTCCAGAAAGCTGAAGAAGATTCCTCCTGGCCTAATTTGCAAGTTCTGGGCAAGGCAAGGGCCAGAAGCTGCACAGAGATGGATGCTGGTCTCTCCAGCCCCACAGTCAAGGCAGGGAGTTGAGCCACCACTCACAAAATCATGCAGCAAGAGCTTTTCCCTGGGCTCAGCAATTCCACCTTCTCCCAGGGAATGCATCACTGTCTAATCCAATATCAGAGTCACCTGACGTGTTTCAGGAGGTTTTAAGCTTGCAGCAGGTCTAAATTTCATGGGTAAACGACGCAGCAGTGGTTTGTACCGAGCTCACCTTCACGTCACGGGGAAGGGAGCTGGAGGCTGAGGCTTGGGCATTAGTGTGGCACCGAGGGTGTTCAGAGTGAATACAGCTCAAAAATGCCAAAAGAAAAAAGAAAAGTAAAAAGAAAAAGAAAAAAAAAAAAAAAAAAAAAAAAAAAAAAAAAAAAAAAAAAAGATGAAATGTTCTCAAGAATATGGACGGATGGAAAAAAAAAACAAACTCAATTAGCGACCTCAGGTTCATAAGTCAACTTGAGTGGTTGGGATCCAGGTCAATAAACACCGCTCTTCCTCACTCAGCACTGAGCTAGAGTGGGATGAAGGCTTCAGATCAGCTCCTGAAGATGACTCCCAGCCTCTCCTTTCGCAGGGCTGCCCTGCCTAGCAAGGCCATCCCTCCTTCCCCATTCATTCAGCGTGCCCAAAGGGAAAACCCAGCCCGAGCGCGCCTCCTCTCTCGTCACGCTTCCCTGGGAATATGCAAGGAACCACAGGAGGAACTGACTGAGCCGGGGCTGACACTCTTTAGGGCAGCAGGGATTTTAAATCCCACAGCAGTCACCCATCACCCCACGCTGGGGTCCCACCCTGCAGGGACCTCGGGGACCCCCGGCACGGTGTGAGGGATTTGGGAAAGGGCTCTGAGCCTTGGGAGCCCAGGTCTTCTGCTCCTAAGCCAATTTGGAAAGCGCAGACAGGACCCCTGGAGATGAAGATTTTGAAGCGTGATCAAAGGGACTTGACACAGCAAGGAGGATTAATGTTTCTGCAAACGCACAGTGAAAGCTTCTTAGTTATTCCAATGGGGTTTTTTTTCCAAGGGGGCCTAAGGGAGTTAGGCACTTAAAACTCACTCAGATCCTTTATTTAGTTTGCAAATCCTGCGCTGGAGCAGTGCAGCAGTGTGACCCCTGAAGCATTACTTTTCCAGCGTGTCTGCTTGAGTGAAAAGCTGAATTGATTCTGGCTGTATTGGTGGCCTCCTGCAGCTGCTCCTCAGCATCCCAG
The DNA here is from genome assembly GCF_015227805.2 of Hirundo rustica. NCBI lineage: Eukaryota > Metazoa > Chordata > Aves > Passeriformes > Hirundinidae > Hirundo > Hirundo rustica. The sequence goes on along the minus strand of NC_053467.1, from coordinate 2,098,465 downwards.
GGAGCCAGTCTGACCAGGGAAACAGTTGAGGGGACAAGGTATCTGAAGAAGTAAAATGAGACCCCACACTGGAACCATGTGGGCTGTGTGTTCAAGGGGACTGCTGGGAGCAGCTCCAGGTCTGATCCTGATGCCTTGGGAAGGCTGAGCTGGAACAGAGACTGCACAGAGCTGGAGAATAAGGGAGATGTTTATTAAAAGGCCTTTAGGACACACCTTGGGCAGGACAAGAGCCTGGCCAGGGCTGCACCCAAGGTGGACACAAAATGGGCACAAAATGGACAAAGGGTCACGAGGTCTCATACTTGGATCAGTTGTGGTCCATTTGCACTTTGGGGTTGAATTGTCCAATTCCAGCTCCAGGCTGTCAGGTCCCATCCTTCTTGTTCCTCCCTCCAGCCACCGCTGTTTGTGCTTTTGGGGCTGAAAACTTGTCCCAGTTGTCCTTGGTGTGCAGCAGGTAAAGGATTTGTTTTGTGTCGCTGCTGTGTGCAGAGAGCGGAGTGACCCCGAGTGTGAGCTCAGAGCTGCACCCTGGGCAGCACAGAACATGGAATACATGGAAGATAAAACTGAAGGCATCAATCCCTTCCACAGGGGTTTGTGCTGGACATGAGGAGCTGGAGAATGATCTCCATCTGGGCAAGCAGCATCCCCAGCCCTTCCTGGTGGTCTCAGCACCATCTCTGAGAAAGCTGCAGGAATCACTTATTTCTCCACTTTGGGTACTCTTCACTGCTCACATCTCCCTGATATATATATATATATATATTTGTTCTCCATCACCAGCTTTTACAGTCAAAAGACTGTAGAAGGAAGACACGGTGGGGACTTTGCTCCCCAGCTGGTTCCATACTTGTGATGTCCTAATCATTCCTACCACCACTTTTAATCCTACTGCACAGGGCTCCAACTTGGGAAAAGCAGCGTGAGGAAGCTGGAAAAAAGGCAGAAACAACAAAGAGCCTGCTTTCAGGCAAATATTCCTCACCGTAGTAATGGCGATAATACTGCTAAAAATAATAATAATGAGAAGTGCAGATCATGGTCCTGCTGCTTCCCACAGGGAATTTCACCCACCTCATCACCACGAACTGGTCAGGGAGCCCCACCCGCCGACACAAACGGGTCCTTGTGTGACGTGTGACATGCTATTGTCCCTAATTTGATTAATGAAGCCATCATGCCGACGGGAGCGCTCTGCACAGCCCCAGCACCTTGTTACCAAGCCACACCGGGAACTTCCCAGCACGGCGTTAATTCCCCACCACTTGCCTTTCCCAACTTTGTCAGGTAATTGTTTATGAAAAGATGAATGTGTACAATAATACCGGGCGAAGGGAGCTGATGTATGTGGTGTTAATGAACGAAATAATCAGTTTGGCAATAACTGGCATGCGTATTCGTCAAAAGGGAACCAGCAGGACATTAGCATTCTGCAGCCACCCAACCTTTATCTCCCGGTCTTGTGTTTGACAACCGCCCCCAGATAGTCCATGAATAAAATACAGAGTAGTACCCAGACATAATTAAACTGCCAATGCGGATGTACCTAAATGAACTTGATATCTTAATGACGCTAGATAGCAGGGGAATAATGAAGGCGGCGTGAAAGGGACGTGCATAACGAGCACGGGCACGGCGGGGACCGGCGGCTCCTCGTTAGCGCACCCAGCTCCCACGCCAGCCCCTGCCAGCATCACCCGTGCCACTGCCGAGGGCACAGTGCCACCCTCGGGGGGCAAGGGCCGCTCCTGCAGCGCTCGCCAGGGGCAGGCGTCACCCTCCCTCCTCCAGAAATCCCTGCTTTGCCCCACCTCTCTGCACCCAACCCTGCCCCATCTGCTCCTCCAGAGAGCTCCGGCACGCTGCTGCGCAGAGCAGACGTGATTTTAGGAGCACTTAACGTGATTAAATTACCAGACACGCTCCTTGTTAATTTTTTTTTTTTTTTTTTTTTTCAGCACGGAGATGGTTTTTGAGGAAAGAAGCTGCTCCTTGGGGATGGGCAGCGCAGAGGAAGTCCCGAGATAACTCTGCAGCACGGAGCCACAACCCCTCATCCCCGTCACATCCGCAGACATCGAGCCAGATGTGTCCTCTCCCAGCACCTCTGGGTGCAATCCTCCCTCTAGAGGATGCCGGGCACCCCTGACAGTCATCCCAGCTGTCCCTACAAAGCTGCTCCGGTGTGAGACAGGAATTTACCCCTGAACAGCAGGTTTGATCCCTCTCCTTTGGGGCAGCACCACGCTGGGCTCCTACCCCACACTGCTCCAAAGGAAATTGTCACTTACTGCTCCAACAGCTCCAATTTTAGCAGCAAATGAGCGGTGCAAAGTATCAGTCCTATCAAAGAAGTAATAACGGGAAACTGGAGCACAACAGGAGTCCAAGATGTTTGAATACAATAAGCTCAGCATGCAGGACAGCAACTGGTGCAATAGGCTCAGCTTGGCTTGGTTGTGATGTAATTGATTGAAGGCTCAGAAGCTTTCACAAAGCCAGTGTGGGAAATGTGACCCCAAAGAGGTCTTGTCTCCCCCTGGAAAGCAGACCAGGAAAACTTCCTTCCACGCAAACGGAAAAAGTTCAGCAGGTTTGGGGGAACCATCTTAAATCCCTGGAAGTGTTCAAGGTCAGGTTGGATGGGGCTTGGAGCAACCTGGGCTAGAGGAAGGTGTCCCTGCCTACAGCAGGGGGTTGGAAGGAGCTGGTCTGCAATCACCAAACCACTCTGATTCTCTGATTCTGTGAGAGCCCAGCACAGGCAGGACCAGCGCTGAGAACAGCCCACTGCAGGCAGCACAGCCAGTGTGATGCTGGGCACTGAGATGGGTTAAGAAACAGAACTCCTGTTCGGGCCAAGAAAAGGGAAAAGGTGGCACAGCCTGCCCAGGGAGGTGACAGGAGGGATGTGGGCATGTGCCCCCACCGCCCTGTCCTGAGCAGTGACAGCCACCACTGGAATGATGTGCTCTGGGTTCCTGCCAGGTGAAACCCTCCACTTACTGCACTCAGCCCCTTTCCCCTACTGGAGATTTGTCCCTGGCTGCCAATTCTTTAACCATTGCTTTTCTTCCTAGGAAAGACATCCCCGTGGTGCACCCTCGTGAGACAATAATGGGATTTCATTAGATTAAATAACTCCAATGAACCCCAGAGACCAACAGCACTTTAAACACGGAGCTCGGAGTTAGAATTAGTTATTTGACATTGATTACATTACAGGGTAAATCCAATTTCTCCCTATCCATATGCTGGCTATGATTTGCCTAGTGGGAGATGGCATTCCTGGAAACCTCTGCTGAGGGAAGGACCCGTGGCTGAGCCAACAACGTCAGGGTGAGCCATGGGCTTGTGCCTGAAAGTCCTTCTGCAGAGCAGGGCTCAGGGGATGTCCCCATTGTCCCAGCCCTCACTTTGCTCCAAAGCTCAAAGGTAGGTCTGTATCTGGGACAGCTGAGGGAGCTGGGGCTGTTCAGCCTGGAGAAAAGGAGACTCAGAGGTGACCTCATCACTCTGCACAGCTCCCTGAGAGGTGCCTGTGCTCAGCTGGGGTTGGGCTCTGTCTCCAGGCAGCACTGACAGAACAACAGGACACAGCCTCAAGCTGCACCAAGGGAAATACAGGCTGGGTATCAGGAAGAAGTTTTTCACGAAAAGAGTGATAAAGTCCTGGAATGATCTGCCCAGGGAGGTGGTGGAGTCACCATCCCTGGATGTGTTTAAACAAAGCCTGGATGTGGCACTGGGTGCCAGGGTTTAGTTGAGGTGTTGGGGCTGGGTTGGACTCGATGATCTTGGAGCTCTCTTCCAGCCTGGTGATTCTGTGAATTCTGTCAATCTGCTGTGCTGGTTTATCATCCCCTCTAGCAGGAATATCACCAGGAAATGACTGGGCCTCTCTGACCCACAGCCCTGCCTCGGCTGAGGAAGTTGATCACTCCCCAAAACTCCCTCCTGATTCCTTTGCCCCTGGAGCACCACGGCACAGCAAGGGATGTGCCTGGAGCCTCTGGCACTGCCTACCACTGGAGCTGCAAGGAGAGAAGAGCAGGACAGTGCCCGGGTCTCCCTCTGCTCCTCCCCTCCAGGATCCTGTTGGAATCCATTTTACAGCTCTGGGCTGGAGAAGGAGGGTCAGGGCAGGAATGAGATCACCTCAGGGTTCCACTCCTGCCTCTGGAGGTGTGGCAGGTGCCCTCACCCTGAGGACAGCACGGGGATGGGATGGCTCTCAGCGCACAGTGCCCCTCCCTCCCCAGTGTGTGCCATGTGCTTAAAGCCCGGCTCAGGAGATCAGCCCGGACAGAGATTCCTCTGGACATCCTGGCTGATGCGTCTTTGGAAGTTAAGAGAGCACAAACAACTCCTAAATGCATCCCCTGCTGCATCCCTGACTGCAGGGATGGGAGCACCAAGAGCGGGGACACCCCCAGGCATCAGGAAACCCAGTGGTTTGCTGTCAGACAGCTCCAGTGCAATTGGGAAGCCTGGAGCAGACAAAGCTGTGAACTCCACGGTGCAGCCCCCCAAAAGGCACAGCTCACACCCCCCCGTGGGGATGGAGGTCCCCAGGATGTGACAGGAGGCCACCACCCCCCGTGCAGGCAGGGCAGAGCTCAACCTGTCCAGCACCAAACAAAGCAGCCGGGATGGGCTGTGCCACCCAGGGCTGACCCCGAGCCGGGGCACTGCCGACGGTCAAACTCAATTAACTGCTGTGAGCTGCATCTGGGTCAGCCTGGGGACTCCTTCCCCTGCCCCGGCCTCTCTGACTACTACTGAACCCTCCTTCTGTTCCAGAGGATGCACCGGTGCTGGGAGGAAGGGTGGCGGGGCCAGGAGCAGGCACGGCAGCGTCACTTGTCACAAAGTGACTCCTGGCCCAGGCAGCTCCGGGTGCCTGCGCTGGGCTGGTCAGGGATCGCACCCTGGGCGTGTAAAAACAAGATTTCAGCTCGATGTGACTCCTGTGTCCAAGCCTCTGGGCACCTTCTGTGCCTGCCTGTGGTCAGAGCAAACGCAGCCGGGGAGGGCAGAGCTGGAGGGACAGATCATGGTGTTCACTGGCTGCAGGAAACCCAGCCCCAGCCCTCCCAGCTGCAGCTTTAGCAATGAGCTCAGTGTTTTGTGAGTTCATCAGGCTCTTGTTCACCACCAGACAGCTGAGTGTGTCCCAAATCCTCCTCAGCTGCTCTGGACACGACACAGAACATGCTGCGTGCAGGTGCCCAACAAAATCCCATCCCTGGTCCTAAGGAGGGTCCAGCTGAGCAGCTGGACAAGGATCATTTGGTGTTCTGCGGGACTCACACTGACTCTCAGCCATTCACACCCACACACAGAGTGTTTGGGGGTTTTTTGTGCTTGCTCAGAAACCTCTGGCAGCCCTTAAACCCTGGCAGGTTTGCACAGGGCAGAGGAGTTGGGCTCCTCCAGGCAGCACGAGAACCGACAGGGAACAGGGGTTTGATGGTCGTTTCTACCCAAATTACCCAGACCACGGCGCAAAGTGGAAATCCTCCCTCCTTTGCTGCCAACCACGTGATGCCAGACCTGAAAATCCATCCCTGCACACCAGCTGGATTTTTAACCAAACAACACCAACCACAGCTCCCCTTCAGTAACAGTTATGGGCTTTCCCTGTGATCCACGAGATCATTCCTGTGCCAGCAGCAGGGGCAGACTCAGATGAGACTTGACAATTCCCTCAGCTGCCCTTCGTCTCTGGTCCATCAGGTTTAGCAGCTCCTGATGCATTTTTCTTTGCCAAGCACTTCCAGGGCGCTTTTTAGACTCTTTTAGCTAAAAAACCCTCCCGTGGCAGCCGATTTCACAGCTTAATCTCACGCTGTTGGAGAAAAGTCTCTAATTCTGCTTCTTTCCAACCTGTTGCTGGTGGTACAGATGGAGACACGAGAGGGGGGAGGAGGGACAGCCACTGCCTCGGTAAGCACCCCGTGAAATCTCCTCCCAGGGGCTTCTGGACCACGGAATGGACATGCACAAACCAGGGCTAGCAGGTCCGTGGACAGGGAGCAAAGGCAGCTGGAGCCAAATGAAACGGCAGAGCTCATTTTTGGGGGCAGAGACCAGAATCACCCGAGATGGAAGCGAGCCCAGACGTGGGGATTGGCACCCTCAGCCCTCGTGAGAGGCAGCAGAGGAACTTTTCCTGCCCTTCAGCACAAGCCACTGGCTGAGGAGCAGCCTGGAGGATGTGGCTGGTGCCGAGGGAAGCTCAGCACACGTTGAACACCCACGGCTGATGCCGGTACCAGCCAACCTCCCCTCTCACCTCAGCCAGGGGAGCTCAGCACTGCCTGAACGTGTGCCAAGAGGTCCCACGTGCTCAGCCTTACCCTGCCAGGACCTCTGGGTGCTTTTCTGCCTCTTTCCCCATCGGCAGAGTGGAGCATCCTCCATTCCAGCAGAGCTGCTGATGGCCATGGCACGGCCCCAAACACAGGGGATGGGATGAGCCGTGCCGTGGCTTTGCCAACATCTTCAGCCCCCCAGACAAGGGCACTGACCCCGTGCCCGTGCCTCACAGAAGGGAGATCTCCCTCACTTGTGGCTCTGGCACAACACCCAGGCTCCTCCTGCCATCACCAGTTCTACCTGTGCTCATCACAGCGTGTTAATGGCACAATACTAATTACACCCACTAATTGCACCCCCATCCAGCCCCTGCCACGGGCACAGGTCCCCCAGGAGCAGGGGAAAGGACACCCTGGGACCTCCCAACAGCTTCCTACCGAGGCCCAAAACAAAACCTGGCAAGGTACAACCTGGAGTGCAGCAATGCTGGAAACCAAAGGGAGGTAAGGAGCAGGTTTCCAACCGAGGTAACAGCTCTGGAGTGAAAGCGCAGCTGCAAAATGGGAAAAGCAGCACGTCCTGCTGGCTACAGGAGCTTGGAGCGCATCAGCAGGTGGGGTCACTGCTCTGCAGGGTGTTTGGGGTGTCTCAGCTGAGCCAGGCACCTCTTCTGGCATCACATCTCCAGCTTTTCACCCACTAACTCTGTCCTGGAGGAGTCAGGGCACGGAGCGTCACCCAGGTGGGAAATCCAGATGTTTCCTCACTTCCTCTACTGAGCCAATGTTTGGGATTTCTCCCCGTAATTTGGCTTCCCAAACAGACTTGTGCAAAAGTTTAAACAGGGTCAAAAGCTGCTCTGTGATACAACACGAGACCACGAGGGCAGAAGTGAAATGGCAATGACAAAACGCAGCACCGAGAGCAGAATGCACAGAGCCGCACATGGGAAAACACAGAAGGCAAAACTATTGATCTGCTGGTTTTCCATAAAAGGCTTCCCCAGACAGCTTGGTTCATGGGAGGGAGCCCATAAACTGGCGCTTTTTTTTTCTGCAATTTTTAACAACAACAACAAAAAAAGACCCCACTGGAGAGAGAAATAACTTATTAAATCAATAAATAGCCAGCTTGCCATCATGATGCTGCACTTGAACCTGAACATCTCTCCCCGGGGGATGCTGTGAGAAGGGTGGTTGTGGAAAGAAATGATCCAGCTGTGAATATCCCAGCTTGCAGCCGCCAGCTGCAATCAGGAGCTGGAGTCACGGGGTAGAGCCGGGAGCCAGGCAGGATCCCACTGGAGCTGCAGGAGCTTGGTGCAAGAAAGGTCTCCAGATGCCTGGAGTTGCCCCAGTGGGATTTTTTTACGTGACAGCTGCTCGGCCATGGGGAAAACAACCACACGAGGCTCCCAAAAAGCTCCCCTGGGGCAGCAGTGAGAAGTTTCTCCTCTGTCTCCCACCGGAGACAGACCCAGCAGCCTCGGGGGAGTTTGAGCAGGGATCTTCATCCCCTGCAACAGATGGTGTTGCAAGAGAAAGAGCCCATAACGAGTCTCCTCACTTCCAGGAAGCAAGAAGGATGGTCTCGCCACGCACGAAGGGAGCCGGCGATTTCTTCTGCTGAAAGATTTCCTCCCGCAGAATCACGTTATTCAAGGGAAGCAATGCCAGGAATAATTCACCTCCTCGAGCAGCTCTATTTATACTCTCACTGCGGGCGCCATCCTGCTCACGGAGCTCCCGGCACAGGGCTCAGGTGGGCGCGGTTTGGAGCTGAGGGTTTCACCCCAAACCACGAAAAAGTGAATTTCTCAGTTGGGGGGGGGGTTATGCAGGAGAAAAGCAGCAACACCGGCCGCTGTCACAATCCCTGGGATCACCCCAGACCTTGCATGGACACCCTCACTTGGGGCTTTGTAACGGGGTAAGGCCCCGGCAATCCAACCCAAATAACAGAATTTTAACTGCAGCCTAATTCACTTCCCTCCCGTAATACCTGCACGTAACGAGAATTTGCAAAGATTTATGGCCACGACACCCGCCCCTGCTGCCCCTCGCCAGCATCTGCTGCTTCCCTGTGAAAGCAGTTTGGGTTACCTCCGAATTCTCCAGGGGAAAAAAGCATAATTAGCAGCTCAGGAGTTTCAATGCCTGCGTCACGCAGGGGGCCCATGGGGGGGTTATTCCCAGGTTTTCTGATCGCTGCTCGTTTGCTCTGAACTCTTTGGAAATGCACCGGCTCCCTTCCCCCTCCCCACACCTCACTGCTCCAGATTGAACTTCAAAAGGTCAGGGTGAAATCCAAGCTGGGCTGGGGTAAAGGCATCCTGGTGATGGTTTGGACCCCAGCCTCGATGGGATGACTCCCAGGAGCCCCCAAAGGCAGGACAGGCTCACGAGATATGACCAGAGTGGTTAAAGCAGGTGAATCTGCTGTTTCTCACAAGTTTATCCCAATTTTTGCCATAAATGAGCTCTCAGCCCAGCCAGCTGCAGCTTTGTGCTGCTCTCCACGAGAGCTGGCGCTGAGAATTTCACTGACATCTTGGACAGCCAAGGCCGCATTTCCACAGCTGCTCAGCACCAGCAGACAGGGCCAGGGGAGCTCTATCTCCAGGCATCTTGGGTCAAGATTTTTCCAAGCATCAGGAGCCACAAGGTGGGTGAGAAGGGTGCTGTTCTCTCCAGGACTGGGGTGTGAGGCGGTACTGAAGAGGAGGATGGGATCTACAGACTTCTGAACCTCCCCAGTTCACCCCAGCGCAGACCACAGCGCCTGGAAAGAGGAGTTCAGTAAAACCTTCAGCATTTATTTTTTGATGATTTCTGATAGGAATGTGGTTGGCTTCTCCTACCAGCCCAGCTCAGGAGCTCACCCCATCATCAGGAACAGACACAAAGCCTGGGTGTGAACTTCTCCATTAACAGAAAACAGAAGGGATACGTGGAGATACAAATGGTTTGGGGAAAAAAAATAAAAAAAACCAGACAAAAAAAAAAAAACAAAAAAATAACCCTTTGGGGGTCCATTTAAGGAGCAAGAGGGAGAAGAACTCAGCCCCAGCTCTCTGCAGGGAGATCTGGTCAGGAGCATGTGTGCAGTGCCAGCCCTGGATATTCCAACCAGGTGCCAGAGGACAGCCTTGGACAGCCAGTCAAAGCCGTGCCAAGGCTCCAGCTGCTCTGCCAGCAGCTCTGCTGGGTTCACCTGCTTTGGGTGGTGTTTAACCTGTCAGACTCCATAAAACTCCTCGTGTCTGTGCTGGAGAGACGTGCCACCACAGCCCTGCTGGTTCCATCCCTGCAGCACAGGGCAGTTGTTGTAATAAATCAGCTGAGACTCCGTTTCCTTCATGCAGGAGAAGCCCATTCTTTATTCACATCGCTCATTTCATGCAGTTTTCACAGACCTCACGTGCAACACCCATTGGCTGGTAGTTTTCCTCCTACTTCATTTATTGGCCAGGAGGTGATTTGTGTGTACGTGCTAAGATTCAGGTTGTTTACATTTTTCCTTTGTGGGTTCTCATGGAACTAATCTAATCTAATATTTATGCAGGTGCACTTGTTTCTCTCCCCAAGAACAGGTTGTTGTGTTAACCAGCTCTTCATACCCAAGATTATTTCTGCATGGGAACCTGCAAACTCCTGAGCTTCACTCAGAAGAAATGACAGCCTAGCTATTAATTTAGCAGAGCAAGGCTTAATTTCATAATTTAGAAGACCTTTCTTTCATAACCTTTTTTTTTTTTTTTAACCTGTCTGCAACAGGTAGTGACTTCCCCTTTACACGTGGGTAAACTGAGGCACACCACGGCATCTCCCCAGCCCCCAGGTGCCAGCTTCCAAACTGTTTCACATCTCCCCTGAAATTCCTTGAGCATCCAAGTCCAGGCAGTGGCAAGAGCACCAGAACCAGTTACTGTCTTAGACTCAACGACTCCAGCCCTGATTTCCACGGCACTTCCAGCTCCTTTTCCCCCTTAAAGAAAGAAGCCACCTTTCCTTCAGCCACCCACCTCATCCTCAGTCTGCACTGTCTGTGCCAAGCTCAGCCCATCTCCACCTGTGGTTTACAGTGAATTAGCTGCACTTTGGGGCCAAGACCACCTTTTGTTCCCTTTCTATGCAGTACCTAGCCCTGCGAGCTCAGTACAGGAGGTATTTGATTACACAGCTAATAAATAAACAAGGACCTTGATCCTCTTCAGCGTGGGGCTGTCCAAGGCTGTAATTTCCAGAGGAACTGCTGCAGGCTGTGCTGGATGCTATTAGCGATTCAAATGTGCTTGGGAGATGAGATGAGATGTTCCCAGGACGAGGGGAAGGTGCTGCTAAACCAGAACTCCCTACACGCAGCAGGGAGTGAAAAAAAAAACAACAACAAACTGGTTTAAACACAACATCCAGCAACACAGGCCACGTTCTGTGCTGGACAAACCCTGAACACAGTCAGAGCTGGTGTTCCTTGCAGAAGCAGCAAGAAAGGTGGGGAGGTGATCAAGGCAACTACTGCTACAGCATCTCCCTCATGCAGGGGGGTTTGCTACGAGGTCTTTCCTCCTGAAGGCCACCCGGTCCTGCCTCACCTTCCATAAATGGTGTTCACTGCCCTGATGTCCCCCTGACATCATCCACACACTCCTGCCCTCCCTCCCACACTTCCTGACTCACAGGCTGCGCTGCTGGGTGACAAAGCCCTCAAAAGCCCTGCTAGAGGAGAGGAGCAGCCTGACTCCCCCATCCCCAGGGCTCTGATTTCACCCTGGTGGGAGGCATGGAGGAGAGCACACAGCTCGAGGAGGGATGCAGCTGCTGGGAGAACGTCCCCTCCCAACAATCCTCCTTTTCCTCCATCCCAGACCTCCTCAGCATCTGAGATGTTCTCCGTTCCCTTTGACTCAGAAATACCAGTGGTTGCTTAGATTACAAAGAAAAAAAAGCCTCCCAAAAACCCAAACAAAATAACAACATAAAAAAAACCAACCAAACAAAAAAAACCTCCAAACAAACAAACAAATGAAAACAACTTGGGAAAAAAATCCCAAGAGGACATTAATTAGGCGTCAGAACTCCCCAGCTCTGGAAGCATTGGAGGAGGAGCAATATTTAAACTCCCAACCTGACGGAGTAACTTTGAATTATCTTTCATCTCCCCCTGGATCAGATGTAATCCAATGACATTAACTTGGCTTCACTCTAGTGAAAGTGGCACTGGTGCTGCCGAGGCAGGGAGATTAAAACATATGAAGTAAATGTTCCCGGGGTGAGTGACAGTATAATGGCATTCCAACAGGCAGCTCAATCAGTGCGAGACTAACAAAAGATCAGAGGGAAAGAGCCAGATTCGCCGTATCACTCGCAAACAGATATTTTCTTTTAATCCAGGCATTTTTTTTTTTTTTTTTACATGGCTGGCTCAGCCCCTCTTTCTGGGAGTTTTCCCCAGGCTGTACAGCCGTTCTGGGGTGGGGGTTGGCAGTTGAACTCTATTAAAGCCCATGCTCACCTGCTATTGAACTCTGCTGGCTCAATAGCCTTGTTCAGGGCTGGAGCAGCAATCTCAGAGCTGAAGTCAATGCCAGCATTGTGGGCTGCCCCCCTCCCTCCTTTTGTCCCTGCTGGATGAGGGGACTCAAACCCAAACCAGAAAAAGCTCCTTCGGGCACACGGCTCCCCTCGATACCCAGCCCACACACGGGCCCACACGGAGATGTCACACTCCCCGAATTAAATCCCACCGATGTTTTACAAGGTCAGCTCCCCCAGGAGCAGCACCCTGACTCCATTTGATTTCCTGGAGGACGTTTCCATGCACTGTGTGCCACCCCGGCAGGTGACCTGCGTGTCCCCAAGGCCGTGCCTCACAGGCACACCCGAGTGTGCTCCAGGAGCATCGCCCCGCTGCCGCAGCCGCTTCCCCCACGCCCACGGGGGAGCAGCTCTCTCCTTCCCAGGGGGAACCAGGCTTCTCCTCACGCCCCAAACCCCACCACAGCCACCGTGTCCCCGTGCCAGCCCACCTCCGTGCTCCAGCGACAGCAGCATCAGCTACCAAGCCTGGCTGGCTCTTCAATTCCTAACAGCCCCCAGCTTTTTTTGTTGCCCGTGCGGGCTTCCTGCGGGCGCTGAAAGCAAACCCGAGTGTTTATACCTTGTAATGACGCTGTTTAGTCTGACTGCTGGGAAACAGCAGCGCGCCTGAAACCTAAGCCTGCGATGCCAAAGATAAGGAATCGGGACCTCTGGCAAACATCTGGCGATTTCCCAGCACTGAACCCTCATCAAAGGCTGCAACAAAGCGTGCAGGGACACAGGTAGGGTGGGGTTTTTTTTGTTTGTTTTTTTTCTTTTTTTTAAATGAGTCTTTGTAGCAGGCTGGTAGCTGGTGAGCAGCACGCTGGCACCGCAGCTCTGCCATCGCGCCGGGGCTCTGTGTGTTAGCAAAGATTACTCACACAAGCAAAGCCAGCAAGATTAGGTCTCAGGGGAATAATCCCGTACAAAGAAGTCACTGTACCTCAGCCTCCACAGGGCTAATAAAATAAAATAAAATTAAAAAAAAAAAGATGAAACTCAACTCAGAACATCAAATACCAGAATAAACAAGCTGCAGCAATTAATAGGAGAGCTCATGTGCCAAGTGCTAAAGCAGAACGGTTACACAAACAGCGCACGGGACGGCACGTCCAACGAATGAGAGCTGCAAGATCAAGAGCAAACCTCTGGAAAATCCTACCCATGACACCATGCCCTAAATGCTTGTGGCTCCTCCTCTGTCGAGGTCTGCACTCCTCGCTCAGGGACTGCTTCCAGGAGCAGGTCTACCCCACTGCCATCTGCTCCTCAAAGCTTCGAGAGCATCTTTGATAAATGAGCTTTTCTGCATATCCACCATAAATTTCCGTAGATGCCACCCCACAGCCGTGTGTTTATTTTTCAAAGTCAAAGACTTGATTAGAGCTCCTGAGGTTTTTCCGATTCATTTTGTTAACGTTTCCTTTCTGCTACAGGGTCAGCATGCGGAAACTGGATGAGCACACACTAAAGATATAATTTTGTAGACAGCTTCAGCCCACACAAAAGGAAATCTTCCTTCTCAAGAGAAGCCACACTTTGCAGCCTGCAGAAAGCCGGCGTGTCTCTGACACTGGCGGATACACAGGGAAGCTCATCCCTTCCACGTGTTGAGACTTTTACATAAACACTCGGACTGTCAGTACTACCCTACTCCACATTTCAATCCCGTCAACACAAGCTGAGCCCAAATCCTCTTCTCTCTGCTAATAGCCGGGCTTTAGGCGAAGGTAAAACAAGCTCCAAGGGCACCCCAAATCCTCTCCTGTTCGCTTGGTTCATTCGAGATAGCCACGAACACCAGGCGGCAGTTTCACCCTCACCCCAACCAAGCCCTCCCATAGGAATCTGCCGGAAAGACGCTCCTCTACTAACTTTAAAACACAACAACAACAAAAAAAAAAACAACTTCAGCGAGAACCCTCCTGGCTTTAACATTTACTGGCTTAGCAAAACACGAATTCATTGAAAGAACCACCCGATGAACCTTTTGCTTGCATTTCGTGGGCAAGGTGAGCACGTGGGGTTGTGCTCCTGCAAGTGACATTTTTGGCTACTCGTTCCCGGGATGCTGAAATATTTACGTGGGGATATAGCGGGGGTTTTGCGCACGCCGACTGCAGGAAAAGCGGCTGCAGCGCCGGGCTGGGAGCTGCGGGAGGCGATGATGCGATGGGGAGGCAGCGGGGGATGCGAGGCGGCTCGGCTGGGAGTCAGCGGTCTGCCACAAAGAGCCGGGGGAGCATAAAGATATTGGGGGGTCCGTGTTGCTCATGGCAGGGCTGAGCTCTGCCTCAGCACCCCCGCGCAGTCCTCAGGCCAGCGGGGCACCCACCGCTTGTCCCTTTGTGTGCGGCACCCGCCCCGCAGGCGACACCCGGGAGCGCTGGGGGACAGGAGGGTCGGGGCGCTCCGCCGGGAGAGGAGGGCTGGAGGATTTGCGAGCAGGGACTGAGGAACGCGTGGAGCGAGGGGCTGGGGGGAAAGGAGAACGCTCGATGAACGGAGGAGGGAAGACAGGGTCTGGCGGGGAGGGTGAGAAAAGGATCCGCGGATGGTTCGGGGAGCGGGGACGGGGCTGCCGGGAGCAGCGGCCAGCGGGGGGCACTGGCGGCTCGGCCACCGCTCCATCCCCATCCCCATCCCCATCCCCATCCCCATGCCCACCATCTCCCCATCCCCATCCCGCACCGCGTCCCGCCGCCCGGCCCGTACCTGTACCAGGCGAGTCCCCGCTCGTAGTTGCGGTCGAAGAAGTGGGGCTCGGCTCCGACGGCGCGCACGTCGGGGTGCACCCGCAGGAACTCCAGCAGCGCCCGCGTCCCCCCCTTCTTCACGCCGATGATGATGGCTTGCGGAAGCCTCTTGCTGCCCTCGCCCAGCAGCAGAGCCAGCGTGCCCCCTCCGCCCGAGCCGCCGGCCCGGCTCCCACCGCCCCCGGCCGGCGGCTCCGCGCCCGGCGCCGCCTCCTGCCGCCGCCGCCGCTGCTTGAGCCGCTGCAGGAGCCGCTTGCGCCGCGCCGCCGCCGCCTGCCAGGGGGGCAGCTCGGCCGAGCCGCCCAGGAACTCTCCTCCGCCGCCCTCGTCCTCCTCGGATGCGGCGCCGGCGGCGATGATGGGTCCGGGCAGCGTCTGGCAGCGGTCGGCCAGGCAGTAGAAGACGTAGAGGGACATGAGGAGGGAGCAGAGCATCACCAGGAACTTCTTGAAGATGCTGCGGGGCAGCGGCTCGGCGGCGGGGGCGGCCGCCGCGCTCACGGCCATGCTACCCCGAGAGGGCGGCCGGGAGCCCCGGCCATGCTCCGCGGCCGCCCCCCGGCGCGGCCCCTCCGCGCTGCGCTCCGCGGTGCCGGGGGGCTGCGCGCTGCCGCATCCCACGCCGCTTCAGCGGGGCATCCCCCGCGGGGCACGGCCGGGGGCGGGTTCGGGGGTGCGGGGGAGCCGCCCCGGCCTCGGGAGGGGATGCGGTAACGGGGCTCGACGCGGGGCTCCCACGTGCGCGGCTCGCCGCGGAAAACTTCGGCCGAGGCATCGGCGGGAGCGGGGCGGAGCGCTGCCGGCCGCGGGGCCAATGGCGAGGCGGGGGCGGGGGGCGAAGCCGCCCCCGGAGCGGGCGGACCCCGCCGGGGAACCGCTGCCCAGCCCTTGCGGGGGGAGCGGGGGTGTCCGGGAAGCTGCGCCGGAGGATGCGGGGATGCGCTGCGGGATGTGGCGGGGAGCGCGGGGATGCTCGGGGGGATGCTCGGGGGGATGCTCGGGGGGATGCGGGAACCCTCCGGGGAAGCTGTGCCGGGGATGCGTGGGCGGCCGGGAGGTTGTTCCGGAGGTAGAAAGATGCAGGAATGCCCCGGAGGCTGTGCCGGGAGGTGCGGGGGTGCCCAGGAAGCTGTCGCGGAGGAGGGCAGGGATGGCCTGAGTCTATCCCGCAGGGCAGGGAGGAGATCTGGGAACACTTTTCGAGCTTTTCTTTCGGCGCTGACTGCTCTGCAGCCCCGGTGGGACATCCCGCTGCCCGCGGGCAGCCTCTTTTGGCAGCCGAATTCCGCAGGACTTTTCTGTCCAGCAAGTTCGGTTCGATGAGACCCTGGTGTCTGTCTGACCGCGCTGTCCATCTGCCTGTCCGTCCACTCGGGTTTTTTTGAACACCACCACCACCCCCCGCATCCCTGCGGACCTGAGATCAAATTCCTGCTATGCCCAATAATCCAGACACAAACACCTTTGCACGGAAGAACAGCTCCCCTTAAGCTCAGCACACTGACTGGGGTGTAAAAACCACTCGCACTATTACGAGCAGCAGTTCCACTGAGCTCTGCGCTGAACACAGCACAGGAACATCCCAAAATCAGACTTTTCCCCTCTAACTTGCACAGGCTGCCCCCAGGCTGGCTGCAGGATCCGGCCCACGGTTGGTAAGAAACATCTACAAGCACAACACGGAATTGCTCTTGGAATTTGCTCTTCTCCTGTGAGAGTACGTAAAATGTGGAAATAGCTCTCAGCTTCGTGGCTCGGCTGCCTGATTCCAAGGGCTTCGTTATTCCATTGCCTGTGGGAATGCCCTCTTAATTTGAAATGTTTGTCATAGATTACAGAATTTTCAAACAAACTTGCAAATGAAACCCTTGACTTGGATCTTTTTTTTTTTTTTTTTTCCTCCTTCTGTTTGGTGTGAACGTAGCTGAGGACTTAAACTTCAACTACTTGGAAATAAAGCTGGTGTGTCCACAAATTATGCAATGAAAAGAAGGGAGGAAAAAAAAGAAAATTACATTGAATTATAATCAGCCATCTGCAGAGCTGGCTGGCTAATAAAAGTGTGTTTCCAAATAGTAAACAGAGCAAAATTAATAACAAATGCTATTTGCAATGAATTGCTCTACTAGATCTTGGCGTGTTTGGTGACTTCAGGATGCTGTAGCATTTCAGGTATTTCAATGCTCTGATACACAAGTAGATTTACAAAATGCTATAAGCAGGTTAGGCCCCCCAACACCTCCAGGCGACTACTTACAGCATTAGGAACCTAAATGCCTTTATAAATCTGTGCTCTGATCCAGCTCATTGAAGTCAATGAAAAGACTTTGCTGACATCAATGGGCTTTGGACTGCGCCCTGCAGAAGGGCAAAAGTGGTTTGACTTCTTATTATTCTCATTATGGTACTTTTTTGCCTGAAAAAAACACTACACTTTCTGCCTGGAAATAAAAAAAAATTTAAAAAAGGTCATTTCACATGGAGAAAAACAGAAAAGAGAAGTGAAATCGGTGTGAAAGAGCACAGAGCGTGTATCTGCTGGGACTGCATTGCAAGACTTACGTTTGCAGCATTTTTCCTGGAAATATTTGTGTGAATCTCACCTTCCCTTTAAAGAGTCACTGGCTGACTAGGGAAAATATGACCAGAGCCTGTATAAAAAGTTTCGGTGTCTAGAAAGCAATAAGCTAAATATATCTATATTTAAAAGAGCCCTACGATATTTAAGGAAAACTTGTGATATTTTTACAGACCCTGACTCATGGTTTCTGCCTCCTGGGGCTGAAGGCACCAGTAATTCTGCAGCCAGGAACAGTTCTCCGAGAAGGAAGGTGTCTTAATGCTTTAGAAAGGGCAATACAGGGAAATGGTTTCACCCGCATTGCCGTGGACTCTGTTAGTACAGCTGCAAATCTGAGATTCTTTATTAGCAGCAGGCTGGTTTGGACCTTATTTTTGGACGAGCTTTTCTTGCTACAGAGACCATTCGATGAACGCTGGATTGTAAAGCCAGAAAAATTATGTGGCTGACATGATGACATCAAGTGCTGAGAACTTACTCGTCTTATCTGCTTTAGCCCTGCTGCAAAAATAACCATTCTCGGGGATAACTTCAGGGCTTTTTAATGCCTTAGAGCTCGGAGCAAAAGTTGCTTTTGGTTTTACTCAGTCTCCTGCACGACTGACTTAACATTTTCGGTGCAGATTCTTTCTTTTCCCCTTAAATTTCTGTCTGCCCGTCTCAAAGCCTTTCCTCACGCCCACCACGGACCCAGCGTGGCTCTCCCGAAGCCTGGCAGGGGTGTTTGGATCCCTGGGGGCAGCTCTGCACCCCGTGCTGAGCCCATGGGCACTGTCCCCTTGTGCTGGCAGGGTGGAGGGGAGCGTGGCCACCCCCAGGGCTGTGCCCCGTGGCCGTGACTCAGTTTCCTGGCACCAATCCTGCTGCTGGCGTGGGCTCAGCCCTGGGATGGGGCTGGCAGCCTCTCCTCTGTGCTCCTGTTTGCACTTGCTCCTTACTCTGCTCCCCGCCTTTCTCCTTTTATCTATTTACAGATTTATTGCTCGCTCCAGGAATTCCCCCAGGAATGCTCCCCCTGCTCCAGTCATTTCGGGTGCTCCTGTGGAGGGTGAGTGGGGCTGCTCTCCTGGCATGGCTGGTGCCAAAATCCTCCTTGCAGCAGCAGCAGCAGCAAGGTTTCCTGCTCCAAGTGGGCTGATCTGGGATGCCCTTCATGGGGGCACTGAAGAAACAGACCTGCCTGCCTGGAGAGAATTTTGGCACGTGAGCCTGAAGAGGCTTTAACAGAACAACCAAAATCTTCCGCCCCCTTGGCAAACCAGAGCTCAAGGCTTTGCTTCCCCCTGCGGGATTGCCTGGCTCTTTCCTGCTCCGAGGTCAGGGCGAATAGGAAACCACCCAGATTCGTGAAGAAGAGGGAAGGAGAAGGTGCAAAAAGACAACTAATCCACACCCAAAGTCCTCCACCTTGGCTCCCGTATATCACCGAACCCCAAACTCTAAGTTTCCATTTCTCCAGCATCCACCATCTGACGTTTCCAGGTGCTTTTCACACGGCTGGGGAAGGGGAAGGCTTCACCTCGGGTGCTTTGTGCCTGCACAGCCCGTGCTGGCCCCGCTGGCACGGCTGTGTTTTTTCCCCTTTCCCAGTGACCCGTGGCACAGATGGGATCAGGGGTTAAACTGGGAGTACGGTGGAAAAGGGACCGGGAGCCCGAGGCTAGCACAACTTAACGAGTGATTATAAGGTCTGATGGGAAAGGGAACCCCTCTGCCTGTCAGGAAGCTGCTGCTGAAGAAAACATCCCATTGTGCCGGGGAGATGGAGTATGGGACCGGGCAGAGGGAAACAGATTGATAACCAAGGGGTGATGTGACCCCACATAGGCTCCGACAACAAAAGCCCCTTCATCTAAAATGAATAGGAACAATGGCTAATGGGGACAGGCCAGCAGTGGCCAAGGATCTGAGAGCCAGGGGAGAGGGAGGAGGCAATGACAGCTCCCGTTCCACCCAAATCCTCTATTGATCTCAATAATCTCCTGGGTTTTCCCCCCCTCGAAATCAGACAGAAAGTTCAAGGACTTTTTGCCTTTGGATTGTAGGAGCACACATTGCTCTCAAGAGGCACTGAGGTGTGCTGGGGCAGGATGATGGGGAGTGCCCAGAGCAGGCTGAGGCCAGGGATGAGCTGCTGCTGTGCCCTGTGATGTCCCCAGCCCTGGGCTGGCACTGGTGGCTGAGCACCAGTGGCTGCTGCCCTTGTCCCAGCGCTCACTGGCTTTCAAGGGGCTTCCAAATCCACTGAGATTTTTGGGGTGGAGTGCGTGTGGATGCCCAGAGCCTGGCAGAGTCAAATGCTGTTGAATTATTAAAGCAAAAGGAATTGTGGTGTTTCTATTAGGGGGCCTCTCTTGACACAGCACGAGCTGAGGGTGTTCAGGGCAGCAGCAGAGCCATGAGGGCACTGGGAACAGGAGTTGCATCCCCATGGAGCATCAAGAATCCAAGAAGACAGGACAGGTGATGGAGAGGTGTTGGAGACCCGATCATCAGCTCCAGTCCTGGTAGTTTTGTTGAAAAGGCATCTAGAAATATTGAGCCAGAGACACTAAAAATGTAGGCATGGGGATTTTGCTTTGGTTTTTATTTTTATTTTTTCTTTTGGAAGGACAAAAGTACCCACAGGAAATACCATGTAGACCAGGAAAACAAGAAAAAAAAAAAGTTTTGAGAGAGTATTTCCACTCTGCACTCTCTTGACCTGACAAAATGACGTGGACTGTTGTATAATTTCCAATGCCTGTGCCCAAAAGCAAGCAGAGCTGTGAGCAGAAATCCGGTGAAATCCGAGTCCTGCTTTGGCTGGGGCTGGAGGCCACAGCTCTCTGTACCTGATGCCTGGCCATGGCACTGAGTGAATGCACCTTGTTTCTGATACCTCCTGCCCGGCTGGGATTGGGCCAACTTGATTAGAGAGCTGGCACAGGGCATGAGGACATCTGGGAGGCCTCAGATCAGGAGCATGAATTAATAAGAACCGGAAAGAGGAGACTGAATTGGAGTCAGAGCCATGACAGGTGCCCCATGACCACCCAAGGCCTGAGGACCTTTTTCACCCAAGTACAGAAAACCACCCAAACCCATGAAGAAGAAGGAAGAAGAAGGTGAAGAAGAAGGGCGCAGACAGTGCCCAAACCCTTCCATCTTGACTCACATGTATTACTATATACTAAAATCTTACATCTAAGTTTTTCACCCTGTGAGATCGCACAATTCTATCCAAACTCCACACCCACAACCCCAGCGCCATCAGTCAATTTCGGGAGCCTGTTCCACGGCCTCAAGTCAAATGCGGTGCTTGCCTGAAGGTCAGTGCCTTTTAGCGCAGAAAGCCTGGAATTCTCGGCCTCCAGGGTTCCAACATCCTGGAATAACCTAGCACATCCTGAGAAGGCCTGTGGTGCCCTGTCTGCAGGTGCAGGGTGCTGGGGGTGCTCTCTGGACACCCCAAGCCGTGGGTTTGTCGTGGGGCTGGCAGCCCGGGACGTTCCCAACAGCCCCCAGCCACCGCAGGCAAATATTTACAAGAGCTCTCCAAGGGGAACCTATAAACTGCTCCCTGGTGCAGCCTCCTGAGGATCGCTCCAGACAGCTATATTATCCGGAACACGAAGTAGTTACACTCCTGCTGCTCTTCCAGCGCTTTTGAAACAGATACTTGTCTCTTTTATTACCTTTGTTTGTGTCTCGTTTTATTTGCGCGCCGCATGCTTCCTCGTGCTGGGTTTGATACGGCTGTGAGCGGCTACGGGTTGGGACAACAATAAATACCTTCCAGGCCTTTTGTGCTTTTTAATATTATTCTCCATTAAAAAAAAAAAAAGCAAAAGAAAAAAAAAAAAAAAAAAAAAAGCCAAGTCAGGCAATGGAAACAACGCAGGGAAAATTAAACCCTAAATCTGCATTTATGGTTCTACATTAAACACACAGGGAAGGCTGGCTGCTAGCTGTGGATAAAATGTTTTGGTTCTGTTAAAAATGTGCTTTTGGGGAAAGTGGTGTGTTTTGTGGAGTAGGGTTGGCTTTGATGAAGATGTATACTTGAAAAGGTTTCCCCAGTCCAGGATGGACATTCCAGCTGGAAAAAATAACCCCAACAACGGGACAAGGGGGTGCCCTACATGGAGGTGAGAGCTGCTCGTTTCCATCTTCACTTTGTTCCCCCATAAAATCCTTTGTCTCTCTGCTCAACCAAGCAGCTCTGAAATTATGGGCAGTCCTTTAATGGACTTAACTGGGTACCAAGCAATGCTTGGGGAACACTGAGGGCTCAATCAGCCTTCCAAAAAGCTGGAAAAAAACATCCAGAGGCTCACCGATGAGAGGCTGAGTGTAAAACCCTTCACAGCAGGTTTTAGGGATAATTTTCCCTTTCTACACCAATGGTACGCATGGAGGCACTCACGTCTCGCTCTTTTCATGCAATACCTTTGGAGCACCCCACTCCCCTCAGGAAGGACGAAACCACGGGCTGGAAACAACCGGCCCAGCCAACAGGACCTGAGCCCAGAGCCCCACAGCGCTCCTGGGCTGTTTGAAACACCCAGAAAACACCAAGCACCCCTGGGTGCCCCCTCTTTGCAGCACTGCTGCTCCCCCTGTTCCACCCCGGCCGAGCTGGTGACAGCCCCGCTTACGGGCTTTGCTGGGCTGAGGAGAGCGCTTTAAAAGGAAGCAAAGCAGCAGCACGGCGTTAGTTCTTGCTGGAAGGGGGAAGAAGAGATGCACATCGCTGCCTTGTATGGGAAATTTGGCCTTCTTGCATCACCCTGAGGGTTTGGGCTGGATGCTGTGCCCTTAGCACCCCACCCTCAGACTGCTCCCGTGGGGCAACGCCAGAAGCCACTGCCGGCCCTGGGTGGGCTTCAAGAAACACCTGGAGAACTCACCGAGGCTGAGCAGGGATGAAGAGGGGCAAGGACCGCGCTAAAACCACCGAAAAACCCCCAGGGAGGGGAAAGCTGCCCCGCTGTGTGTTTGGCAGCGTGTCCTCATCCGCCTGCCGGGGATTCACGCCCGCGCACCAGCGCGTGTGTGAGCCCCACTAGGACGGCTCTGCGCACAACGAGCCGTTTACTATATTTACATCTGAGTTATGTTTTAGTGTTCCGTCAATATTAATGTTAATTTCTGCGCCATTCAGTTATTTTTCCTTAGTGATCTTATTTCTAAGAAAAAAATAACGAAGCTTCGCAAGTTAGATAAGGGTGTTTTAACAAAACATGGTAAATCAAATCAAACAATAACAATAACAAAATCAAACAATACTTAAACTCACTATGAATAAATTTTGGCAGAAAGAATTTTAAATTAGTGAAAGAAATTTTAAATTATATAAACTTGATAAAACTTACATGCAATAAAACCTTAATAGGATATAGACTTAATATCATATAAACGTTATAAAACTTAAACTTACAAAAAATTAAAGGTAACCTAAACTTAACAGGGCTCAAACTGAACAGAACTTAAAATAATTTTAAGAAGCGATACTTAACCTATACTTAAACTAAACCACACGGAGCAAGGTGCAGCTCGTGTCCCCGAGAGCCAGTTCCAGCGTGTCCCAGGTGCTGGGGGCCGTCCCAGCACGGAGCATTTGTCAGCTTGGGGACACAGCATCCCGGCGGTGTTAATTTGGGCCCGATTTGCATGTTCAGCAGTGTGTAATTACTGAGCTGCACCAGCAGCTCGGCTGTTTCCAAACATCATCGTTAGTGCTGCACGGGACAGCAGCAGGCATTTCTCCTCAAGGCGGCTGGGGTTTGGCTGGGGGGAGGTGGCACAGGTCCTCCCAGCCAGCCTTGGCTGGACATACCCATGGAGATGTGGTCACCTCCTCCACGTGGGGATGAGGGCTGAGAGTGTTGGAGCCCTGGGCACCGAGAATTCCAGACTTTCTGTGCTGACAGGCACTGACCCTCAAGAGAACACTGCATTCGACCTGAGGCCGTGGAACAGGCTTCCAAAATTGAGTGACAGCACTGGGATTGTGGGTGTGGAGTTAAATAGAAGTGTGTGATATCACAGTGTGGAAAGTTTAGAGTTTAAGGTTTTAGTATATAGTAATATATATAAAAGAAGACAGAGGTTTTAAGGCATAGGCTAAGCTCTTCTTTTTCACCTTCTCCTTCATGGGTCTGGGTGGGATTTTGTAATTGGATAGAGAAGTCCGCATTGCAGACCATGGGTGGTTGGTTATTGGGTTAAAAGTAAAAATAATTCAGGTGTCTTTTCAGAATTGGACAGTTTATCCTTAAAAGGCCCTGTGAAGAAAGAGACAGAAGTAATTTTTTACTTTGTAAGCTACAAGCCACGGTCTGTGAGACTGAGCACGGGTTAGCTCAGACCTGTCGTTATCTAGCGGTGTCTCCTCAGAGGGCACAGCCTTAACTGCAGCAGGGGAAATTTGGGTTAGCTCTCACAAAAAAATCCCTCACTGAAAGAGTGATTGGGCACTGCAATCATCTGCCCAGGGAGGTGGTGGAGTCACCATCCCTGGATGTGTTAAAAAAGCCTGGCTGTACACAGTGCTGCATTTAGCTGATGAGGAGGTGTTAGGTGAGGCCATAGGTTGGACTCGATGATCTCAAAGATCTGTTCCAACCTAGTTCATCCTGTGAATTCTGTGATTCAGGGGTTTGGCACCTGCTATGCACTAATTAGATGTGCCCTCTTTGCCCCAGTCTCAGTCATCAGCCTTCCCCTTCTCTCCCTGCTCCCTTCCTGACCTCCACAGTTACTCAGGAGCCCTTCCCTCCCTCTTGGGAGCTGCCAGAGGCACCTGCAGAAGTATGGGGGAGGGCTCAGGCACTACTGAGGGTGGGAAAACCTCAGCTTTGAGATCCCCCTTCACTGTCTGAGCTGTGTCCCAGCTCAGAGGTATCCACACAGGCACGGAAGGGAAAAGTGAAGCTCAGGATCCCGTGTGTGTGCTGCCAAGGGATCTCCTGCCTGCGTGTAAATATTTGTGTTCCAAAGCACTCAGGAGCACAGGCAGAGGAGTGGGTGTGTGTTCTGCTGTGGGGGACACCCCCATGGCTGCACTGTGGGGGCTCTGAGCTCTGCACAGCAGGGCTCTGTTTCCTCAAGGGTTTCTCTGCAGGGATATTCCCAGGAAAAGGGCCTCACACTCATTTCAAACACACCTCTATCTGAATGGGCATCCCAGTGATGACAGCCCCAGAGTCACCATGGAGAACGTCTCAGAGAAGATGGAGCATGATCACACGTGGGACTTTTTCTCCTGCTGGTTTCCCCATCCCCTGCACTGAGCAGCGCAGTGGAGAGGGAGGTGATGGCCAGCCTGGGCACCCCGTGCCATCAGGTCAGCCCTGCTCCCCAGTTCCCTGCCTCTTTGCTTCGATGGGTTTTCCTTCTTTCTGACTGCTAATATCAACAAATCCTGCCAGGGCACCTCATCACCGCTGCTCCCCAAGAGCAGACACCACATACTTGGAGCATGCAGTCAGCTTTTCCAGCCCGTCCACGCAGCCGGCGTAAACTGCCTGAGTACCACCAAAAACCACTTTATAAACTCAGGACGGGAAGGGGATGATTGATGCCTCCACGCTGGACATGACACAGCTTCCACACTTCCCTATATTTATAATATTTGTGTATTGCCCCTACCTCAAAGCCTGACTGGGCTGGTCCAGTTCACTTAGAGATAGGAATTTGGCACAGCCTGACATAAACTCCATCACTTCGGGCCACCAAGGGAGAGCCATTGTTATAAACTTTCTCCCCCACACCCTGCTTGGCCCCCTTTTTAACCCCATCCCAGTTGCATCATTTCTTTACAAGCCGGCAAGAGCAGAAACAAACGTTTCACATCTGTTCTCTCAGCCCAGCCATTTGCATGAGAATCGTGGGCAGTGTTTCAGTGAGCACAGCTCGCTGGCCAGCACTGGGGACAGAGCTGGCCACCACTGGCCCTCCGGCTTCTGCCAGATGTCTGAGCTCTGCACAAGACAGACAAGCCCACAGCGTTAGGAAATCACCTTCTTTTTGGGATCTAGTCACTCTAGAGGTATGCCAGGTAATTTTTCTTTCAGGATGGTGTGCAGGTGTTCTGAGCCTTTGGGACCTCCTGTTTCAGGGGTTTGGTGTTCTGCTTCTCCAGCTTCAGCATCATGAAGGGAAGGTTGGTGCACCAGCCAGGCTTGAGGCAAGGCTGGGTTTTGTTTTACATCAATAATGGGCGATTTTAATGGTAGAGCATCTCCAGTGGTATTGGCACCTCTGGGAAAGATCCTTGAGGAGCATGCCCATGGTTCACAGGGAGCTCCAACTGGAAAAAAAAAAAAAAAATCACCCAAATAACCAAAGAAAAATTTCCATTATTCTCTTTTTCTCCTTGCCAAAAGCATTTTCCTCTCCACCTGCTCTTCCCCTGTACCCCACATTCTGCCCTTTGAGTCTCTTCATCTCCCGCCCTTGCCCCGAGCTGGCAGTGAGACACAGAGCTGCAATTTTTTGGAAGCTGCTGCTTCTTTTTCCACTCAGGCTGGGCATCATGAGCTGGACGTTGTCTGACACAGGAATGGCTGAGAGGCTTAAGCTGTCAGCATAAGCTGACCAAAATGCCTTGGAAATTCCAGCAGGAAGCGCCGAAACCCGTCTGTGCCGTTCTCCTCCTGGTTTAGTGGACGCTCTTGTGAACTTTCCGAGCCACAGGGTTCTCCTAGGAAAATGAACCTGTAAAGAAACGTTTTAAAAGCATCACGGAGCTCGGATGAGAGGCTGTGCTTCTGACCTCCAAGCAGCCCTGGCATGGAGGATGCTGGATGCACGGAGGACGTTGGATGCCTTGGTTCTTTCATCTCTCCTGTGTGCATCTGAAAGGCCTGAGGTTGGGATTACACTGCAGAACGAAGGTTATTCCAGGTGCTAGCTGCTGGGTCTGTCCACGGGGCTGTCTTGCCTCAGGATGGTAAGCTGATATCCCTGTGCTGGCATCTGAGCCCCGCCTGTGCCCTTCAATCCTTCCCCTGAGCTGGGAATCACCCCGTGGGGTTATTCGGGAAAGGCAGGGTGGCCTCGCAGGAGCAGGCATCTGCCAGGGTCACGAACCCCAGCTGCAACATCCTCCTTTGGGCCTGTGCAAGCATTTAAGTGTTTTTTGAAGGATTCCCAGCCGCAAAGGCGAGGCAGATTGTGTATTGATCCTTCAGTCGATGGCCACAAACCAGCCCAGCCACGGCGAGAGCCCTGCAAGCAGAGGGGGCTGATCGGTGGCGTGGAGAGGGGCTGGGCTGGGCTGCAGCTGCCTTAGAGGGGCAGCAAAGCCCATGAGACACCGTGTGCTGTTGTGTTCCTCTGAGGAATGGTTTTTCCCCTCGGAGTCCCCCTGAAGCCTGTGCTATGTAGTTTAACCCTTCTTCCCTATCATACATACCCCTGACCCTATTGGCTCACGGCCAATATCCTTCCTTGGGCCAAAACTAGATAAACCCCTGTCTCTTCCTGTTTGGTCGCTCTCTTCTCGGGCTCCTGGAACATCACATTGAGAATAAAGCTTGGACAGAAGCCTGGGGGTGAGAGCCACTCTTTTGAAATCTTTATTCTGTCCCTATGAAATATATTTCCCTAAAACCCCTGAACAGCTGAGCTGGTGAGAGCCGGGGGGTGGCCAGAGGGAAGTATAATTTCAGTGTGCCACAAGCTGTGTGGTAATTCACCCCGTCAGGGTGGCCTGGGCGCCGCTGGCCCGACTGTGCCCACCCTGTGCCCGCCTCAGCCTGGTTTACCCCCGCTGCACGCCAGGGGTAGAACAAAGAGCAGCTGGAGGACTGGCCCCGTGCTGCTCCCCCAGCTCTGCGCTCTCCTGCAGCCGTGGGAGATGCCCTGGGGCAGGGCAGCGAAGAGAACACAGCCCCAGCCCCTGCCGGTTCAGGGGTGCTGAGGGGTCTCCCCCAGCAGAGGAGAGGGAGCACAGGCTCAGCTCTCCTGCCTCCAGGCGGAGCTGCCCAACCCAGCCAGGCACAGACACAACCGAGGATGCGCTGCGGGACGCGGGTGGCGCAGATCTCCTGCTCGGGTGTCACCTCCACAGGGCACAGTGCCACGGGAGGGTCAGAGCACATCCCTGTGAGCACCCCCAGGCTTTAACACCCCAGGTGTGAAGGACAGCGTGGGGAAAGCCAAGCAATCCTCACATGGGCTCAGCTGCGAGGTGCAGGACAGGGAACTGGCAATTGGCACTGGCTACACGAGGGTTGATGCAGGGAATGAGAAAATTCCAGGAGAGAGGATGTGCTGCTGGCTGTGCAAGTGAGAGGGGACAGCACAGGGTCACAGCCAGGGCTCATCGAGTGCAGGCAGTGCTTGGATCAGGGCAGAGGGTCCTTGGCACCCAGACACCCAGCACGAGGGCGGTGGCACCTCTCCAGGTCACCCTGTGCCTCACAGACCAAGGTCCCACTGCCTCCAGCACTCCCTCACTCTGCTCTGGGTCTCACTGGCAGCTGTGGGTGTGAGCAGGGACAAGGACAAGGCTTTCTGTCCCAGATCAAGCACAAAGGGGAGCAAAAACAGAGGAAAAAACTGGGGCAGCAGAGGTGTTTTGGGAGACCTATGGCCAGTGTCACATCCCTCAGCTGTGCCCTTCACTCCCCAGCTGGGCCATGTGCTGACCTTTAGGGACCAAGCATTTTTTCAGGCTGCTGTCTGATGGGCTAAAGGTCTGGAATGTGCCAGGGGAATCCCTTTGAAGCTGACTTTCCCACTGAGCTGCACATTCTGCCTTTCGCTGGCGAGATGTGCTCAGAAAGGCTCGTGTGCAGCGCCAGTGCTTTGGGCAGCCACGGAAACACAGAATCACAGAAAATGCTGAGTTGGAAAGGACCATCAAATCCAGCTCCTGGCCCTGTGTGTCTGAGATTTTTGTCCAAATGCTCCTGAACTCTGTCAGGTATGGCGTTGTGACTACTGCCCTGAAGAGCCTGTTCCAGTGCCCGACCGCCTTCTGCGTGAAAAAATTCAGTATTTAATCTTGTTAATAACAGCCCTTGGCTCATGTGCGAAACATTGCCAGCTCCAGAGGTTTGTGGGCACAGTCCTCAACGACAGCATCAAGCTCAGGGCATGGAAGTGTCAGCATCTGCATTTTTGTGCCTGCCATGGGATTTTGTGATGCCACAGGACATGGGCAGGAGTGTGGCAGCAGAGAAGCAAAGCCCTGAGACGTCCAGAAGACTGCAAGGAAGAAGAGAGCAACACAGACATTTCAACTGCTGCCTTTGAGCCCAGGGCAAACACTTTTGTTGTTTGGGCTGTGTGGTCCCACCTGACAATTCAGAGTGTATAATCACAGAATAGTTTGAGTTGAAAGAGAACTTTTAAAGATCATCCAGTGCCACCCCTGGCCATGGGCAGGGACACCTTCCTTCAGACCAGGTTGAATTCTTGAATTCAACCTTGAATTCTTGAATTCTTCCAGCAGTGGGGCAGCCACTGCTTCTCAGGCAGCCAGCGCCGGTGTTTTACCACTCTGGTTTGTCATGGTGCACCTTGGGCATTTGGAGAGAGGAGGCTGAGGGTGGTGAGCCTGCAGCTGCCACAGGTCCTCTGCACAAGTGCTGGAAACACCCTGTGCACTGCATGTCTGAAAACAGCTCCATCCCCTCCACCTGCCCCAGCTCCTCCCCCTTCAGATGGCCTGCATTTCAGAAATCCTCCCTGTTCAAAAATAAAGCAGCTACAAGAGTCCCCAACTCCCCATTCACGCTGATGGTGATGCTTCAAATGGCCTGGTGGTACCCAAACTCTCCATCCAGTGAAAAGAGATTGTCCAGACTGGGAGGAAGCTGAATAGCCTGGTGAGGCCTGAAGTCATATTAAACAAATAAAGAAGGTGGGCTCGTTGTAAGAGATGCTGGCTCAAGGAGAGAGGATGTGCAGTATGTATTTGTGAGCACAAGAGGGAGAGCAAGGAAGGAGGAGAGAGGAAGGACAGGAGCGAAGGAAATGGACTTGGCACCTGTTTGTAAACCAGGGCGAGATCCATAATGATTTGGGCAGCCTTGGCTCCAGGCCCAGTTTTATAGGTTTTGCAAAGACATATGAAGAAATGACAATTCCTGCCTGGAAGAATGAGCTGTGATCTTTTACACAGTCTTTGCTTCACCCCAATTTCTACTCACAAAAACCCGACCACACCAGCGAGGATTCGCAGGCTCTGGGCACGGCAGGTGAAGTCAACGCTCTGGTTTAATCCTGCTTTTGTCAGCCACGAAAAGCCTTACCCAAGGAATGGAAAACAAACCAAACTCTGCTCTGAAGTGACTACTTTTGTTTTTATTTCACTGTTTTATAGTTTATCTGCTTACCTCTGCCTTTCCCTCTCCCTGCTGTATCCGAGCGGACGTGGAAGTGACTGAGCCAACAGTTTGACTGACTTAAGGGAAGTGATACGAAAAAAAAAAAAGAAAAAAACCGAATGCTGAGGTTGGTATTTTGCAAGACCAGCTCAGTGTTTGCTCCCTGGACGCCAAGCTGAATAACCAAGCAAAAAATCCTGCAGAAGTCCTCTAGAAAAGAGGGAGTGATGGTGCAAACAGGACCAGTGCCTGGCATGGGGTGGAAACCCAGTCCCAAGGCAGCATTCCTGAGGCAGTGGAGTGCTGGAGAGCCTGATGAGAGGGTTTGAGAGCTATTTAGCAACACTGAATTGGGACTTGAAGCAGAATTAATTGAGCTCAAATTGCATCCTCCTCGCAATCCGCTAATCTGCTGCAGCGGGAGGATAATGACATCTTGAGAAACCGGCTTCAAAAAGCGAAACTTGCCGAGCTTTAACAAACGGGCTGCTTGAAGAGGGGATTAATACTCGCATATAAAATATTGCCATTTCACGACTTATGTTCGTGTGGGAGGCTTTTGCTTCCAAAAGGAGGGGGTTCTCGAGAGAATTTGTGAGCTACAGGCACTTGTACACACACCACACACACGATTATGTGCCCAGGAGCGCACAGCACCAAGCTCCTGTCATGTCCCCAGATCACTTTCCTTAAACCCTGTTTATTAGTTCCAGGCAGTTCTTAGCACGCAGGAAGTTTAATAAAAGCTCCCTTCAAACAAAGACCTCAAAATGCTCTGGAAACAGCAACAAATCAAGTGTCACATCATCCCTGGTGATATGGGGACAGCGCTGCAGCCTCTGAGAAACGAGTGGCAAATCCATGGCAGCCCAGCAAGAGAAGCCTCTTTGAATCCTGCACTCTCTCCCCGTTCATTTCATGTCTCCTATTTGCTGACATCTCTGTCACTGGGAAGGAGCTGAGGAAATAGGATTTTTGCTCCGATTGCAGCAGGATCCTTTGCGGAAAACGCTGTGTTTGCAGCGTCCACGTGCAGCATGGAGGTTTCAGGACGCTCAATCTGACAGCAAATGGGTTGGATTCCCGGAAAATATCCCTGTCCTCCCTCCATGGCTCCTGCTTGGGTTCAGCTGGCTGAAAACACCGAATGCAAAGAGACCTTGTCACTACCTGTGTCCTCTCAGCAGCTTCCCCACGTCCCCTCAGCTCTCCCTCTTCCCTGAGGTTTCTGTGTTAATTCAATAAGGCAGAACAGAAGCTCTCCACCAAGCCTTATGCATCACCCTCAATTTACATCGTATTACCACGGGTATCCACAGCAAAGCAAATAAACACCAGCAGGCTGCTCTCTCTGCTCCTGCCAGTGACATCGTCGCTGCCGCCGGCCCAATTAGAAGCATTTGTCGGCATTCAGTAATTAGCTTGGAGCAGGGCTGAGGTCTCTGTCTTTCACCAAAGGGCTCACAGGCTGCCATAAAATATTTATGAATGATCTTGGATGACATCTGTTTGCTATTTTTCTGGTGATGTTCCCGGTGAGAGGCTGACCTGGGGAGCACATGCTGGCCGTGGCAGCGTCAGAGGAGCACTCACTGGTGGGTCAGCAGGAGAACAAAACAAACCAGGGCTCAGCTGCTCCATCCCTGAGCAGATCCCAGCTGCTGCCTGCCAGCATGGCCCTGGGCTGGTCCAGACACGTGAGGAGCATCATCCAGGATGAGGTGTTTGAGGGTAAGCAGGCAGCGCTGGGTTTGCCGAGGTTCCAGCTGAACCCGGGGCCGGTTTCTTTCACAGAAACCTGCTTTGTACTGGCTCTCTCTATCAAATGGTCCCAGCACCGGGTTTGCCAAGGTTCCAGCTGAACCTGGGGCTGGTTTCTTTCACAGAAACCTGCTTTGTACTGGCTGTCTCCATCAGATGGTCCCAGGAGGAGACCTGGGAAAGAGGGTCCTTACCCAAGAGGCAAATATTGGAAGGATGAGCTACTTGAGGCTTGGGCAAAACAGTGAGATATTATGGCCAAGCGCTGAAGTTTTTGTGCCAGGAGATATTTATGCTGCTGTCACAAATGTGTGCCCCACGCTCCCACGGATGGTGTCCTGGGAAAGGGCAGGGGGTGGTTGGACCCTGTGACTGCAGGATCTGGACCCATTGCTGGGTCTGGAACAGCACAGCTGAGCAAAGAGGGCTGTGGGGAGGACAGGACCCCTCTACCGAGCTCAGCCAAGCCACCACGGAGTGAAATCCTCCACAGCAAATCACAGAATGCCTCGGATCATCCGATGTCCCCAAAATGTCGTCATGGTGTTCTGAGGACCATCACTCAGACAGGATTCAGCTCACCTTGTTCTAAGCACTTAACTGAGGTCCCTAAACGGGCATTCTCTGTCCTGGCCTTCCTCTGCTGCCTGCACTGAGCAATTTGCAATTTGCTCATTTGCTAAAAGCGTCCCCGAGGCAGGGTGGTGTACATTTTAGAGATACCTGTTTCTCTCTGGGGAGCTGTGCTTCCCAAAACTTCCCCAGGGCACCACAAACCCCAGCAATGCCGAGCGGGATCCAATTGATCTGTTGATGTTAGAGCCCTGATGTCTGTTCAAAGGCTTCCCCCCAGGCTCTGGTGGCAGGAGATGTGTGGCAGCTGCCCAGTTTGGGACAGAGCTGTGCTGGCAGGATCCCCCCACAGCCCTGCCCACCCTCAGCTGTGCTCCAAGGAGGGAAGGAGGGCGCTGGGGGAGGCTGGAGGGGCAGGATGAGAGCTCCAAGAGCCCTCAGAACTAAAGGGCTGCCCAGCAGGGAGGATGGCTGGGCACAGGGATGGCAAATTCCCCCAAATCACACCCTTCCCACTGCGAGGAGGAAACAGAGGCTGGGCTGAAGCTGCAGTTGGCACAGGAATAGCAGAGTCATTACATTTGTGCGATGCCGTGGGTCTGAGCGCCGCTCATTCCCCAGAGCACCTTCTCCTGACACCCCTCGAGCCTCCAGCCCACCCTCAAACCTCCTCTGAGGTCATGCTGGAGCAATACTCATTGGGAGGGGAATTCAGGACAGAGGTGATGTGCGGCTGAGGCTCTGAGGGAGGTGTTGGCTTGTCACCAGTTAACCCTGGCACCACCAGGTCCCTGCAGTTCCCAGAACGAGGGAGGTGGATGAGGGAGAGGAGCTGGGGTGGCAGTGGCACTGCAGGGACACGCCAAGGGCCACCAGGTGAGTTGGTGTCAGAGCCAGGACTGAGAACAGCTCTGGAGACCTTCAGTGAGGGCAGCCCTGCACACCCAGGGCACACAGAACCATCCACGGCCATTCCCTCTGGCAATGTACAGCCCAGGATCTTCCTTCTGTTTACCTCAGCCATTGTTTGCATCTCCGGGGTAGGAGGTAATGGACAATGGACAGGATCAAGTGAAATGACCTGTGGAGAGGTCCCCATCTGGCTGTTCCTAGGACTGAATCTCCTCTGGGAGCCAGAAAACCTCTTGGTTAAAAACCTCCCTGAAGAACCTCCCACTTTTCTACCCAGGACTACCACAGAATCACAGAATTAACCAGGCTGGAAAAGACCTTTGAGACCATCAAGTCCAACCTGGGACCCAACATCTCCTCATCAACTAAATCACAGCATCGAGTGCCACATCCAGGCTTTCTCAAACGCGTCCAGGGATGGTGACTCCAGCACCTCCCTGGGCAGACAATTCCAGTCCCAATTGCTCTTTCAGTGAAGAATTTTTTTCCTGGCGTCTAACCTAAAATTCCTGAGAGCTTGATGGGCTCAGAAACTTGTGTGGATCCCATCTCTCTGTGTTTGGAGGCTCCACCTGGAAAGTTTTTGGCGATGCTTCTGGGGGCTTTGTGTTTTGAGCACCCACCACTGCAAGCTCTTGGAGCGAAAAAGGAAAAGCCCAAAAGCCAGGACCAGAGGAACAAAAAGAACAAGGAGAAAAGCTTTTCCAGCAGTGCCACTGCAGGTGTTTTCCAGGCCTGGCAGGAGGGACCCACCACCTCTTCCTGCTCCCCCAGCCATTCCACAAAGCTGTTTTATTTGAACCCAGCACAGAAGCTGTTTCAATTGAACCTCTTCACATCTGTTTGCCAGCCAGGCACTTCCTGGTGGTGGCTTTGCTGGTGGTGGAGGGTGCTGCTGTTAACACTTTGTTCCAGCTGAAGCACGTGAGCACGAAAGATAAGTGGGAATAATTTTCCACTGAAGGGTATCAGTAAAATGTAGGAAAACTGCCTGTCTCTGGACCATCTGGCTGCCAATAATACAATATTAACAACCACAGTCAATTAAGCTGAGCCTCCCTGAGGGAGCAGGGTTTCAGTTGGGCAATGTCACACGTATCGATGTAATCCAAATTCTGATGCCATGGACAGCAGCTGGCTGGGAAGCCAGGGTGCCCAGAGAGGTGTCCAGGCACAGTCCCAGCTCTCCCAGGAATGCTGCTGCCACCAGCAGATGCTTTGCAAGGATCCTTGAAGGAAGAAGCTTTCAAGGTGAGCTGCAGGTGCTTTTTTGGGAGCCCAAGCCTGGCATCCAAGGCCTCATGTTGTAAGGAAAACCAGTGGGAGGTGGTGCTGGACACTCTGCCAGGTGCTGGGGGGAACTTGGATAAACCCACAGGCAAAAGGGAAGAGTTTTGCACTTTTCACTGGGGCTACACGAGCTGAAAAGGGGCACCAGCTGTGATCCCTCATGGTGAGCGTGAACAAACCCAGTGGTGGAGTCACAGCTGCTTCAAAGAAGACAAGACTTCCTCTCCTACCTTCCTGTCAATTGTGAACACCTCCTCTTCCCTCCAAGACAAGGATTTCTCTTGTTTCCTTTTTTTTTAAAGGGTTGAAGCTTGTGACTTGACAGGGCTTTGCAAACAGGCAGGAAGCTCAGGAAGGTAACGGTAAGGACATTTGTCACCCTCTGCCACCAGCCAGCATCGTCCCTGGTGCAGCTGAGCTTCAGTCTGTGCCTTTGCTGGGCTCCTGTTCTCCATCCAAAGTTCTCCAGGACTCCAGAACCCTCTGAAGCTCTGGCGGAGTTTCATCAAAACACTTCCTGGGAAATCCCAGAGCGAGAGGCAGAGGACGGATGAACACTGAGACACTGTTTTGGGAAGGGCCAGATGCCTTCAGAGGTGTCCAGCCCTGATGTGGCTCCTGACCTCATCCAGGTCATCCTTTCCCCTCTTGCCTAATGAGGCTGTAATTGCACCCTCCCAAACAAAGGTGTCTCCATGTGAGGGGGTGCAGCACCCACAGCATGGACACAGCTGGTGCTGCGTAACAACAGGCATTTTAGTAACCCAGAGGGGGAAACAAAAGAGTACAAGCAGCTCAGGTGAGTCTTCACACACACCAGCTCCTCAACAAGGAATCTGAGCTGAACCTCCTACTGAAGTCCAGGCCAAAGAGCTGTTAAGGAGGAAAAAGAAAATTGCTTACACTGGAAATGTATTGTGTGGCTCATTTCACAATGGTTAAAGCAATTTGGAGCCATCAGCGGGATCAGAGTGAGGGATTTGCTCTGTTTGATCAGACAAATCAGCCGTGGCAGGAGATGTCTCTGCCTGCAGAAGTTCAAGCGCTGGGGTTTCCTCTGTGAGTGTCTCCCTGCTCTGCTGAGAACCTGGACACATCCCACGCTGGGACAAGCCTTTCTTTCCCGGCCACCCCAGGCAATCTGGTGCCACGATGCTGCTGCTCTAAAGCATAAGATTGGATTAGGCTTTTCTTAGCTCGCCTCGCTCCGAATGTAGTGTTGCCAATTTGTACGATTTTATGCCAAGCTTTGTGCTGTTTGGGATTTTTCTTAGAGTGCCAGTTCCTGGAATAAAGTGATTACAGAAGAACCTC
This sequence comes from Hirundo rustica, assembly GCF_015227805.2. Lineage (NCBI taxonomy): Eukaryota > Metazoa > Chordata > Aves > Passeriformes > Hirundinidae > Hirundo > Hirundo rustica. The sequence continues at coordinate 2,063,043 of NC_053467.1, read as the reverse complement.
CTTGCTGCCTCGGCTATAAAAGTACATTCCTGCCCCATGTTGTTACCAGAAGGGCTGAGATGGGGAAGGAAGATGTTATTTGGGGGAAGGTAAAAAGGCCTCTTCCACCACCCAGCTTTGGGGAGTTAAAGGTCCTGCATGTCGTAAGGAGCGTTCTCTGATCCCCAAAAAAATCAGAAACAGTCCTGCTCAAATTCACCTTGGAACTGCAGTCAAAATTTCTACTCCTCCAGCACGTTCAAAGGGGGATTTCTGGAGCAGTGACACCTGAGCCACCCCCATGTCCCGTGCCCGGGGAAAATTCTCTTCCCCGGGATGCTCACAGAGCCTCGACGATCCCTGACTCAGAGACTCCCCCCGGGACAACGCCAGCAGTGCTCAACCCCGTTGCAGGAGGAGATGTTATTTTTGCACCAACTACGAGGCCGTGGCCGGGGATGGAGGGTGTTTGATATGTCGTAATGTTCAGGCACGCTTGGCCCGGCTGTTTATTGGGGCTGTTTGCAGCAACAGGCAAGATGTGCTCACCGTGGAAGAATGCGGCACGCACGCAAACCCAGCGCAGATGTGCCGGGGAGCACCAGGGGAGCTGGGCTGGCCCCTGGCACCGGGAGCAAGTGCTGCTGCCTGCGGCCAGGGCGGAGGGAGGAGAAGAAGATAAACCCTCACCTGCTGGGCTCGCTCGCCTCAGCCGCCATCTCGCTTTGGCCGCAGTGTTTTCTTCTGAGGTTTTGAAATCCCGTTGCACAATATTGTAAAAAAATGTCATAAAAGTATTTTATGGCGTCGCACCGCTGAGATGCTGCCAGGAGCCTTAACCCCTGCAATGCCTCCTTCCCGGGAATGCCCAGCATGCCCCCAGTCAGGAACTGGCTCCCTTTGTTTTGGGGTTGAATTTTGAGGATGGAGAGGGTTTTGAGGGCCTTAGAGCTGCCAGGTCTCTGCTCCAGTGAGTCTCTCAGACTGATTTTCACTAATTTCTGGCCTTCCCACGCCTCTGCCCAGGGGTGTGACCTTGATCACAATTGAAGGTGAGGTCAGTCCTGGTGCTATTGTTCCTCACCTTCACCCCCTGTGAATATCAGTGGGAATGCAGTCAGCGCCCTGCAGGTCCCCTGGGTGCATCCCAACTGTCTCGTGTCGTGCTGGTGCAACCCATCAGCCGTAAAACCACTTCTGGGAGCACTGGGAGTCAGATCCTACGGGTAGGGAGGGGAAGGACCAGCCCTCAAGAAGGCAGTGGTGGTGCTGAACGGAGGGGCTGGAGGAGCCACTTAGAACTGGACCTTGTCTTGCCCAGGTGTGGGGATGAGGCTTTGTGCTTCCCCAGCTTTACTGACCTGCTGCACACAGCTCTTGGGAACTTGCTGCTGACAAGACCATGGCATCAGTGTTTGTGGACTGACGGCAGCTCTTTGTAGGTCAGTGGGGACGTGGGAGTGACACCAGACCCTTCCCTTGCGCCAGTCCCACTGATCAGGGAGCAAACTGGACCAGTGTGAGATTAGGAGGCTCCTGCTCCTCAAAGCAGACCTAGAAAGCAAACCTGACTGCTTGGAGCATGACTGCGGAGTCCATCTCTGCATGGGGTTGGGTTTTCCCTCAGTCACTTTCCTGTGATACCCAGCTATGCATCCAAAAAATGACCACATGGTCACCCCATCCCTACCTCGACAGACTCCATCATTAACTGGGGAAATATCTCCCATTAGCGGGAAAATTCCAGCCAGCTAAGGGGGCCAGAGGCCTCTCCTCCTGCAGATGTTGGGGTTTTGCTTGCCAGGAATCAGATGTTGACCTGAGTTGTTATAAATAAAGAGCAAAAATTAGCCAGCTGTTCGCAGCGGAGATTTTCATCCCTTCTTCTACCCCTTTAATGAAAGAAATAATAACTCCACAAAAGGCTTAGGCAGAACTTGTTCAGGCCCAGGGGAAATTCACCCTGCTCAGAGATACAGATACCAATTAATTCTCACTTGAAGCCTGTTTTGAGTGGTACAACATGGGTGTAAAGCTTTTTTTTTCTGGTGTTCATGTAGAGGTGAATTTTCAACCTGTCCTGAAGGGCAGAATTGGGAACTTTTTCTTATTTCATAGTTCTTGAGGACACAATGCAAGCAATATCAGCTTTTCCAACCTCCTTGGGCTGTAGGCAGGCTGTGGGTTTGAGTCATGGGCAAGAAGAGCCCTTAAAAGAGGCATTTTCTGCTGTAATACATCTCAGGGTAACTCTTGGTTTGCAGGCTGCATCACCCGTGGTGTTTCCCACCCTCTTCAAGCACCCAAACCAGGCTGTGGCACCTCTGCCCCACAGACACACAGCCAGGGGTTAATAAGGGACTGTTAATTCAAATTTCCCTCGAGTTTGTGCTAAATCTCCATCCCAGAGGCTGGCGAGCTGGCTGAGATGTGCTGGAGAGGAATGTGGGGATTTGCTTATTTGCTTTTCTGTCTAAACAAAATGCTTTCCCATAAACACGAGGAAGGAAACCCCACTTGGCTGAGCCCTTCGGGAGAAGTGTCTTCACTGGGAATGTTTATATGTTGCCTTTGAAACCTAAACTAAATCAAATTGAGGCTTTGAGCAGCAGCTGCCCCAGCTGTGAGCAGCACCGGGGCTCTGCTGCGGGCCTGAGATGGGCTTTTCATAAATTAATTTTGTGAATTAAGTACCCCGATGGCCCAGGCCATCCTGGAATGTCCTCCTAGCAAACCCAAGAGCTCATCATCTCCTCCATGGGAACATGGAGAGATGACCATTAGGGAATGGACCTTTTGGGAACCCCTGAGTTTGCCTGGGATGTCCCCGAGTCCTGACAAAGAGTGCAAAGTGCTCACGTCCCTGCGTCCTGCCAGCCCTGGGCAGACAACAGAGGCCTCTTCTTTAAAGAGCCAGAGGGTTTGACTGTGTTCTTTCCATTTTGGATAATCTGGGGGTTGTTACCTGTGGGCACTCCAAGCTCCACGGAGGAGAGTCAAGCTGCACCAAGGGAAATATAGGTCGGATATCAGGAAAAAGTTTTTCACTGAAAGAGGGATAAAGTACTGGAATGATCTGAGCTGAGTGACCCTGAATGTGAGCTCAGAGCTGCAGCCCTGGGCAGCACAGAACCTGAAATACAGGAAAGATAAAACGTAAGTGTAGGGTTTTTTTGTGAGGTTTATTTATGAAATCTGGGAGTGAAAGCAGAGTCCAAGATGGGATGCTCAGCGCAGCTCACAGAGGTGAAAGCAGATGGTGGCAGCTAACAGGGGACGAGCGAACAGGAACGAGCGGCACAGAAATATAAATAAACTCACAGCTTTTAGGAACTCAGCAGAGATTCACGTAGGCACGAGAAGATGGATCTTCAAGGGGAGGCTAAAGCAAAAAAGCAACATAGCTTTTATGGTCTCTTGCTGTTAACTGCGATGAAATTGCAGTGCTTTACACCACTCAGGAGTTTATGTCCTCTCTGGAGGTGCTGCCACATGGAAGCAAAGCTGATCAGGCAGCTCGCCTGAGCCCGGGAATCAAAACCTGCTCCCTGATTAAAGCACTGCTGCACTTTGCCCTCTGTGTCTGGTCACACTGATGCTGCACCAAGACAAAACCTGAACTCACCCTCCATGAAGAATTGCCTCTCCCCTGGGGTCCAGCACCATCTTCCCATCTTCCATCATGTAAAAGGAAATGATTAAAAGAGAATTAAACCAGAATTCCCTGCATTAAACCGGAATCCCCTGCACCTCCACCAGATATAAGACTTGGTCATTCGGAAAATTAGTCGTGAACATCGTTTGTTAATGTCACTGTGACATTAAGTGATGAAGTTTTTTGTGTTTAACCTGCCAGGCCTATTTTCTCTTCATTTCCATGTTTGTTTTTGAGCCTGCTAATTTAATTAAATCTCTCCTGTTGAGCAGCTATTAAAGGTGACCAACCGTGCAAGATACCTGCTGTGGTGCACCAGATAATTAACGGGAACGGGAGGCAGCTTGGGGGAGAGAAGGAGGTCCCTGTGCTGCACCAGGGGAACACCTGGGTTTATGGGATCCTGCCCTGCAGAAGGAGTTATAGGATATTTTATCACGTTGCACAGGATATTCCAATTTCCTTCTGGTCCTTGGGCAATGCTCTGTAAATCCCTCCCCCCGGATGGTTTTGGCCTTAAAGAGTCAGCATTTTGTTTAATATGTAAGATCACTTGTGTCTCGCTATATGAAAAGGCTTTTAAATCTTTCCATCCAAATTAAAAAACAAAACAAAACAAAACAAAAACCAAACAAACGAAAAAACAAAACAAACAAAAAAAAAAAACCACAAAAACACCTGGAATGAAACAAATATAAATATGTATCTTTTGTTTTGAGGGTCCCCTCCAAGCAGAGGCAGGGAAAAGAGAAGGGAAAGAAGGGGAGGCACCAGATATAACCCCAGAGTGTTCTTTTCCCCTTCCCTTGACCTCCTCAATTACCTGCAGCTTCAAGGCACATTATGAACAGCAATAAGAAAGCTCTGGGATTCCCAACCCAGCCTCAGCAGTCTCACGTATTTTATATTTTATATTTTGTAATGAGCAAAGCGTTAACCTTGCAGACAGCATTCATGCCTCCTTGGAACCCACACCCGTGAGATTCAGGTTTGTCTGTCGGAAGGAATTTCATCCTTGACGTGACACAGTGGGTCACAACTCGGGAGAATTTGCCATCAAACCCCCCTGGGAGCTGGCAGCTGGCTGTCTGTCTGTCTGTCTGTCTGTCCCTGGGCACTGTGCCTCTGCTCCAGCAAGGGCTGTGCCCTCGGGATATGCCTGGGGGATGCTGCTGCTCCGGGGTGATGTTCTGGGAGCTCTCTGGTCAGCAGAGCACTGATGGTCCATCCAACAGCCCTTTTCCAGAGGTGGGACACTGCCATGCTGCCCTCCCAGTGGAAACACCCGTTTTGATATTTTACACCTTCCATCCAAGGCTCACCCGACGCCAGGAGCAGTGAGACGGCTGCAGACACCTCTCCTGGCAGTGACCCACGTGGGGGGAGCAGGGACACTAACCCTGGTGGTGTGCAGACTCCCCAAGGGAAGCGTGATCCTAGGAGGACACACACAGCTGCCTGTGCTTTTGCTCTCCTGGCAGAATTGCTTCACTGGGCAATAAGATCTCATCTGCAGGGAATGAGATGGGAATTGTACCGCTCCGAGACATCATTAAGGAGGGAAAGACTGAAATTATCACATGCTGTCTGATAAAAATACATCTTCCCAGAGCCCAGCATGGGCTGGATGGCACTTTCTCTCCTCGCAGCCTTTGGCAGCTTCATTACTTCCCCCAGAAGGAGCTGGTGAGAACCACGGCTCCTGCTGAGCAGGAAGCCAGGCTGTTTCCCGCACCCCTTCGTGGTGGGCTGATGCTCGTTGCTGAAGCCAACACAACTCATCCAGCTCTAAAAGCCTCTGAACTTCCTGTGCGTGGCTGTGCTGCAGTTTGAAGGCAGAGGAGCTGCAGTGTTGCAGGTAGAACTGGGATGTCCAGGGGGGTTTCCCGTGGATCTCAGCCCTGAGCTGCCCCACTTCCAGGATGTGCAATCAGCACCATCCCTGCCTGCTGGGGCAAGAGCACGGGAGGTCCCAGGGACCTCAGGTGGTGCCAGGAGTGGCCTCAAGGTCAGCACAGACCACAGCCTGGACACTTCAGCAAGGCTGCCAAGTGCCACTGCCTTTTTTCATAAGGACGACTGATGCCTTTGGTGCTCGTCCTAGAATTATGAGCCAGACTTGGCTATGGTGATAAAAGGGGTTATCTTTATATAAGGATCCTTAGATGCCTAATTTGCTAGGTGGAAAACTCCGAAGATGCACAACATGGATGCAATTTTTATAGATTCTGCAAATTATCGTATCTGACAATAATCCCCAATTAGAAGCACACTCGGTGAAGTCGTCCCCCACTTCTAGTACCTTCTAAATCTTCCTCCCTTGGATGAGGACTAAACATTGTTTACAAAAAACATGTCTGGAAGAGCTGGTCTCGACCTCGGTTTGTAAGGAGAACCAAGATAGGACAGGGGTTTTGGAATGTGTTTTGTCTTTCTGCCTAGGAAAATATTGAAGCTAAGCTACAACAATAGGCTACCAAGCTACACATACACGTGTAAAGAATAGAGAGAATCTACCAAAGAAAAGGCAGAAATCACCAAGGTGTAACGAGCAAAGCAGGGGATCCACGTGTGTGTGATGGAAAAAGCCCCCAGGTCACCCCTGTGCCTGGCAGGGAGGAGCGTGGCCGTGCCCCTGTCAGGGCCATGCACCCTCCTTGCACCAGGACTGGAGCTGGCCAAGTCCTCTCAGGAAGTGAAGAGGTATCCAAAACTGAAAATGTAAATAGATGCTTTAAAAAGCCCTGGAATATATACAAGCTCCAGCAGGAATGCGGGGAGCAGCTGCCGCTTTCCTCTTTGGCTCGCCGCTGGGCTCACACAGGCACATTTTGTTGGCCGTAAATGTTTAGAGAAAACAGTTACTATTGGGTTGTTTGAGGACCACTCTGGATCAGCTGGGCACTTGCAGGAGGAGCGTGGTGGTGATGAGCTGCACATGTACAGCTCGGGCTCCCCAAGGTTTTATCCAGAGCAGGCTCAGCCCAGCTCCTTTTCTGTCACGCTGGTGTTTCAGCACCGGTTACAGCCAGCAAACACAAAGCAAGCTAAAATGATTTCAACAAGCTAAAGCGTGTTAAAATGATCGCCCTTACCCCTCACAGGATGTCCCTAAGCTCTGAATTCAGTGATCATCCCATGTCCAGCATCAGGGGAGAATTCTGCTGGCCCAGTGGGCAGCTCATCCTGCTTACCCTTATCCTGCCTGTAGCCCTTATACTGCTCACCCAGAAAGCACAGATGGGCTGAAAACAAAATCTCTGGCTCCAAGCAGCCTTGGATGCTGCTGGTGAAAAACTCTTCTCTTTCCATCCTTTACATCCTTCTGACCATTCAAGAATTACCAGGCAGCTCAGGATAATGCAGCACCTTAAGGCAGTGAGCTGTGGAGAAAGGGACTCGAAGTGTTGGTGTCCATAAGGGTAGTGGAGAGAGGCAGGAACACCCTTAACCCTGTCTCAGACTCCCGTGTTTCCACACTGAATTTGTACCTTCCTCAGACACCTCACATGCCTGGACACAGAGGAGCTCATCCCACCCAATGAACTGAAAAGTGCCTGGAGATGGGAATTTGGGCCAAAGGGGAAAGGAGAGAAGAAAGAGAAAAGGAAAAAAAAAAAAAAAAAAGAAAAAGCTCCAGGAGCTGTTGCAGAGCCCAGCTGAAAACCTGTGCAGCCTCCTCTGTGCCCCCTTTCCTGTGCAGAGAAGCAGAAGGTGTTTCATCCCTTTGGTCTCTCTGCAAAGCATTCACAGCTCACCCCGGCCCAGGCTGGAGCTCTCCTCCAGCTGGGAAAAAGTCAGGCAAAGCAGAAAAAAACCCGTCCTAATTGCAAGTGGCACCTCCTGCCGCGGGTGGTCTCCGGGCAGAGAAGTGTGACATTGTCTGGGAGCCACCACACGGGGTTGGAGGCTGGCGTGTCCCGAGCCCTGGGCTTCATCCTGCTGCTGGATAATAAGGGTTTAGCGCTGGAAAGGATGCACTGGAGTGTGCAGCAATCAGCCAGGAGCTGGCTGCAATGGTCATCATTAGAGGTGCACAACTGTCTCCTGGAGAACAAAAACCCCGTCTCTGCCTGTCCCAGCCCTCCCAGTACAGTTTTGGTGCTGGGCCAGGGCAGTGCAATTGTTGTGTTGATGGACATGATTCAAAACAAGCCCTCGGGCAGTAATGAGGCTTCTTCAAATCGCCTGGAACTCCGTTTGTTCTCCTCTCAATTAACGCTTTCAGAGGAATAATGCAAATTCTTTCCCGGTTTGGGGGACAAAGAGGGGGTGAGATGGAGATAGTGTTGAGAGAAGGTGGCTGGTTCATCAGAGAGAAGCACAAACCTCAAGCTCTTTGTGTCCAGCCCAGCTTTGCCTCTTGGATGGTAAAGCAGCTGAATGTCGACAAGCGAGTCCACAATTAATAACGTTTGAATGTAATTAATGAGAAAAGTTATGGCAAATTCCACCCCCCCCCCCCATGCTGCACTGTCACAGCGTTCATTGGCCTCATACCATGTGAGGGTTGCACGGGGAAACAGAAGGCACAAAGCTCTGTGAGGACAATTGTGACATCTTGTGATGCCTTGGATATGTCAGCAGGGAGGCCAGCTAGCTCTGAAACAGAAGTGGGTCAGGGGAGAAATTTTTTTGTGCTTAGACAAAATGTGAAAAAAGCCAAGGCTGGGTTTCCCCTGATAATGTTCAATCCAAAGTGAACTGATAGCAAGCTGTATGTCCCCTCTGAGGACGACTGAGATGGGTGCCCAAGGGCCACCTGCTCCCACTCACTGGTGTCCCCTTGATGCCTTAAGTTTTATCTTCCATGTATTCCATGTTCTGTGCTGCCCAGGGTGCAGCTCTGAGCTCACACTCAGGGTCACTCAGCTCTCTGCACACAGCAGCCACACAAAACAAATCCTTTTCCTGCTGCACACCAAGGACAGCTGGGACAAGTTCTCAGCCCCAAAAGCACAAACAGCAGTGGCTGGAGGGAGGAACAAGAAGGATGGGACCTCACAGCCTGGAGCTGCAATTGGACAATTCAACCCCAAAGTGCAAATGGACCAAAACTGATCCAAGTGTGAGACCTCATGACCCTTTGTCCATTTTGTGCCCATTTTGGGTCCACCTTGGGTGCAGCCCTGGCCAGGCTCTTGTCCTGCCCAAGGTGTGTCCCAAAGGCCTTCCAATAAATATCTACTTTATTCTCCAGCTCTGTCCAGTCTGTGTTCCAGCTCAGCCTTCCCAAGACATCACCCTGTATCCCACATTTGGGCCATCACTCCTTCCCTCTTCCTGGGGTGGAAATTTCAGTTCTTTGCCCATGAGTTTTACTTGTGCCAAGGCAGACCTCAGCGTGCATTGCCGCATGAGAAGACCCAGAACTGTGGTGTTTTACTTGTCTTATGGTGGCTTCACTCTGATAAAACACATCCCCATTCCCTCAGCCCCTCTCCCCTCCCTTCTGCTGGAGCCAAGAGACGTGGAGCTCCCCTGAGGAATTGGTGCCCTGGCATTGACAGAGCTTTCTGAGCTTTCACATCACACAAAAATAGTATTTTGGGGGGCTGCAAGGTCTGAATAGACAGTCCTGGAGTAGCAGGGATTAAATTTGAGACCTCAAATTCTTACTTGCCCTGGGCTGAACATGCACAGGGCAGAGAAATGCTGTGGTGGGACGAAGGCACATGGGGAGCCAGGAGGGGCTTGCTCCAGAAAAAAGGGCTCAGAGAAGGAAGTGGTATTGAAAGGAAAGAATAAAAAGCACTGCTTTGCTTTTGGGGTGAAATATAAAGCAGTCTAAATTAACTGCAGTCGGCTCAGCTCTTAAAACTGATCCCCTTTGAAGGAAAAAACAAACAGTTCTGATATTTTTAAGTCTGTGCTCGGTTCCTTCTGTGCTCAGTTCTCTCCATCCGAAATGCTCTTTGCACTCTCTGCTTGATGGCCATTTTCTAATTAGGCAAATGCCTTTGGGGATTTTTATTTTCCCCCAAAATGAAACCTCTCTTCTCCCGGATAATTTAACTTCTTATAAAATATTGAGAATTAGGACCTAATGGAAAAAAAAAAACGAAAACAAAACAAAACAAACAAAACAAAACAAAAAAAACCAACAAAAAACCCCAACAAACAAAACCAAACCCTAAAATAAATACTTCATGGCTCTGAAAAGCTCCCAGACTCCAGCATGGAAAGCTCTTAGATACTGCTGGTTTTTTCTTTTTTCTTTTTTTTTTTTTTTTTTTTTTTTTCATCCAAAGAAGAAAGTTTACTGCTTGGAAAATCTCATAACTAATTTATTTTTGCCCCTGGTGGTCAGAGGCAGCAGACTGTGATAAGAGAAGGCAGTGGGCACCGGGTGGATTTTTAGGAAAAAAACAGAAAGAATTTTGCTCCCTTAAAAATATCAGATGTTGACCCGTCTCGATGGACACTTCAGTTACACAAGCCACTTTTAAAAATCCTGATCCTGGGAAAGCCCAAGCCTTATCTTGAGATGTTTGAAGGGCGCTGGTCATGGGCCAGGGGAGCTGCTGCTGGCACAAGGCTGGGAATCACTGGAAAATCACTGAGAATTCCCTGCTGGGGACTGGGGGTGAAGGTCACACTCAGGGCTTTGGGTTTTCCAGGGAAATGCCTACACCCCGGTGGTGTGAATCCATCCAGCTGCATTTGAATGTAAAGGTTTAGGAGTTTTCCTGCGTGAACTGGTCAGTGTTTATACCGCTTTCGCACTGGCTTTTGAAAAATGCCGATTTTGTGGAAAATCCCCTTTTCTGCACAGTTTTTTGGCCAAGGGCAGCCCTGCCTTTCCCTGAGCCTTGTCACAGACTGGGCAAGGGAGAGGATGTCAGCGGTGATGGCGTCAGGGAGAGGTCAGGAAAAGTTTAAGAAGTGCTGTAATTAAGATGAGCCCGTTCTTCTTCCTACCTAATCAATGAAGTTGTCTGTGTGGATGGACACAAACCCTCTTTCGGGGCAGGAGGCTGTGTCTGTGTGAGGAATGTGGGTATGGAGAGATCATCCTGAAGGAGGAATGGCAGCTGACAGAGGGGCAGCTAGGAAAAATCCCCAGGAGAGGGAAAGTGAAGGATATTCCCATTAACTGCAGGCATGTTCTGCAGACAGGATTCCTTTTTACTTTAAATTATTGTTTTGAATCTCTATCCAGAGAGAGTTGGGTATAAAGAGGAAAACTGTTCAGTTCATTATGCCTTAATTATTGAAGTGAATGATTCGGGTAAAATGGAGGGAATTGAAAACATGGAGATGATATTCCGGCCCATTAGGCAACCTTGGCTTTCTAAATCAGTATCTTTAGACTGGCAGAAATATTTTTAATTTATTCTGTCATCTGCAAACAGAGAGAACTGTGTCATTACAGAAAGCACTTTTCAAAAGCTGCACATTTTATCCTCCTGTTCTTCTCTCCTTAACAATAATCTTCCTGTGGCTTCCACCCCTGAACTGCTGGTTTCTGTTTTAGCTGGGGGTTTAATTTAAAGAAGAAAGATCAATCTGGCATTTTAAAGGATTGCCTGACTGCCTGCTCCGCTAATCACTGTACCTCACCTCCCCAGAAATGGGAAGCACTAAAAGCCCAGCAGTATAAAAAGGAAAGAAAAACTTTCACTGCGGTTAGAAAATATTCAATAAGAAACAACATTATGACAAAGACACAAACATTTGCACCAAAAATGAATTGGTATCATGAAAACACCCCAGATGAGGAATCCTAGAATCACAAAATCATTAAGTGGTGTCACTTGCCAGTCCTTGCTGGCACCTCCTGGCCAGAGCCAGGACCAGCATCCCCGCACCTCCTCCCTGCTGCCCACCCGGGAAATGGCACCGGTGCTGAACTTTGTCATGAGCTTCTCCAAGGAGTTTTCCAGAGAAGGGGAAGAGAGAGTCAGCCACTCAACTCCTCCAGAGAAAGGGAAGAGAGTCAGACACAGCTCCTCCAGAGAAGGGGAGGAGAGTCAGCCACTCAGCTCCTCCAGAGAAAGGGAGGAGAGTCAGCCACTCAGCTCCTCCAGAGAAAGGGAGGAGATTCAGCCACTCAGCTCCTCCAGAGAAAGGGAGGAGATTCAGCCACTCAGCTCTTCCAGCAAAAGGGAAGAGATTCAGCCACTCAGCTCCTCCAGAGAAAGGGAAGAGAGTCAGCCACTCAGCTCCTCCAGAGAAAGGGAGGAGATTCAGCCACTCAGCTCCTCCAGAGAAAGGGAAGAGATTCAGCCACTCAGCTCCTCCAGAGAAAGGGAAGAGAGTCAGACACAGCTCCTCCAGAGAAAGGGAGGAGATTCAGCCACTCAGCTCTTCCAGAGAAAGGGAAGAGAGTCAGCCACTCAGCTCCACCAGAGAAAGGGAGGAGATTCAGCCACTCAGCTCTTCCAGAGAAAGGGAAGAGAGTCAGCCACTCAGCTCCTCCAGAGAAAGGGAAGAGAGTCAGACACAGCTCCTCCAGATAAAGGGAGGAGATTCAGCCACTCAGCTCCTCCAGAGAAAGGGAAGAGATTCAGCCACTCAGCTCCTCCAGAGAAAGGGAGGAGAGTCAGCCACTCAGCTCCTCCAGAGAAAGGGAGGAGAGTCAGCCACTCAGCTCCTCCAGCAGGCTGCAGAACCCCCAGCAATGGTGATGGGTTTTCCTTCCTGCAGCGTGGAGGCCCCACAGTCAGGAACTGACCTCCCAGAGCATCCAGGAGTCACCTCCTGCCCCTCTCTGAACCAAACACCTGGACCTGCCTCAGCTGCCCTCTGCAGCTGCTCCCTCCTGCACTTCACAGCGCTCTCCTGACCGTCAGCCTGCAACTCCTCTCCTTTCCAACTGCGCTGGATTCAAAGCGGGATGTGGTGTTTTGGACGAGACCTCAAGCACTAAGGAAGCAAAGAGGTTATCTTCATACATCCCTGAGCAAGATTTGAGTGAGGATTTGCATTCTGTTGCTATTTTGGCCCGTGTTTAACTTGTGATCCATTTTTACGCCCGACCGTTTTTCAGTCAATTAGTTTTGATGTGGTACTTGGTGCATTTGTGTTCTTCTAAAACATCCCCTTTCACAGTTCTCACTGATTGTTACATTGCTGGGTTCCTAACCAGCTACATGTCCTGTTAAGATCATTTTTGTTCCCATGAGGTGTTTTCAACCAAGTGTATGTTGAAATTGCACCTTTCACTTGGTGCTTTCCTCCAGACAGCACTGCCCTAAGTGAGGGGAGCATCAATCCAAACCTCCTGATTCAAAAGCCATCACTTGGCTCTCATTCCCAAGGAGGAAATGAAATTAATTTGACATGTCAGCATACATTTAGGTAAACCTGAGGGCTATTTTTAGCGTGGGAGAGTTGTCGAGTAGTTTTAGCACAGAGAGCAACTCCTTAAGTAGATTTACTTGACAAGACTCCAGAAGTTGTGATATCAGAGTGTTGGTATACCAATGATTTTATCTGATGAGGATAAGATTTAATATGTCTTAAATAAAGATATGAGCTCTTGGTAAAACTCATCTGGCTTCAGAGCCCACTAGACTCAAACACCAGAAAATTTTTAAACCTCTTCAGCTGCTCTCCCTCTGCAGTTTACCTTGGTCCTTTCTATTCTTCCCTGAAAACACAAACAGCTCGATAATTATCTCATGCAAAAGCCAACACAGAGTCCACATTTTTTCCTGAGAGAGACTAAAGTTCATCAATCCTGTTGCTCTTTTCCAGACACTCGCTTTGCTAAGTGGCTGTAATAACAGAGATGAGCTTTGGACATAATGTCACTGTGTTTGTGGTTGCCTCAAAGTGTATATTGCTGATGTTTGGCCTGATTTTCCTTTATTTTCTCTTCCTCTGCAATAGACTCCACGTCCTTCTAATTTCTGTTTGTGGCATCTTACATGATTACCCTCGACTTGCACAGGAATTTGCGAAGGTGTTTTTTTCCACGTCTAGTCTGAGTCAAATCCAGTCTGAAGCAAGTTTTGTTACGTCTTTGGAAGCCCATGAAAGATTTGTGAAAGCCAGACTTGTGCCTTTATTAGCTGCATAACTGATGGCTCAAACACATTGACACCAAAAATAAAAATCTGGTTTTAAATGAGTGGTTGAAGATTGAAAGCATTAAAGAGCTGCCTCTCAGCATCTCCTTTTTATGGATGCCTTTGCTTTTGCTGCAGACCACTGAGGAGCAAAGGGCTCCTGGAGCTGCCTCTACTATCGTGCCTGAGAAATTTCATTTTAAAAAAACCCAAAAAAACCCCTATTTCTCTGAAAAGACACAATGCAGTGTCCCCGGGATTTCGTTTCTATCAACAGTAAATCACGTGCTTCAACCTTAAGAAGTATTTTTTGCAAAGTAAATTCTTAAAAAAAAAAAAAAAAGAAAAAAATATAATGGACCAGCTCCAAAAGTTGTGAAAGGACCCTTAGTTTCCCTCATGCTTGTAAACCACCATAAAAATATATACAGAGTTGAGACAAAGTTGACAGTTTTTCCTCACAAGTAAAGAAAACACGCAGCACTCAAACCCGGCAATAAGAAACGCGTGAGTTGCATAAAGGCTTTGGGTCAGATCCACAGCTGGTAAATGAAAATAAAATATTTTAAACCCACTCCTTCCCATAAGAAGGTACAGACTTTTAAGACCTATTTTTGCATAGCTAAATTGGGATGATAATAGTTTGACGACCGTTTCTCATGAAGGGTAACTGACAGCGAGTCCCCCAAAATACCAGTTCAGGTGCTGCAAGCTCCAAATTTAGGTGCAAACGACCTTATTCTCAAAAAAAAAAAGAGTGGGGGAGGTTTCTAGCACATCTTTCAAACAATGTCAGCCTGCCAGTTTTCAGGCTCTAATTTTTTCCAGCTGTAAATCAATCATTTTATTAACTCTTCTCTCAAGTCTCCCACCGAGTTATCTGGGACTGGCAGCTCGACGAGCTGCTCGTGTGGAGCTGTGAGAATAAAGTTCCTCTTGTGCACTGCCGTGATGTCATGAGCACTCACTCCTGGCTCTCACTGATCCTCCCTCACAAAAGCCTCTTTCTTTGCTCACAGCAATTATTCAGCTATTAAAGCACATTACATTAGGTTTCTTATTTTAAGAGTGATATCACTCCTTGCTTTCATGTCCAGCCGATGGAGCAATTTGTACTAACTTCCCCTGACACCGTGTCGGTGCTCCGGTCCCCAGGTCCTGTTCCTGCCTGCATAAAGCTGCTATTGATGGGATCTTCATGTGGGGAAGGCGTAGAGGCTGTGACTGATTTGAACACGTGAATATGCAATACGATGTGCTCACTCCACTCGAAACAGCGTTACCAGAGCCACCATTCGGCTCTGCTGGACAAAGATTTTCCTCCATGTCTCTGCACCGTGGATTCTTCGGAGGATGAAGCTCATGAGCTTTCCTGCGAGTGTGGATGTCTCCTCCCCACTCCTGGGCCATCATCTGTTCCAGCACATTGCTGCTGCAGGTCTGCAGCTCCCACCGGTGCTGCAAAACCAGGCAACCTCAACTGCCGGGAAAGAGGTGATGCAGGGAAAGTTCCACCTGGAGCCTGCGCCTCCTTAAGAACCAAAACCTCTGTGCACAATGCTATGACGATCTGTCACTTGCCTCTCTCCCTCCCATCCCCATCCAAACTGCATTCAGTGATTTTCTTTCCGGGTGGGAGCAGAAGCAAGTGAACCCTGGGCTGGTGGGGCCAGCAGAGCACACCCTGTGATGGGCCCTGCTGGAGTCCATGCATCTCCACGGAGCCACAGCACACCACATGGCCCCAGCCCCAGTGCTCTGAGGATCAGCTGCTGGTGTCCTCACACCTTTTTACACTCCCTCTTCCTCCTTCCCTGCAAAGCCAACATCCTCCTTCCGTCTGACACAATAATCTCTGGCTTTCAACCATCAAAACTCCTCTTCCCTTCTCTCCTTTGCTGCAGTGATGGGGAGTGACAACAGCCATGGAGCCCAGGCTCACATCAGCAACCTGTTCTCCCAGTTCAAAAATTCTCTTCAAAGAATAGAAAGGACCAAGGTGAACTGCAGAGGGAGAGCAGCTGAAGAGGTTTAAAAATTTTCTGGTGTTTGAGTCTAACGGGCTCTGAAGCCAGATGTGTTTTGACAGGAACTAATATCTTTATTTAAGACACATTATTTAGATCATATCTTCATTAAAAAAAAAAAAAAAAAAAAAAAAAAAAAAAAAAAAAAAAGTCATCCTCTGCCTTCCAATCAGAAAATGCCAATTTCAGACAACCCTTGGCTCCTGCCCTCAGTTTGGGAGCGGCACAGGGAAAGGGCTGATGCAGGAGAGCTCCCTGTAGCATTGTGGAGCAACATGCTTTTGAGATGCGGAGCCGCTCCCTATCCCAACAAGCATCTCCAGTGGAAAAGCCGCCTGGGAGGAATTCAGGCAGAGCAGTCAAGCTCACACCTCCCCACAAGCTACTGTAAGGCTCAGCAAGGAGAGGCTAGAAGGGCCTTTTGTATGATACGCTCCAGCAGAAGTTAATTCCAGCATGCTGAAGGGATCAGGGAGAGAAGAGGGGATTTTTAGGGTTCCCACACCTGCCCACCCCAGCAGCAGGGTCACTGCTGCTTCCCCCTGAGGGTCTGGCAGCAAGATGACAAGTTAGGGCAGCCCAGAGCATCACAGTGGGACCAGCACCACCAGGGCTGTCACTGAGCCCCTTTTAATCCTCTGCACCCTCCTCCTGGCTGGGAGATGCTGCCAGCAGCTCCTGCCTGCACACCGAGGGCACACTCAGCTCTTTCTCTTCACAGGGAGGGAGGGAGAGCTGACTGCTTCACCCTGCTCACAGCCAGAGGGGCTGGAGGTGCTCAGCTCCAGCTCTGGTTTCCTCGCAGGTGGTCCAGTGCTCGGCGGGCTCAGGTGTAAACACAAGACCTGCTATTTATAGGTCTCCTTAATTTCCCAGTTCCAGCGTGTATTAACCACAGAGCAAGCAAAACATGCAGCAATCTGTTATTTCTGCTACGTCTTACCCGCAAGGTGTGGAGCTCAGAGGCCACTGAAGGACTTTCCACTGAAAAATGCCTGTCAAGAGCAGGAGGGTTTAAAGAGCCAGCAAGGGTTTAAAAACTGTTTGCACAAGCAGCTGCAAGTGCCAGACGGAGATAGATGTGCTGATGGTTTGACACTGAAATTTGCATGGTATGACCAGGGAAGAAATACCTACCAGGCATTTCCAGTCCCTCTCAACAGCCTGAGCCTGTCATCTGATCAGAATAAATTTATACGATCAGCTGATCAGACCAGCTTGGGATCAGCCTAAATGCGACATCGCTATCTTGTCTAGCCTTAATTAAGAGTTACCAAGATGTTATCACTATTAACATCACTGTTCAAAGTGCAGCTCGTGATGTCCAGGAATACATTAAACAGAGCTGCCAAGGTTTGAACATTACACTGAATTTTTAAATCCCAGCAGGCTGGAAACAGCAGAAGCTGAAGAGAAATAAGCACTTTTCAAAAAGTGTTTCATCCAGACCTAAACTATTTGGAGTGCATTGCTCTCTGGAAAAGCCTTTTCACAACTGAATGAAGGAAAATAAATGACCAGTTGAGCCCATTAGGGTCTGCTAAGCTGCACAGGCCAGTTTGGGTTCCAATAATGCAAAGAGTCCATTTCATACAACCATTTTTTTCAGATTATCTTGGTGTGCAACAGGACAGTGAGCAGAGACACGGAAATTTAAGGGCCTCCTTCAAGTATGCTGAGAAGAAGTAGGTGCTGTTAAATATTTGGACAATATACTCAGTGAGAAAACGAGCTCAAACTTCCCAGGAAATGGAGCAGAAGCAGCAGAATGGATGATGAAGCCTCGGGAAGGATTTGTTTGTGGTTTCCTGTAAAAGCAGCTCAGGGAGCTCAGAAATCACAAAAAGGGAAAAAGTGTTGTAGGGGAAAGAAAAACTTGACAAGCTGCAAAAACCTGAGACTTGTGGGACGAGATGTTCTGAAGCAGCTCTGGGATAACAGGATTATAAAGCATAACCTGGAGAGTGGAGCAGTCACACAGCAATGGGAATCCAAGCAGAAGGCTCTGGCCTGTGTCAGCTCCCAACAAAACACTTCCGACAAGGATCTGAAGTCTGAAATCCGTGTCGCTCGCTCCCTGTGGGGTATGACACAAGGCAGCCACTTAGCAGCACAGGACAGAGGTGCAGAAAGGACACGAAGAGGCTGCAAAGTCAGTAAGGTGCTCAGCTATAACCAGATGGAAAACGTGAGCTCGTGGCTTGTAACTGCTGCGCTGCACAGGCTGCTCTGATGGGACCACACGAGATCAGGGACGTACAGTCAGCTCCCAGACACGAAATTAAATGCAATAAAGGCTGCATCGACCCTAGTGACTTAATCTTTGGCAGATAAAACCCTGAAGGATTTTGGGTTGCAGAGTTTTCTCTGATGTTTCCATCTGTAGGATGGCTTCTGCGTGGCAGGGACGGGACTCCGGCTTCTGTCACCTCTGGGATAAACAGACCCTCTGCAAGACACACTGTGGTGGTGCAGAACCAGACACAACACACCTTTCCACACCTGACCATGTGACTCACCTAATGGAGGCCCTGCCAATTCACATAAATTTTCATGTGAGAAGAGTCCTGCCAAGGAAAGGAAGGCTCCTGCCAGACTGGTTCGAATGGTTCCTGGCTCTGGGCAACAGTCAGACCGACCAGCTTAAAGGAAAAGAAGAGCAGGAGGAGAAAAACTTGCAACCAAATTGGTTTTAGTGGCAAAAAAATGTGCTTCAGGTGAAATATTATTGGGTGCCTCTGCTAAAATTTGATAATCACTCCTCTGGAGAGGGGGAGAGTCACCTGGGATGGATGGATGGATGGATGGATGGATGGATGGATGGATGGATGGGTGGAGCAGAATTACAAAGAACTCCCTATGCAATGGCAAAATGACATAGCAGCTACACCTAAACATTTAAAGCACCTTGGGTTTGATGTGGTTTGCTGGGTTCCCACCTGAGTGATCTTTCACTCTGGGAACTGCTGTTGTCCCAGGGTTAGTTCTGGGTTTGAGAACTGGCAGCCATTTGTAGCTGTTCCATGGATTTTTTTCTTTTAATAGCAGACATTCCCTTCATGGAGCACAGCGACAGCCTCCAGCCCATGAGAAAGGCGGACACTCATGGTTTCACCCTGATTTGGGCTGAAAGCAAAACTGAAGCTAAAAGAGTCCCATGCAAAGGAAATCCTGCTTCTTGAGCTGCTGCCACAGCAGCAGAGCTCAGCCCCCAGTGGGGCACAGGCAGCTGCTCCCATTTACAAGTTTGTATTTCCAAAGTGGTTGCAGTTGGATGGACAGTGGAAGCCAAACTCAATTTAAATCTCTTGCACAGGGAATCCCTGAGCCAGACACAGTGGTGGGCCCTTCAGCTACAGTAATTTGTGAACAAGAGTCCAATGTTTCTTAGGCATCATTATCCATGCCCACATCACAGTTACTAGCCTGATGTGTTTGCAATCCACACCTACAGCACATACACTGCAAAGAGCAGAGTTTCCCTGTGAAGGTGTAAGGGGAATTGCCCCCATCACTTTTGAGGTCCTGGACTTTTGGGTATCTACAAGCCAGACACACCACAGCCCACATCAGCACAGTAATAAATCGTCACCAAAACTGGCAGTTCACTGACCAAGTGGTTAAAGTCAGCAAGTCTGGGTGTTAAGCATGTTGATGACCAAGGACGCCACCTTTCTCATTGAGGCCTCAACACCTTTTGCCTGCTATGATGTCCAGCTGATCTGAAAGTCTGGACCTCAATTCCAAAGGTTTTTTTTTAACTTGCTCTGACATACACGTTACACACCAAGCAGAGTGGATCATGATAAGGCAAGTGATCATCACTGGATGCTGCCTGTGGTAAGATTTTCCACCAGGTAAAAAAAAAAAAAATAAATTAAAACATGCATTTAAATGAAGTAAAATAGTAACGGTTGAAGTTCTGAGAAATCCAGGTAGTAATTTTCAGGATGAGTGCACCCCAAAACCAGCATTTTCAGAGTAATTTTTGTCTTGGAGAAGAAACACTCATAAATCTATGTCCTACGCCATTGCATAAAAAAAAAAAAAAAAAAAAAATTATCTCAGCTACTTTCAGGCCCAAACTAATTAATCAGCACTTGTTGCCATATTAATTAGCCAAAAGTGACCTCAGACGTATTTGGCCTTTTCCAGCCACTTAAATCTAATGGGAGAGTATGCACCTGAGGCAAAACTCAGGCATAAACAGACGTGAAGCCTGCTTCCAGCTGGGTAAATACAGCCCAGACTTCCCAGTTCTGTGAAATAAACTGTGCCCCAACCTTGCCTCTCTTTGCTTTCTGGCCTTGAGGAACATCCACGACTCTCCGGGCTTTAAACGGAGATTTTGCAACGCGTTATCGGCGCACCAGCGGCCTTGGAAAACTTTGCAGCCGGGTTTTGGCCCCTCACGAGGTTCTTGCTGCAGTATTTCCTTCTGGGAAGGATTGGTCCCATCGGCAATAAACCGCGTGCCAGGCGTGCGCTGCCGCGGCAGGGCCACCTCCACACCGGGAATGCTGAGGGCTGTGCAGCTCCTTCAGGAGCAAGGTCCCTCCTCCACACAGCCCTCTTGCTCTTGATGCCTTTTCCTCTGGTCCTGGGAAGAGGAGCCAGACACAGCCAGGGTGTTAAAAACCTTTATGTGAGGATTCTCAGGCACACGTTTTGTCAGGCGGGAAACGCCAGAGATGCGCGCCCCGCGTAACGCGTGTACAATTTTTATAGATTCTGCAAATTAGCATATCTGAAAATAATCCCCAATTAGAAGCATGCCTGATGAAGTAATCCCTCCACCTCTAGCACCTTCTAAATCCTCCCTCCTCAGATGAGGACTGAGCTCTGTTTATAAAAATATGTCTGGAAGAGCTGGCCTCAACCTTGGTTCCTAAGGAGAACCAAGATAGGATTGGGGTCCTGGAATTTGTTTTGTCTTTCTGCCTGGGAAAATACTGAAGCTAAGCTACAATATTAGACTACAAATCTACAAATAATATATGTGTAAAGAATACAGAGAATATATCATAGAAAAAAAAGGCAGAAATCAAGACGGCACCACTCTGACAAAACCAGAGTCTCCTTTTAATTGCCAGCTTGTTCTCAGGATTAGAGCTGCAAGTCCAACTGCAATAAGCTGCAAATTTATCATGAGAAGGATGGTTCAAGTTCCTTTCTTTACATTTTAGTGGTAATGAGGATGGGAAAGCCAATGCCACATCACCATTTGAAGGGTCATTTACAACCATACAGCCGGATCCTGATGGTTTTCCTGAATCAGACAATCCTTTTCAGGCTGAAATGATGGACTCTGGCTTTCCCATTCAGAACCCTTCCTCTGGATTAGGACATGCAGGTGTGCTTTGTGAGACAGCTGGAGTTGAGCTGCTGGTTAAAGCAGTTGAGAATGCACAAAGCTAACCAGGGTCAGGAATGTTATTCCTACAGATCTGTTATCCCATATAGGTCACTGTTCTATATAGGTCTGGTTTTATAGATCCCTCTGCTCAGTTTTATGGTCTTAGTGTTCCTAACTCTGCAATTCTCCGACAAGAAGCCTGATTATCCCCGTTGCAGAGATGGAGTGACTTGCCCAAGGTCCTGAGTGAAAATCCTGCCCAGCAGCAGGAATTCAGCTTTTCCAGCTGGTGCAGGAATCCAGACTCCAGTGCAACTCAGGATCAGCACAAGCAGCTGGATCAAGCATGGAAACAAAATACAAATACAGCACCTCTTTCCTATCAAGAGCCCACGATGGGGATCCTGAAGGCAGCACGACCACCATGGATCCTTCCCTCTATCAAAGGGATAAAGCTGGAGCACCTCCGGCCCCTGCTCCCATCCCGCTCGTGTACCAGCATTAAACTTTGGAAAGTTTCTGGTCTCAAGAAAGTCTCATGATTTTTAAAGTGTTTTTTTAATGTACTGGAATATTTTTCCTTCTAAAGAAGCTGCAATTCCCACTCTGAACTTTTTAAGCAAAATACCAGTTTTCCCATTTTCTATGAGTCTCTCCGACTGCTACAAACTCGCCTCAAGAACCTCCTCAGCTGAATCATCCCCAGCTGAAATTGCTCGCCGCTGCTCTAAAACAGCCATTAACATTTCAAAAACCCGTTTGAAAACACCAAGCCTCCCTTGAGCCACTTCCAAGAAACTTTTATGAATCATGGTTTGTATCATATCACACCATTCAGCAAGACATGGGCTGGAACAAAGGTATTAATGGGCATGACCAATCTTTAAAATATCCATGTGAGGAATAAGAGTTGAACATTGTGAGGGTTACAGCTGGGGACGCAGGAAGCCAGAGGTGAGCGTGGGGCTGCTGCTTAAAGACTGTTTCATTTTCTCCACGACTTTTGAGCCTGCAAAGACTGGAATATCCAGTGTAGGAAAAGGGGATTAATTTCTGAAATTGCAGTCATGCCTCTTAGAGCGGTCTTCCTTCTGGAACATGATCCTGTTATGCAGAGTAACTCAAAATAAGAACAAATGATGTCGGTCCCTCTTGGGACCAGGTCAGAGCAGGTTATGTCTTGAGCTGCAGATAGCTTGAAATCGGTCATCTGTAGGAATTCTTTAAGGACTTCTTCAAATGTGGTGAATTTAAAAGCAAGATTACTATCAACCTTCATCTAACCCAGTTCACCTCATTATTTGGGCACCACAAGTTGCAAAGGGGAGGCCCCTTGCATTTCACACATCCTTTCTGAGTAAATAAAGATGCCCTGTTGCTTTTGGAAAGGCTGATTATTTTGTTTGTAAATTTAAAAAATGCTCACTTAACTGCCTCTGACACCCACTTCTCTATCACTGTTGGCAGAAATGAGGAGTGAAGCATTTTCATCAAATCACCTCCTTGGCCTTCTCTGTAACCTTCCAGGCTCTGATACCTTTCCATCATCTTCACTGAAGATTTTGTTTTCTATTGAGAGGTGTCACTGAATCTTTCCAAGCAATGGGTTAAGGCTGAAATTTAAATTCCAGATCAACAGGGACCTGCTTGTTTAATTGCAAGTTGTTGATTCAATATTGATATACAGTGAGAAAGCAGGAAAAATAACCTGACAATGATGCTCCAACGAGGTCGCTGGGAGCAGATCTGGTCAGGCTCTGCTGCAAACTAAAGGTGAGCAATCATTTCAGCCTGGAATAGTTCTAAAAGACACCTCAAGGTTATTCCTTTTAAAATTGGTGAGTTGAAGCCAGCACCAGTGTAAAAGGGAGCTATGAATATCCCCCTTGGAGGCAAGGATTTGGGGGAGGAGATGGTTCTTTTGCCCTGGGGTTTGAAGTGCCTTCACTAAAAAGTTGTTTCCTCTGCTGAGGGGTACAAAGGGACAGATAAAATAAAACAAGGAGGAAAAACTCCCTCCAAGGGGGTTACTGTGAAGGGAGGGGGAGGGTTTACGCACACAGCTTTTCCTAGCCCTGGTCATGGTCATAAGCTTGAAAACTTGTCCCTCAAAAGCTACAAACCAAAAGGGAAATAAAAACTAGCCAAAGATGCAGCTGCACTTCCCTCTATCTCAACATTTAGAAGATTGGCACATGATTTCTGAAGGCTTTGAGCTGGCAGTATTAATAAAGCTGCTCTCACTGTCAGCATTTCAATGTCAGGTTCATTGGAGCAAGCACTGGAACTGCGCGATTCTGGTTCCCAAAAGCACACCCTGACCACCAGGCTGGAGAATCTGCCTTATGCTCGCTTTCTAGCTGAGTGGATTCCGAAATAGCCCACGCAAGAGACTTCACAGACGGAAGGACCAAAAGGTCTCTCTCATATGTTGATGGGGAAATCTACAGACCAGAGCTCAAACCTGCTAACTACCCAGCAACAGAGCATTAATTACTGATTTACTGTCGGGGAAAAGGCTGTAGCAGCAATAACGTAAACCTTCAATTACCAAGGCACGGAAACAAAAGGTTGCGTTTCAAGCTGCAGCAAAAACGAAAATTTTTCATTTTCGGGAGGGGAAAATAAAAAGCGAACGGGCAAACAAACAAATTGCTGTAGACTAATCACAGGCATTAAAAAAAAAAAAAAAAAAGAAAAAAAAAAAAAGAAAAAATCACTTCCTCTCTCCAGATGGAAAAGAGCGCATTTGTACAGCCCATATTCAGCGTGTTTCTTCCCTAATGAGAAACACAAAGGTAAAAGCAGTGTCTGGTACTACCTTGAAGATCTACTGTGATCCTCAGAGAGTCTGGGACAGCAAAAATATTGTTCCTCTAGACTGTCAGACTTCTCCACCTGCATCTTTTCCATGATTTCTGCAGTATAGGAAGAATGGGCCAAGAGGAAGGAAAAAAGCTCCTTTCCAGGTCTGAGGATTCTTAAATATCTAGATGTGATTTGGAAAGACCCAAATCAGTGAACTGGGCATGTTACTCATCAATACCAGTGGAAACATCCTGCATGTTACATGAAGTCTATATTACCTCCTGTCCTGAGAACTGGTTTGAAGTGAAACCAAAATCAGATGTAAAGCTCATCCATCACAATAGGAATCTTAACTTTAGTTTCTGGACTTGGTGTCTAGAACAGTAGGAACCCAGCCAAAACCAAACCCCAACTATCTCCTCATCCCGCGCCTTTCCCTGCAGGACCCCTGTCCCCTCAGCCTCTGCTGAGGGAAGGGGATCCCACTGGAAGGGGTGGGAAAACACTTGCTCAGCATTCATCACTGTGCTTGTGTTCAAGTTTTTAGGGTTTAACACAAGCAAGAGCCAAAAGCAAGGGGTTTGGCCCCTTCCCTGCCAGATTCTGCCTGCAAATCTGCCAGACCCTGACCATGCCACGAAGAAAAAATCTGAAGGTGAACAACAGAGATGCCAACATGGTAATACCCACTTTAATGAATCTCCCTGTTTCTTTCAGGGTCTGAAGAACCAACAATCCAAACAGAAACTGAACAACAGAGATGTCACATGGTATTACCCACTTTAACCAATCTCCCTGCCTTTTTCAGGGTCTGGAGACCCAACAACCCAAACAGAAAGTGAACAACAGAGATGTCACATGGTAATACCCACTTCAACCAATCTCCCTGCTTTTTTCAGGGTCTGGAGACCCAACAACACAAACAGAAATTGAACAACAGAGATGTCACATGGTAATACCCACTTCAACCAATCTCCCCGTTTCTTTCAGGGTCTGGAGACCCAAGAGCCCAGCCCCTGAGCTCTGAAACGGTCTCACCCTGCACAGCACACATCAAGCTTCAATCTCCTGTTCCCTGCTCTGAAATACATAAACCATATGTTCACCCTCGGCACAAAGGTGACCTCAACCCGCGGCGCACACGTCCAGGCACACAAAGCAGCTCAGTGTGCTTGGGCACTATCTGCAGGGAGGTGTGCATGTGCCAAACACATCAATCCTCCAAGAAGCCAGGGCCAGCAGAAGCCTCGGGGACACGGGCAGTTTAACCCTTCAGTGCACAGGGGCCCCGGGACTGGAGGGCTCAGATCCCTTTGTCTGGTGTTGTTCCACATTCCCCTGGCTCCCCTTGATGCAGGTGCACTGCTCAGGGGCTCACCCTGATGCCCTAATGAACCCAAAAATGAAACAAAGCACGCTTGGGAGATAATATTTGTATAGGAGGTAATTAAAGCCTGGTCATTATTGGAGGGGCAGACATAGAAAATGTCCACAAAATGTCCACAAAATTGTCCACCACCCACAGGGGTGAATACAGTTTGATAAGTTTAACTTAGCACAATTGACAAAAAGCGCCAATTAGGAGCACAAGTGGTGATGCAATTCCCCTCCAGTTCAAGCCCTTTCTAAATCCTTCCCCCCTCAGATTGGGACTGGACTTTGTTGATGAAAATGTGTTTTAAAGAGCTGGGTTTTGGCCTCGGTTCCCAGGGAGAACCAAGATAGGATAAGGGCTTTGGAATATATTTTGTCTTTCTGCCTATCAGGGCAGGGAAAAGTACTGGGAGAACCAGCTACAAATGCAGTGACAGGCTACAGAGCTCCAAATGCATGTGCAAAGGATACAGAGAATATATAAAAGAAAAAAAAAAACCAAAAAACATTAGGCAACAATTTCAGCACAGAATGGGCAGCACCCTCCTTAATGAGGTATTAAAGCTTGCATTGCCTCATGCTTTTGCTTTTCAAAACCATCTTTTTGCCAATCATCCCAGGCAGGCAGCTAGCGAATGTCCCCACTGGCAGCCCCAGAGCCACCAGCTGATGCTCAGCTCAGTGCTGGCTTTGTCCATGGGTCTGCAGCCATGCAGCACAGCCAAAGCGTCATTCTGCATCCCAGAGCCAGGATTTGACCCAATCCAAGCTCGTGCAGCCCAGCCTGAACTTCCTGGTCTAGTGCAAGGTGTCCCTGCCACGGCAGGAGGCTGGAACAAGTTGGTCTTTAAGGTCCCTTCCAACCCAAACCACTCCATGGTTCTGGAACGGGCATCCTCGGGCTATTTTAGGGCAGTGCAAGTGCTGCCCACCCCATCTGATGCTGCCCAGCGAGTTTGAGTGATGCAGCTGAGCGTGTCAAGCTGTGCAGAGCTGCACGGGAGGGAGCAGCCTCAGCTGCACCCCTTCCTGCCCCTCTGCAAGATGGAACAGCCCGTTTTCATCCCTCTTAATTACAGGGAAAGCACACTTACAAAGGGAAGCAAGAGGTTATGCTCGGCAAACAATGGCCCACTCAATTAAAGGAAAACGCTCCTAGGAAACACGGAGCAGGGGAGTCAAGTGTTCCCATTCATCCTCTGCTGCCTTTTATCCAGATTTGATTCCGCTGTCACACCACAAGTCACCTCCTCGGTCGCTCCTCCTTCTCACATCCACCCACCACCTCGATGCTGTGCAAACCAACGCTTCCCAAAATTGTCCCAGCAAGGCAGAGACCCACGGCAGAAAAGCCCAACAGGACAGGCAGCTGACCGTGGCTCAAGGAGGCTTCTGAGCAAAAAGAAGGAACTGCTGAAATGAAAACTTTTAATGGGAAAAGCATTCATGACTCACTTCAGAAGGGAGAGCTGTGAACGGCTTTCCCTCTTACCTGTGGGGACTCAAAAACAGCTTGGGGCTATGAGATGAGGAGGATTTCTAAACTTTAGCTGCTCTTTGCCAGAGCTGCAATTCTCCTTCCCAAGCTGACAAGTTTGTTTTGCAATGGCTTCCTCAGCCAGGTATCAGGATCATCTTTCATTTAAACAAAATAATAGGTTTCTGGTCAGGTTGAACAAAAAATCCCAAGCAGAACAGGCTCAAAAGACAAGAGCCAAATGGAAATCTTGCGTTATTGGTTTCCCGAAAATAGCATGAGTTTTAAACTTATTTTCCCCCGCTCTGCTTCACAGTTCTCAGTCACTTGGGTAGGCAACTCTGCTCTGCTATTTAGTCCATTTATTTACTTTCTGCCCTCATTAAGAGCAGAAGAACCCAAGCTGGCTGGTTTCACATGTCATTTCCCCACCACCCACACCACCCCTGCTGGGGCAGCCAGCCCAAAGCTGACGGGCCCACCCTGAGCTCCTGCCTCCCTCCCATCCTGATCCAGGCCAGAGGGACCAGCTCTTGGTGTAAAGCACCAAAACCTGCAGGGGTCTGCCGTGAACTGAGGCATGAACAGAACCCGACACCCAGCTCCCACAGGGTTTTTGGGAGAATTCCCGTGGCCTGTGTGATTTATTGTGACCATCAGGATGATCAGAATGATTTATCTGTCCTTTGAAGCATATTTCCTACGTGCCAGGTGCTGGGCACAGAGAGAACAAACCAGAAAACAACAGACACTTGAAAGGCCATTAAACCTGGAGTCTGAAGTCTGAGAGGAGGTTCTGTGACATCCTTTGACGTGTGCCTGGAGAGGGAAGGAGCCACGTCCCCAGTTTGCCATCCTGGGCACAGAGGGTGCCACAAGGCTTTGGAGGAGCTGTTTGTCCTTCTGGGAGGCAGCAGAAACCACAGAGTTTGGCAGCAGCCAAAACTCCCCGCCACAGCCTGTGTGGAGCAGCACCTGTCCTTGGAGACAAGGTCACCAGAGCTCCAGAGGGAGAAATAATACAAAAAAAAAAAAAATTAAAAATATTTAAAAAACCGCAAGAATGCAGCAAGTGAACACAGAGCATTGCAAAGTAGAAAACAGACACACAATTCTTCCAATTTGGCTCCATTTCACACAACAGACTGTTCAATGGCAGATGTCAAGTGTATTTATGGTGTGGGAACATTTCCAGCTACTTCCTGGGGTCTTGGTAAGATCTCTGTGATTTGCCTGAGAGAAACTGTTGCCTGGTTAGAGATGAAAAGATTGTTTTTTGGGTTGTTTTTTTTTTTTTTCATATTTACAACTCCAGTTTCCACTTTCCATAAACTGTCCTGTGCTGTCAGAAGGCAATACTCAAAATCCTGCTCTGCCACAAGCATCATTTCCTCCCCCTTCCTCTGTTTTCGAGGGAAAGCATTCCTTTTTTTAAAAAAGGAATTGAATTACAATTGACTGAAACTAATAGCAAACTCACATTGAATGAATTGGGTTGTTTGACAACAAAATCAGGAAGAAAAATGGGACATACCAAATGGAAATCTTGGTATATTCTTCTGGAATATGCCAAAATGGAAAATACCAAAATACATTTTCCTTGGTATTTTCAAGGAAAACTTTTGGACATTTCATTTGGAAACCATGCTCTGTTTCAAAAGATACTCATGTTTAAAAATTAAAAAGGAGGAAAGGGAAAGAATCAAATACAGCATGCTGAGATGAACAAAATGTTTTCCTGACCCATTCCCCCCAAAAAAACCCCAACCAAACAAAAAAACCCCAAACCAACAAAAAACACAAACCAAACCCTTAAAAATATGTATTTAAGTTTTCTTTCAGGAAATGAATTAAGACAAACTCAGAATTAATCCTATCTTGGGAAGAGGGTAGTCCCACAAAATACAAAGTCAGCAGTTTGCACAGATTCTGTCTCCAATATTTGCTATAAGGGGATTTGCTTTTGCTGGTGAGGTTTTGATAAGCTACAAATTGAGAGAAAATAAACAAACACGGCAGAGATGGACCCCGCTGACACAAACCCCGCAGGAGAAGCCAACCAAAACCTCATCGGGCACCAGAGAGGAAGGAGAGATGGTGTCAGGGCAGCGGCAGAAGACTTTCAAAGCCAGCATTCATCAGCTCCAAACTGCTCTTGTGGCTGATGGTATCTCCAGAGCCTGGAGTGGGAGCTAAATCCAAGGGAAAACCTTTCCCTGCTGTCCCAGAGGTGCTGGCAGAGCCTGTGCCAAACCTGGGATGGGCTCAGGTTGCTCAGGAGTGATGGATTTCACTTCCTGCAAGCCCAGACTCCCAGGCCATCTCACCCACCTCGGGGCTGGCAGTTCATTGTCATGCAACAGCACGGAAGCCCCAAATCTCACTCTTTCAAGCTGCAATCCTTTATTACTCACTGTCAAAAAAAAAAAAAAAAAAAAAAAAAAAAACAAACAAAAAAAATACCCTGGGACAATTCCTCCCACCTGCTCCCCATTTCCAGTTCTGCCTGGAAAACTCAGCCCTGGGGACAAATCCCATCCTTTTGTGTGTGCTGGAGCAAACTGGGAGATGTCAGCCCTGGGGACAAATCCCACCCTTTTGTGTGTGCTGGAGCAAACTGGGAGGTGTCAGCACCAGGTGGGCTCTGGAGGTTCAGGAGGTGCTCGCTGGTGCCCAAACCTGCGATATTTGAATGTGAATACAAAGCGCTTCCCCCACCAACTCCATACAGGGATTTTTATTTATTTTTTTTTTTTTCCACCCCCTCAGGCTCAGAAAACTGATGAGGGTGCAGCAAATGGGGGGATCTCCCGGGGCCAATTAGCAGAGATTTGGGCAGCATCCAGACCCTGCTGGGGGTCACTGAAAAGCCTTGCGTTTCCAGCTGTCCCCGCTCCCCGCACCATTCATTCACCGACGCGCAGCGGGCACGGGTGGAGCCGTGGACCCGAAATCAGAGCTCTGCTCATCCACTCGTGGCACAGCCCGCACCGCGCGTTTGCATCCCAATAAACCCCGAGCGGCACGGATCGCCCCGGCACCGCGGCTGGAATGCAAAACCCCTGGAAAGGCCGTGCCAGGGCTGGCACCGAGGCATTGCCGCTTTCCCGGGATGAGCTTTGCAGCTCTTTGCCTATGCAAACCAGAGGAGGAGGAGGTGAGGGTGAACCGGCTCTGCCATGATTCCTGAGGCTCCTGCGGCGGGGAGAAGGGTGAAGGGGAGAAATCTGGTTTTTCTGGAGCTCGGGATCCGGAAGGATGCTGGATTAGAGTATTGGATAATATTTAGGTACAGTCCTTATTGGTAATTTCGGTCCCAGAATTGCTGCTGAAAGCTGGTTTGTTACTCCTGAGGGAGTACCCCTGATCCTACAAAAGATGCCGGTACTAAATCACCTTTCAGAAGGTGGGCAGTACTTGGGTACTGCCCTCTCCTCTGGAATGGGAGCGATACACTCACACAAAACATGAACGATTGT
Source organism: Hirundo rustica (assembly GCF_015227805.2). Classification (NCBI taxonomy): domain Eukaryota; kingdom Metazoa; phylum Chordata; class Aves; order Passeriformes; family Hirundinidae; genus Hirundo; species Hirundo rustica. The sequence continues at coordinate 2,032,872 of NC_053467.1, read as the reverse complement.
AAAGAACAACCAAGATGTTCCTCTGGTAAGGGTGATGATGCCCCACGTGCTGCCCAAAACCTCCCTGGGAAGCCAGACATTATTTTTTTCCTCTGTTTTTCCTCTTGCAGGGATGTTCAAGCGCTCCTTGTAACTCCAGAGCAGCAGATTTTTCTACAGGAGCATGATGTTTTAAAGGTGACGGTATGTTTTTATGAGGCCAGGAGGGAAACATTTCGGCCACGACTACGAATTTGCTGTCTAGACACATATTTGACAAAAAAAAAAAAAAAGAAAAGGGACACTTTAACATAACCCTTACAGAGTGTTGAGCACAACTACTCAAAGACCCTTTTAAGCACCAAAAACCTCTTTGCCCACAAGCAAACTTCAGCCAAAACATACAAATTTCAGGGACACCCCAAGTCCTGCCCTCATGCCAGGCACTCCCCACACGCATCCTGCCAGCCCAGCATGAATTAAGGGCTGGGTATGAAGCCTGCAGTTAATAGAAACACTCCCAGCTTCAGACAGCTTCAAACCCCGTTAGACAGGAGGAATATCTGAGTTTCCACAAGCAGGGAAAACGCTCTGTGTGTCGGAGGGAAGCACTTCTCACGGAGCAGGAAAGCGTGACTACTCGCAGCAGTCGCATCAGCCCCAAACGCAACTCGTTGTGCAAGGAATTTGCTGGAAACGTCCATTTTTGCCCGTTGAAGGGCATCCCTGCTGTCCCTTTGATTTCTGCCTGCATGGGGGCCACACCAGGCAGCAGCTGGAGGACTCTGCACAGATAAAGAGCTCAACCCGGCAGAAGCAAACGTGCCAACCAGCGACAAACGCTTCTTTCATTAAGGATGAGGCTCCAGTTGTCCTGCTGTGGGTGCAGGAGGATAATCCCACCATGAGTCATCTGCGAGAAACTGAGTCACCAGCCTGAGCCTGGGCGCTGGGGCTGTCAGGAGCAGAAGTTTAAAGCTGCCTGGCGGCTCTGAGGGCTCTTGTCTCACCGATCCAACCCGATCAAAGACACAGGCCATGGCTGCTTGTGGCAGAGGTCCTGGAGCGCGGCTCTGCTGCTGTCTTTGCACCGACCCCAGGTTTCAACAGCAGAAGCCACCTCTCTGAGAATGAGACTCCTCTGAAAAGCAGTAGACATTTGGAGTTAAACCCCATCCCTGAAGAAATGCAAATGCCAATTAAGTTTCATAGCAGAGCACTGCAAACTTCAGCTCCAAAAAGCCGCTGCAACTGTGTGCACAGGGTGCCTCTGAAGACACAGAAGAGTGGTCTGCGCCTTTCCTGATTTTTCCGGCGTGGCAGGGCCACATCACCCCACAGATTACTTTTGGTGACCCCAAAAGGATGTGGGCATTCACATTTTGGTGGGTCTGATTGCCCCTGCACGCACCCCACACTGAGCAGCTCCTTCAGAGCACAGCAGCACTCACGTGCAGCAGGAGATTGGGACAGAAATGGGCTGCCCTGGTCGTGCTGGTGTTGATACAAGCATTTCATACAAGGTTAAAAAAAATATCTCCTGTACCCTGACCAGAAATGAACCCCAAATGCAGCGCTCCTGCCCAGCTCAGCGCTGAACACACCATTAACCTACTCCAGAAGCATTCAGAAGTGCAGTAATCTGCATTGCCTGATAAGGACTGGAAATGTCCCTGTCCCCAAACCCCAGAGCTGGCCAGACATGCCACGGGGCTCTTTGCTCTGCCCTGCCCTGCAGTGTGGCACAGGGCTCTCGGGCTCACCACCAGGACAGGGCCAGCTGTGGCCTCAGGTCACCAGGGCACCAGGGACAGGACACTGCTCATCCCAGGGAGCATGTGGTAGGAAACCAGCCTGGCACAAGACATGGATGTGCTCTGGCCAGACAAACACATTCCCAGCGTTCAGAACAAACTTTGTATTTTAGGTATTAAGGGAAATCTCCAGCAGAAAGGTGTTGAGATATTAGAACTGCCATTTCTTGTTAACTTTTTTCTTCAGCTTTCCTGTGAGGAGTTACTGAAGCACCGAGTGACTGGGTTTGCTCTCCAGCTACCAGCGGCACACCCCACACAGCCCCTTCTCTCTTCCACTGCCGTCTAGGGCAGCTCCTGCTCTCTGGGAGCAAGGCATGACAATCAGAACAGCAGGAAATGCAATTTCCGATGACTTCAAAATCACGGGAACAGTACAAAACATTAAATTTTAGAACAACAGAAGTGCGTGTTCCATTCTTTTTTCTGCAGAATGGTTTATGCTGTCGCCAGATTCTGCAGCTGTTTGTGTCCTTGCAAACCCCTCTCACAGTTGTGGGTTTGCTTCCTTCTGAAGGTGATGTCTTGGGCAGGCTGAGCTGGAACAGAGACTGGACAGAGCTGGAGAATAAAGTAGAGATTTATTAAAAGGCCTTTAGGACACACCTTGGGCAGGACAAGAGCCTGGCCAGGGCTGCACCCAAGGTGGACCCAAAATGGGCAGAAAATGGACAAAGGGTCACGAGGTCTCACACTTGGATCAGTTTTGGTCCATTTGCACTTTGGGGTTGAATTGTCCAATTGCAGCTCCAGGCTGTGAGGTCCCATCCTTCTTGTTCCTCCCTCCAGCCACCGCTGTTTGTGCTTTTGGGGCTGAAAACTTGTCCCAGGTGTGCATCAGGAAAAGGATTTGTTTTGTGTCGCTGCTGTGTGCAGAGAGCTGAGTGACCCTGAGTGTGAGCTCAGAACCCCTGGGCAGCACAGGACCTGAAATACATGGAAGATAAAACTGAAGGCATCACAGGTTCCATGGAAAGGGTGACTGTGCTGTGTCTTTGAACCTTTGTTGTTGGTTATGCCAGGTCAGGAGTGATCACACTTCTGTCGTGGTTATCCCTCAAAGCTCCTGACCCACTCCCACAAATGCAACTCTACCTTCCTGGGTTTTCTTGTCTGGGAATTGCTCTGCAGTTGGGTTTAACGCCTTGACACAGCAGAACCGTCCTGGTGTTTGTGTCACTTTTACCAAACTTCACAAATACGCCATCAAGAAGGCAGAGAATAAAGTGAGTGCTGCTGTGAGGTGGGAAAGCGCCAAGTCTTTCCTCCTTCCTTAACAGCAGCAGCTCCATGGCCCCCCAAAAAAGGGAATGGGGACTCTTGGGTGGCTCTCAGAGCAGAGCACACGCAGAGCTGGGGCACAGTAACAACCAGGTGTCTCTGCTAATGCAGGACCGGCTTAAGAAATGAGGTGATGCCATCACAAGGCTTTAATTTCATTTCAGTGACCCAGCCAGTGTGGGCCTTTGGCAGATGCACTCAAAGGGAATGGGGAATCCTGCACAGTGGTGGGGTAGAGCAGCCCAGCAAGGGAAATCGTTTTAGGATCTCAAGGACACGTGAAAACTCCTCCAGGATGGCTGAAAGTGCTTGTTTGTCTGCTGCTGCTGCTTGTAAGACAGCTCCTGCTGTCTCAGGCAGGCTGGGAGTTGTTCACCTCGGCTCCTTCAGCCCATGGGATACATGGGATTTGAGCTTCTACAACTGATTAAACAGACATCGTTAACATTTGTCATCAGGACACTTCAGATCACAGCATCAGAGACCACACGTGGAGCAGACAGCAGTCCAAACACCCAGCTCACAGAGAACTGAAAAGAACTGTGGGTTACTCCAACAAATACCAGAAAATTAGGGGAAAACCAGTTAGAGACCAGACTCCTACCCAAAAGCAGAGTGGCTGCTAACTCCAGAAGCCTGCAAAATGCCTCAGCTGAAGAAAGAAAGAAAGAAAGAAAGAAAGGAAAGAAAGGAAAGAAAGGAAAGAAAGGAAAGAAAGGAAAGAAAGAAAAGAAAGAAAGAATTATTTTGCTTTTCACCAAAACGTCAAAATCAGCGGTGAGACTGAAGCAAGTGGCTCCCTTCCCACCCAGGGCAGCGGTAGAAGTGCCACTGCCCGGAGGCTCGCAGCATCCTGCGGGGCCGGGCGCTCCCCTTGCAGCCGCTCCCAGCGAACGCCGGCGATAACAGCGCCCGGCCCCGCGGCAGCCGCCGGCTCGGGGAAGGAGCCCCACGGCCGCCGCAGGACAAAGCCGAGCAGAGACCCGGCTCGCAGGAAGGCTGAGGGAGCAAAGCGGAGGTCCCAGGAGCTCCCGGCAGGTGGTGAGGCCGCCCGTGCCCCCCGTGGGCTCCGCTGTGCCAGAAGGAGCACGAAAGCCCCGCTCGGGCTCCGGCAGCCCCAGCCCCCGGGGCTGGCACTAATGAAGCTGGCTGGCCCTCCTTCCCTTCCTTTTTTTTTTTTTTTTCCTTTCCCCAGGTTGGAGCACCCCATCCCATCAGAGTGTACTTGAAAGAACAGGATACTTCCTTTGTACGGGGAAACAAATGAAGATTAATGCGTTCGTTGTAATTAATCTGCGATGACAGATTAGCGGCGCGGTGGCAGCGCCTTTTGCTGCTGCAGGAGCCGGTGCTGATAGGACAGCTGGTGAGAGGGGACACCAAATTCAATTTGCTCCTCATTTGCATACATATGACAACCATCTGTGCTAATAGCACTGCAATGTCTCTATTAGGCTCCCTTCTAGTGTGCCAGCTCACCTAGACTCCAATTAGGCCTTTAAGCGAGAAAGCTTAAAGCATAAATATTTGCTGAGGGGAAGGCAAGAGGCTGCGCAGCGCCTGCTCCTCGTGCCGCAGCCTGAGCCCTCCTCACTCCCTGCCCCAGGATGTTCTGCTGCCGTTTAGCACTTCCTGATGGGATGCTGAACTCCCCAAAACCCCAAAGAGCTGCAGAGGCTGGCTGAAGATCAGTCCTGCAATGGGGAAGGAGCCCTGGCCTGCATGGGTGCATGGCCACCCCATATATATATTCACCCAAATTTGGGAGCTCTGACTCAAGTGCTACCCATGAGGGTGGAAGAGGCTAACCATAATCCTAACTTCAAATGTAAAAAAGCCATTCATCCCAACACTAACCATAACACCAAAACTTACATAATACAAAAATTAATTATCCATAAACCTAATCGCTATATAACCAATATCTGATTAAATCCTCAAACCAAACCTCGGCCTAACCCTTGTATAAACCTAACCTTACATAACCAAAATTCTAACCCTAAACCTAACCCTATCCCTAAACACAACACCAACCCTTCTATAAACATAATCCTAACCCTCATTTAACCCTGACCATAACCCTAATCCTTGCACAAATGTAACCCTAACCCACTAAACCTAACCTCCCCTGGGTTGCCTCCCCTCTGTATTCTTGCCTTCCTAAGGAGAGGACCTCTCATTCTCATCCAGGAGCCCATGGCCACAATTTTTATTGCACCTCCTGAATTCAATACCTCCAAGGATTGCTCCCAGACAGAATCACCCCGGACAGATAGGTTTAGCTGGCCTTGACCTCCCCTGAGATGTCTCTCATCCTGGAACACCAGGGCCATGTGATTTCTTTCCTGTGGCAAAGAACTGCCATTCTCATCCAGAAGCTCCTGGCTGAAATTGGGATTCCACCTCCAAAATCCAGTACATGCAAGGATTGCTCACAGATGAAAGCTGCTAGGACAGATGAGTCTGGCTGGCCTTGTCCTCCTCTCGTCTGCTCCTGGAACACTGGGGCTTCTTGCTTTTCTTCCTGTGGAGAGAACTGCCCTTCTCACCCAGAAGCCCATGGCTGAAATTTACACTGCACCTCCAAATCTCAATACATCCAAGGATTTCTCCCAGACAAAAGCAGCTAGCAGAGACAGGCCTGGCTGGCTTTGACCTCCCCTGGGCCACCTCTCATCTGCACCTGGAACACCGGGGTTAAAGGATTCCTTTCTTGTGGAAAAGAAATCTCATTTTCCAGAGACCATGACCTGACATGACTTTCCTGCCTCTTTCTCCCCTGTCCTTGCCTTGCTTTTACTACCCTGCCACTGACTTGCCTTGGGAGATTTGCCCTGCCTACCCATCACTGGGCTTGCCTTCCTCTGCCCTGCTTCTCCTAAAACCGCCAGGCTTCCTCTTTCCTGTCAGTCTGTTGCCTTGCCTTGCCATTCCTACCAAACCTTGCTTTTCCTTGCCATTCCTTTCCGTCCCCTACTTTGTCTCGCCTTTCCTACAAATCTGGCTTAGTACTGCCTTTTATACCCACCCCTCACCTCTACCTGCCCGCTTCTTTCCTCCCTCTGCTTGCCTTGCCCTGCCTGCTCCTCCTGACTCTCATTTCCTTGCCTGGCTCTCAATTTCCTCGCCTTGCACAGCCACCCCTTGTCTCCCCTGCCCTGTCTACCCATCCTCTTCCTTTGTGCTGCCTTTCAAACACCTCCCCTGCCCTCACCTGCCTGCTCCTTTGCTCCCTTGCCTGGCACTGCCTTGCCTTCCTCTTCTTTGCCTTGCCTTGCCTTTCTGACTCCTCTGTGTTCTTGCCCAGCCTCGGCTGCCCGTCCCTTGCCCTGCATGGCCTTGTGTAGCCATTCCCTGCCTTGACTTGCCCTTTCTTCCCTGGCCTTTCCTTGCCTACCCCTTCCTGTCCCTGCCTGGCATACCAGGGCAGATAATGTGTTCGGGCACCTTTTAATGGGATCAATCCTCAGATGTTTTCTATTTTGGAGGAGGGAATTGTGTCCAGCTCTGTCCCTTCAGTTTAGGGTGGATGTTGAGACCCTTGAGTGCATCCAGAGGAGGCAGCGAGGCTGGTGAGGGGCTTGGAGCACAAACCCTGTGAGGAAGGGCTGAGGGAGCTGGGGTTGTTCAGCCTGGAGAAAAGGAGACTCAGAGGTGACCTCATCACTCTGCACAGCTCCCTGAGAGGTGCCTGTGCTCAGCTGGGGTTGGGCTCTGTCTCCAGGCAGCACTGACAGAAGGAGAGGACACAGCCTCAAGCTGCACCAAGGGAAATATAGGTTGGATATGAGGAAAAAAGTTTCTCACTGAAAGACTGATAAAATATTGGAATAATCTGCCCGGGGAGGTGGCAGAGCCACCATCCCTGGATGTGTTTAAACAAAGACTGGATGTGGCACTTGGTGCCATGATCTAGTTGAGGTGTGAGGGCTGGGTTGGACTCGATGATCTTGAAGGTCTCTTCCAACCTAGACATTCTGTCATTCTGCGATTTGAGATGGGCTTATAGTTCCTCTCTTTGGCAAAGAAACCAATTTTTATTCCACAAACTGGGTGGTGAATTTAATTGCTTTCCCTAGTAGGCAGCTCTGTGGGCTAGACCCGTTACGGTGGGAATGCAAACCCCAGGCTGTTGAGCTCTTAGTCCTGGTGCCTTAATTGTGTGAGCAGTGCCCGGTGCTGTTCAGATTGAATCCCAACTCCGTGAGACTGAAGGGTTATGACAGGACACAGCGCGGAGAAGGAAAGTGAAGAGACCAGGGCGGTTTGATGGGCGCAGCTGCAGCTGTAGGCAGCAAGATCTTTCTCAAGCTGGCACTTCTGTGAGCTCTGGTTTTGCCGGATGTTTTCAAGTTTTTAGGCAGACTCTGCGAGAGCGAAAAAGCTTCTCGGCGCGCAGGAATTCACGCCGTGTCACACCCTTCGGGTGTGTTGCAAATAACAGTTTGTTCTTAGAAGGGGAAGGCCAGAGGAAACTTTCTGTCCCGACGAAGGTTATTTGAGAGCAGGGACGCTTCCAGCCGGGCTCTGCGCTCCGGGCGGCTCGGAGCCGGGCTCGGTGCGTTTCGCTCTTTGGCGAGTCGGCAGCGCTATCGTGTGGTTGTTTTGGTGAGCTCTGACAGCGCCCAGGAAAAAGCCAAGCTCTCTCCTGTCCCGGCACAGTTCTGTGCCCCTTCGTGCGTTTTCAGTCCCACAGAGTCCGGTTACAAAACTAAGAGCGTTCAGCAGCTGGCCCCACGCGAAATGCTCGAGAAGAAAGAGGCGATGCTGGAGTTCACTTTTCTTTCTCAGCCTGTAAACTGCAGAACCAACAACGCGGCGATTCATCTTCCTTCCCAGCCCCGGGCAGGATCACGTTCTTCCAGCTTCCAAGAGCCAGGGTCCACAACGGAGCTCTCACACAGATGGGGCTGGGACAGAAAAGCGCTGAGCTTCTTCCTGGACACTGCCAGAGCTCATCAAAACAACCCCACGACAGCGCTGCTGAATTCCGAAACAGGGAAACACCCAGCGCGAAATTACCCCAAGCCCAGAGCCAATTATTGCAAAAGTCCCTGCTCCCAAATCAGCTGTGTCAGGACTGACAATTTTCACAGACCTTCCCCTTCTAAGAACAAACTGTTATTTGCACCACACCCAAAGGACAACATGAATTAATTTGTGCTAAGAATTTTTTTTTCACTCTCGCAGAGCCCGTCTGCAAATTTGAGGTGAAGCCACTGGTTCCTCTCTGGACTCAAGAAACAACGCTTTGATGCTGACTAGAGGGCTTCAGGCATTCTAGTGGAAGCTTGGAGCTGTAAAAGAGGACTTTGGACTTTCTAAAAGGGACTTTGGGTCTTCAAACTGGGTCTGTGAGAACTGAAAATGGGCTTTTGGTATATGAAAACGAGGGCCTTTGAGTTCGGTTTTGTGCCCTCAAAGGATGCTTCACTGCCACAGCTGAAGGCTTTTCCTCCTAAAAAGGGATCTTTAGGGGCTTTAAAGCCTGGAAGAAGCTGGGAAGAGTGAAGCAGAAACCTCCAGCAATCCAATGCCAGCCAAAACCGTGACCAGGCTCATTTACAGCCCTCAGCAGCCTTTAACTTCTCCTGGAAGAGGCAGGAGCTCTGCTGACACACAAACAGTCCACATCACCCGGTCCAGTGACTTTCAGCTGTGAGAGGTGCCTGGGCTGTGACAGACGTGGGGTTCTGTGGCCTCAAAGGGATGTGACCCCACGTGGCCTCATGTCACAGAGGGGCAGAGATATGGCACTGGTCCAGCAATTATGATCTCACCTGCCCAATGTTTGGCATCCTGAGGCGTGAGCCACTGAAGGCTAGCTGGGCTGAGCTGGCCTTCAGGATATCCAGGCTCTTTCCATTGTGGGCCTGCCTTTTTCCAATAATTCTTCATCCTTCACAACAGCTACAAGCACCACCAAAGCTTTTTTGGTAGCTGAAGGTGCTTCGTGAGACATGTTTGGGGTTTCTAAATTGTTTTGTTGAGCTACAGTTATTTCCTTTCCCTTCAAGTGATGGGATTGGTGCTGACCTGATCTCTTTGGAGGAGATCTTTCTGGAGCTTTGTCATCCCAAGATTTCCCCTGTGTTCCCGAGAGGAGCGATGGCTGCAAGGTGGAACAGCTCCTGTGAGTCCTGGAAATACAAGACTCTGGAGGGAAAGGACAGTGGCCTGAGGTCTGGAAATCAGAGTTGGTTTGTTGGAGTTTTGGCAGAGTACACAGGGGAACAGACAGCTCTCCAAAACTGCTTCTCTTGCCAGCAGATGTCAGCAGGGTGTTAGGCTTTCCCCGATGTTTCTGAGTTGGTGACTAGAGCTGTTGTCCTTGGTGCCCCCGGACAAAACCCAGCATTTGAATATGCCTTTAAGTACCCACATTGCCTCATCTCTTTTCAAACGCCGTTTCCCTGCAGACATTGCCGAGAGAATGACTCTGCCACAAAGGATTTGTTCCCCAGAGAAGATTTGCATGGACTGGCAGCAAAGACGGAGACCCGGAGCAGGGCTTTTCAACCTGGGCAATACTTGCTACATCAATGTCATCCTGCAGTGCCTGACACACACCCCGCCTCTGGCCAACTACCTGCTCTCTCACCAGCACAGCCAGTCGTGTGAGTACTTGTAGGAACATCTCCTTGTAAATCTCTTGGGAACATCACCCAGAAGTATTCCCAGAACCTGGAATCACGTTTAGGAGAACATCAGCCTTTCTTTGTCGGCCCCATGAGCTTATGTTCTTTGAGCATCAGCTAAAGGATGTTTGTCCTATCAAGGTGCACTCACTCTCAGCAGAACAACTCTTTCTAGCCCCAAGTTTCTACCCCTGCAAGTTGAACTCTCTTGGCTTATTGCACAGAGCACTTCTGCCAGTTCAGCCTCCCTCTGAAGTATGTTTTCTGTGCGCTAAAATGTCCTGGGCAGTTTGGGAGTGAAGAAGTGGAGACTGTTCTTAGAACTCGAAGGTCTCCATTGGGTTTCCCAAGAAACCGAGATGTTTTGTTATCCTGAGAAGCTTCTGTCCCTCCTTTCCTTGCTCCCTCCCTCCCTCCTTCCCTCCTCAGGTCAGCAGCGTGGCTTCTGCATGATGTGCACCATGGAAGCACACGTCAGGAAGGTCCTGTGCTCCTCAGCCAGTGCTGTCCTGCCTGGAGCTGTCCTCAGGGACCTCAAATGTAAGTTGTTCCAGGCGCTCCGACAGGTCTTCTTCTTTTGTCTTCCCTCCCTCTAGGGGAGAGCTACTAAATTCTTTCTTAGTCATAGGAGAAGAGTTTGAATATGGCAGGCAGGAAAACGCCTACGAGTTCTTACGCTGTACTCTCAAAGCCATGCACAGAGCTTGTCTGAGTGGACGCCGCGAGTAAGCACGAGCAAATCACAAATTTCAATCTTCCCGAACCCATTGGACTCCTTGATGTGCTCCCATCAAGGAAAACTGATGTCCAGACCTTTCAGTGCTAAACCCTCAGAGAAGGTAACTCTCTGCCTTGCCATTTATTTCCAGCTTGGACGTCTCGTCACAAGAAACTACCATCGTCCAGCGAATATTTCGGGGCTTCATGAAATCTAGAAGTGAGTTTCCTCAGCTACTGCTTTACTTGGCTTGCCTGTGCCCTTGTGTGTGCCCGAGACAAGCAGCTGGTCCTGTGATGACTGGCGTAGGAGAACCCACGAGCGGAAACCAGCACAGTCAATTAACTTCACCCAGCATTTTGATTTTCCTTCCAGTCACGTGCTTGAGCTGCCAAGCAGTTGCTGATTCCTACAAGGCCTTCCTGGATGTCTCCTTGGATATCAGAGTAAGAGGTTTGCAGCTGAGCTTCAAGACATCCCAAGGCCCCTGTAGCTTTCCAGAACCAAAGCACTTGTCTTAAAAACCTATACTGCGAGCACAAGGGAGCTTGGTGGTGAGTGGGAAGGGGAAAGCACAGTGTCCTCAGTGTCCTCCTGCAGAGCCACGGCACAGATCTCCCCGTGGTGCTGACTTTGGGCTGGACCAGCAATCACTACCCCCTCTGCACCCTTGACATACTCTCCTACTCCTCCCCTTTGCCTCCCTCCATGCCCATGTGGCTCCCAGGCCCATAGGTAGGATCAGTTTTCACTGCTGAGGGCCCTGCATGCCATTAGTATTTGAACCCAGTGGTGGCAATTTGATGACTCTGGGAGCCCCGGGGACGTGAGGGAAATGTTCAGCATCACACCCTTCTTCTGGGGTAATGCTGGGTCTGCCCAGCATCAGCTGCCTGCGTCTTCTTGTCAGCTCCTGGGAAGTGTTTGGGTTGAGAGCATTTCCTGCAGCTCCTTTCTCACTCCTCCAGGCAGCCTCATCCCTTGTCACAGTTCTGGAGGACTGCATGGCACCCAAGCAGCTGGATCAGAAAGAGCGCTTCAGATGTGGCAAGTAAGATAATTCCACACAACACAGTAACACCAGCTCCTGCCTGAGGGGCGGCGTGGCACTGAACACAAGTCTTCTTCTCAAGGAGGCTTAATGCGCAATTGCAAGATACAACTCTTTTAATAACCTCTGAATAACCTTAAAATAGTGTAAGGATGTGTGAGACAGGGGAAAGGTTGCCTGGCCTTCTTGGGGGAAGATCAGGTGCATTTCAGCACTTGGCTGTGCGCTCGCTTTCAAGGTGTAAGAAGAAAGCTGCTGCCTCCAAGAAGGTTACGGTCCATCACGCACCCAGAGTCCTCACGCTGTGTCTGGAAAGGGCTGACCAATGGACTGGCACAAAGATCAGCAAGGTGTGTGTGCAAGTGGAGCGCGACTTTCTAAAGCAGGAGATTCCCCAAAGCTCTGTCACAAGATGCTCACATTGGGAATTCTGTGTTCCCTTCTGGGGAGAGCAGAACTCCCATGGAAAGATGAGTCTGGACTCTGCTCTGACAGAGATGCTTTGGCCGAAAACAGTTTCCTGCCACCCAAGCCATTACATGGGGAAGGCTATTTAATGTGGTGCCTGAGGATCATTTCGGAGCCCTCTTGGTCTCTCTGCAGTTTGTGGAGTATCCTGAGTACTTGGATCTTCGGCCATACATGTCTGACACAGCTGGAGAACCCCTCCTGTGCTCCTTGTATGCCATCGTGGTTCACAGTGGGGACACCTGCTTTGAAGGGCACTTCCTCTGCTACACAAAGGTAAAGAGCAACTTCCCTCCTGACAGGGAGAACTGTGTGTTGGGAAAGGCAAACTTTCCCAGCAGTGTTACTGGCAGCCAGGGTTCTGGGGGAGAAGGTCTCCTTCATGGATCGACTGGATTTGTTTTTGTGTACTCCAGGTTTGGGAGTTTTCTGCCTTTGATGTCGTGGAGAAACCCTGCAGTTCCTCTCCAGAACTGGATGCCTTTTTTTGCAGGCCAGCAATGGGCTGTGGTACAAGATGGATGATGAGTCTGTGGATAATTGTGACATCCACACTGTTCTAGGGCAGCAAGCCTACTTGCTGTTTTATGCCAGGTAATAACCAGGATCGTGTGGTCAGAAAATACTTCCTTATCCTGTCTTAGCTGTTTGTCTTCTCATCCTCCTGCTTGTTTCTGCCACAGGAGACAATTCCTTCCTGCATCCTTCAATGCTGTCACTTCTGAACTACCCCACTCCAGTTCTCCTCTTTCCCTGCTGGGCTTTAGGGTGCTGCCCTGTGTAAACTGCCCCTTGACTGCTCTCTGAAGCTGGCTCCTGTAGAGCAGAGGACTTAAAGGGAGCCCCTAGGAAAGATGGGGAGGGACTCCTCGTCAGGGAGTGTAGTGATGGGGCAAGGAGAAATGATTTCAAAGTGAAAGGGGAAAGATTTAGATTAGCTATTGGGCAAAAATTCTTCCCTGTGAGGCTGGTGAGGCCCTGGCACAGGACATACAGAGAAGCTGTGGCTGCCCCTGGATCCCTGGAAGTGTCCAAGGCCAGGCTGGACAGGGCTTGGAGCAGTCTGGGATAGTGGAAGGTGTCCCTGCCCATGGCATGAGGGTTGGAATGAGATTTCTTTCATCCAGATTCTAGGATTCTGTGAAGTCTATAGAGGGTAAAAAGATAAGGACTCACTCTGACGGTGGCAGACCTGGTGGGAAGACCCTAGTTAAGGTTACCACTGGGGTGACCTTGGTGAAGTCTTCTCTCTGTTGCTCCAAGAAAATGACTGAATCCCAGAGGAGTCTGCAAGGAATGCCTGAAGCAGAGATAACTCTTTTTTCCTCCAGGTGCTCGGATTTGAAAATGAGAGAAACGACAGCTTCCTCACGAGCAGCACCATATGCCCATTCCATCCTCGGCCAGGGAGGGGCCAGCCAGCAGCGGGCAGGTTCTCCAGTACCACAAAGTCTGCCTGGCAGGATCAAGGTGATGCACAGCCAGAGGAACTGTGCCAGGGAGAGAGCCCGGAGCAGATCCCCACAGTGGGGCAACAATATCTGCAGCTGGATCGTGAACAGCACCAACTACAGCAATTTAACAGGAAGGAGGAGGAAGAGAAGCAGCCCTTTAGGCCTTGGCTGTGCTCCCAGGAATGCCACAGCTCCAGGACACTCCAACAGGATCTTCCAGGAGGCGGCTGGACCGAGCCTTGCTTGGCTGCAAACCCTGCCAGCACAGAGAGAGCTGGGCAGATCCTCCTGGCAGGACTATCGTCTCTGGAGCCAGGTTGTAGAGATCATGAACTCTTACCAGTCAGTGAGGAGGTCTGAGCATCCCTGAGATGCGTGTCAGACAAACACAGCCCGGATGATGCAGCACGAAGCAAACAAAAACCCCACCAGTTTGGAATCAACGGGAGGAAAAGCCAAAGCCAGAATTAAAACCCCTTGTTGGCCTGTGGAGGACCAGATCTAAGTATGTTCTGTCTCAAGCATTCTGATTATTACAATAGGAAAGGTCATTGGAAGAAATGCATGCCTGAAAGAAAACAGCTCAAAGAATTTAGTCTGTGTCAGAGGTAGGCACGAAGTTAACTATAAAAGGAAGCCAATTGCACCCCCCTGGCTCTTTTTCCTCTTTCTCTCTGGCTTTTTTGTCTTGCAACCCGAGCTCCAGACCATCCACATTAAAACCAACATGGGATCTATGGACTGGTGACAAGTTTTGTTCTCTCTTCCTTTTCTGTCTTTATTACTCTCCTCCCTTGCTTTGTCTGGGCAAAGCACGGCTGTGATATTCTACCCCATGCTCCATACTGAAGTTTGCTGTGGGAGTGGGGAGCTTGTGGAAGTGTGTTGTGGCTTGTTAGCCAGCACTTTTCAGGAGCTTGTGGTGGGAGCTGAGAATTTACTGACGTGTACTGTCCGGTATTATGGGCTTGTCAGACACCACTCACGGAAGCCTAATGTAGGATTTAAGGGTTTGTTAGCCAACATCTTTTGAGCCTGAATATTGGGCAACAGTAAAACATAAAGAATTCCCTGACAAATCATCCAGTGTCTTTGTTGAGCCTGATGACAATTTACAGTGAACATCATGCCTCTGCCTGGTGGGTTGTGACACGGTCCTGTAAGTGTAAGTGTAATTTACAATTCTTCATGAGTTTGGAGGCAGCTGGTGGAAATACCCACTGTATGGTGTTTGTGTGGTGGGATTTTGAAAGCTGTGTGCTTGCATGTGCCCATCCAGCAATCTGCTGCTTTTAAATATGGAGCTCAAGTCACTGGAAGTGACGGGGGCTGGATGTGCCAATAGTGACTGAAAAGGGCTGGAGCACCACGACGAGTATGGAGCCAGGAACAACCAGCATCTCCCAAGGGTCAGGGGCTGATCCTGATTAATGTCTTTCTTAACTGGATGCTGAGGCAGGGAGAAGGCTCAGCAAGCTGGCAGAGGGAGGAGCGGTGCTTGGGTCAGGGGACTCCTGCCACTACAGCAGTGACAAAGGCAGATTGTCAGCCTGGATGAGGGAGGAGCAGATAATCTTGTTGTAATAAGTCAGCCAAGACTCCATTTTCTTCATGCAGGAAAAGCCCCATTCTTTATTCACACAACTCATTTTATAGTTTTTACAGACCTCGTGTGCAACTTTAATTGCTTAATAGCTTTCTTGCCAATTACTCTATTGCTTAGTAAAAGGTATTCTACTTATCCATCAAATCTCTCTATTCTTGGATTGTTCATATATTTTCTTTACTGATTCTCATGGGACAAATCCCCTGTTATTGCAGGTGCATTTGTTTTCTAACCCAGGAATATGCTGTTCTGCTAACGAGTTCTCATACCAAGGTTGTTTTCGCACGGGAACTTGCAAATTTCTTAACTACACTTAGAAGAGATGACAGGCTAGCTATTCATTTAATAGATTTTATGAGGCCTTTCTTTTATAGTTCTTCTACCTGTCTAGGACAGATCTGACTTGTGCAGTGCCAGAGAGGAAGGAGTGCAGGAAGCACCAGAAGTGTCCCTAGTAGGGAGCAGCTTGCACAAAGAGCACCCGCAGAATACCCTGACTCTCCTCTGAGTGCTGCCTCCAGTAAGGAAACACTCAGAGAGACATTGCAGGCACCTGCACAGCTCTGCCAGCTGGTCACTCGTCCACAGCAAGGGTTGGACACGAAGAACAGAAGTCCCTTCAGAAGTTCCCTGCTCATGCGGGCGGGTTGTCATCCCCCACTGCTCGTCTTTCAGCACACAGCTGAAAGGACAGCCTGCTGCTGTGCCTTCAAGGTTACTTTCATGAAGTACATCCACCCTCCCCAGCCCCCTTTGTTTTTAAGGGCTGTTTCCCAAGGAATTTTTCCTTGAAAAGGCCAAAGTGCTCTCCAGAACAACCTCAGTGTGGAGGTTTTGCTGGTGGCCCTCCTGGTTTCACCAATTATTGAGAATTCTGCTGTTTCATGATCATCAACCTGGAGGTTATGATTCAAACAGTGAACTTGCCTTCAGAACCAAACCCTGTCTGAGGTGGCACTTTAATTTCTGTAGAGTGTGACCAAGCAAGAAAGAACAGGGGTCTGGTTGTTTTGTTTTGTTTTTAACCGGGAAAAGAGCCAAATTGCCTGAAAAGAAGGCTTTGGAGAGGAAAAACCCTGCCTGGAACTCACAAAAAGAGAACTTGTGAACTGAGACATTCTTTGGACACTAAAAAATATGAGACTTTGTAGCCTAAAAGGAGCTCATAAGGAAGCCAGACCTAAGACCTTGGGAAGGTAACCTGAGGTTTAGGACCATCCCAATGTAGATTTGTAGCCCAGGCAGGATTTCTGTCCAATAAATAAGGGTTTGGATCCAAAAGATGAACCTCTGTGCTTCAAAAAAAGCAACAGCTGATATAAGAAAGGTTGGGAGCCCAAAAATTAGGATTTTGGCCCCAAAATGGAGGCTTTCGGCATGAAAAAAATTATTAGGTGAGATATTACAAATGACCTTGTGGACCCTGCAATGAAGGTGAACGTCCCTGGCCCCAAGAAGTGAGGCTTTGGTGCTCACTAGAGGGCTTTAGGCACTCCAGTGGAAACTCTGAGTGGCAAAAGAGGGCTTTGGACCCTCCAAAAAAATGGTCTTAAAAAGAGGGCTTGGGGCCCTAAAAATCGAGCTTTGAAAACAGAGAATATGAACTCTGAAGTTAGGTTTCGTGCCCTCAAAGGATGCTTTATTGCCACAATTTAAAGCTTTGCCCCTAAAAAGAGATGCCCTTTGGGACTCCCAGAGCCTCTCTTTCCCTCTGCCTCCCCCACCCAGGATGCCCCTGGAGTCCCTCCCTGCGTTCTCCCTCTCGCTGTGGGGGCAGCAGCCCTGCACCCCACGTCCCTGGGGTGTTCTGGTCCCTTTAATGGCCCGTGGCCAGCACTGGCCCCACGCCCTGAGCCTGACAGGCATCCCCAGCTGCTCCACCATGGAGGAGACGTGAGTGCACCAGGATCCCCAGGGCTTCCCCCGCCGCTGGCACCCCCTGAACCCTCTGCTCCCCCCAGGGCTCCCTCGGTGGAAACCTACGAGGCTGCCATGGTGCTGAGCGGGGTGGGGGACGCGCTGGGGTACCGGGCAGGCCGCTGGGAATACTGCACCTCGGGGCCCCAGATCCACGCCGAGCTGGCCGAGCTGGGGGGGCTGGCGGCCATCAGCCTCGAGCCCCCCGAGTGGCCCGTCAGCGATGACACCGTCCTGCACCTTGCCACCGCCGAGGGGCTGGCCACAGGTGCGGGGACTCCGTGACACCCCACTGACAGAAGGGGTTGGGGTGCTCGTTGTGCCCCAGGCTGGCGCCGGAGGGGAGTGTCCTCACTATGTCCCCAAGAGGGTTGGGGGTCCCTGTTCTGCTCCTTGGGCTGCGTGGTTGGTGTCTGGGGGTGAGGCTGGGTGTCCCCGTACAGCTCTGGGATAGGTCAGGGACTCAAACCGGAGGATTGCTGGGAGGAGATTTGGGTGGGGGCCTTGTCCAGCTCTGGAGGGGGCTTTGGGGCATCTTCATTCCACTTCCCCCCACCTTTTAGGGGGTTCCAGGGAGGCCTCGGGGGAGGTGTATCCTCATTTCCTCTGGGTGGGGGTGGCCTGGGGACTGTGAGTTTGTGTGTGTCTGTGCGTTTTTCCTCATTTATGTGCCCCTTCCTCCCATATTGGGTGCTATGTTCACTTTGGGAACCTGGCAGGGAACCCCTTTGTCACTCCGTTTGGACCGCTCAGAAGGATTCCCCATTTCTCCACGAAACTTGTCCTGCTTCCCATCCGGTTTTAGGGGATCTGTGGGGCAGTGTTCCCTCTCCCCACATTTTTGGGGGTGATGCAATGGGGTCTTCTTCTCCCTTTTTAGTTTTGGGGGGTGCATGGGGCCTCTCCCTGCCAGCCTGGATAACCTAGGTAGGTCTCCACACCCCTGCACAGGTCTGGAGGGGGAACCCCTCCTGCAGGAGCTGGCTCGCCGCTATGTGGCCGCCATGGGGGACATGGAGGGACGCAAGCCCGGCCCCAGCAGCATCCTAGGTGAGCAGAGCCCAAGGATCCAAGGATCTGGGGAGAGGCAGGGGGGCTCAGGGAGCCTCACGGCCCCGTGTCCCGCCAGGCACCTCCCAGCTGCGGCCAGGGGAGCCCGAGGGTTATCGCATCCCCTTCAACCCCCGTGGCACCGGCTGCGGGGCCGCCATGCGCAGCCTGGCCATCGGCCTCAGGTGGGCACGGGGACACCGCGGGACACCTGGGACACTGCGGGACACCTGGGGACACTGTGGGACACCTGGGACACTGTGGGACACCTGGGGACACTGTGGGACACTGGGGACACCGTGGGACACCTGGGACACTGTGGGACACTGGGGACACCGCGGGACACCTGGGACACTGCGGGACACCTGGGACACTGTGGGACACCTGGGGACACCTGGGGACACTGGGGACACTGCGGGACACCTGTGACACTGTGGGACACTGGGGACACTGCGGGACACCTGGGACACTGCAGGACACCTGGGGATACCGCGGGACACTGCAGGACACCTGGGACACTGCGGGACACCTGGGACACTGCGGGACACCTGGGGACATCGTGGGACACTGGGGACACTGCGGGACACCTGGGACACTGCGGGACACCTGGGGACACCTGGGGACACCGCGGGACACCTGGGACACTGCGGGACACCTGGGGACACCTGGGACACCTGGGGACACTGCGGGACACCTGGGGACACCTGGGGACACCGCGGGACACCTGGGGACACTGCGGGACACCTGGGACACTGCGGGACACCTGGGACACCGCGGGACACCTGGGACACTGTGGGACACCTGGGGACACCGCGGGACACCTGGGACACTGTGGGACACTGGGGACACCGTGGGACACCTGGGGACACTGCGGGACACCTGGGGATACTGTGGGACACCTGGGGACACCGTGGGACACCTGGGACACTGCAGGACACCTGGGGACACCACGGGACACCTGGGACACTGCGGGACACCTGGGGACACTGCGGGACACCTGGGACACTGCGGGACACCTGTGACACTGTGGGACACTGGGGACACTGTGGGACACTGGGGACACTGCGGGACACCTGGGGACACTGTGGGACACTGGAGACACTGCGGGACACCTGGGGACACTGTGGGACACCTGGGACACTGCGGGACACCTGGGACACTGTGGGACACCTGGGACACTGTGGGACACCTGGGGACACTGTGGGACACCTGGGACACTGTGGGGCACCTGGGGACACTGTAGGACCTGGGGACAGGGATGTGGGGGTGTTAGAATGGGTGGAAGAGGGGATACAGTGATGCCACATGAGGACACAGAGAGGGACAGGGGGACAGAGGATGGAGGTGTCAGAGCTGGGGGAGTGGGGACATGAGGATGTTTGGGCTGGAGAGATGGGGGTGTCGGAGTGGGGGGAGTGGGGACATTGAAGGGATGAGAGTAGGGTAAGAGGGACACGAGGATGTCAGAGGGAGAGGAATGGGGACACTGAGTGGGGTGGGGACATGGGGCTGGTGGAGCTGGAAAGGGGCAGGGTTTGGGGACATGTGGTGCTGGTGCTGGGAGGCTGGGGACAGAGAACATGGGACAGCAATACGGAAGAGGGACACAGGTCACAGAGCAGCTGAGAGTGGGATGTGGAAGTGATGGGGCTTGGAGAATGGGCACAGCAGGGACATGGACAGCAGAGACAAGGGTGGTGCTATGGGAACGGGGCTGGAAATACAGGAGCAGGGGACTGGGGACTGGTCTGATGCCAGTGCAGGTACCCACATGCCTCGGAGCTGCCGACTCTGATCCGAGTGAGCATCGAGAGCGGGCGCATGACCCACCACCACCCCACTGGTGAGCGCCAGACCGGCAGGGGAGGGCAGGAGGGGATAGAACCCCTCCTGAAGTTCCTGTCCCCACAGGGTACCTTGGAGCACTGGCAGTGGCCCTCTTTGGGGCACTGGGGGCTCGGGGTGAGCCCCCAGAGCGCTGGGGGGCTGAGCTGCTGCGGGTCCTGCCCCTGGCATGGGACTACGTGGAGGGCACCGGGGTGGCCGTGGAGGACAATGCTGCTGCCTGGCCATTCTTTGGGGAGGCGTGGCACCGGTGAGGGGGCACTGTGAGGGTTCTGGGGGGACACTGGGAGCACAAGGCGGGGCTGGGAAGGATATTGAGAAGGGCTCAGAGGTTCATTAGTGCCACTGGTGCCAGCCAGGCTCTCTGCCACTCCCGGCAGTGCATCGCAGTGGTGTCCCTGCTGCCACCGCTGACCCTGATGCCCAGTCTGTCCACAGGGCAGTGCCCATCCTGACCCTGCTGCACCCCGTGTCCCTCATGTCCCTGCCAGAGATGCCATCCTCAAGGGACAGTGACCTCCGTGTCCCTGGGGTTCCTGGGGCATTGGGTTTTCTTGGTGTTCCTGGTGTCCCCATTGCGTCCAGTGCCTTGCTACCCCCCAGGTTTCCTGATTTGTCCCCAGTGTCCCCACAACTATCTACTGGTGAGCCACAGCCCGGTGACCCCCGGTGTCACTGGTTACCCCAGCGTCCCCAATGACCTCAATGTCCCCGTGTCTCTGCAGGTACCTGGACTCCCGCGGGCTCCTGGAAGGTCGTGGCCCGCCGCGGGTGCCACCCCTCCCATCCCCAGCTGAGCGGGACACGGAGTACCTAGGCTGGGCACTGGAGGGGTGGCCAGGGCGCAGCGGCCATGACGCACCCATGGTGGCCTTGGAGGCCCTGCTGGCAGCTGGCGGGAGCTGGGAGGAGCTGTGCGCCAGGGCAGTGCTGCACGGCGGGGACAGCGACTCCACGGGGACCATCGCTGCCGGCTGCTGGGGGCTGCGGGCCGGCCTGGCCTCCATCCCGCCGGGGCTGCACCGCGGCCTGGAGCACCGCGGGCGGCTGAGCGACGCTGCCCGCCAGCTCCATGCGCTGGCCTGGGGGGGACACTGAGCGCCCCTGCGTCCCTGCTAGCTGTCACCTGGCTGTCCCTGTCCACGGAAAGCTCCTGGGGTTGCCAGGGCACAGCAGAGACCGGCATGGGGTCACAGAGGGGCTTGGGAGACCCTTGGGTGAAGCAGGGTGAGAGGAATGACAAGATTTGTCTTTACAAACTAGCCCTGGGTCTGCTGGTAGATAAAACTAGCACTGAGAGATAAGAGAAACAGTGGGAAGGATTCTGATGTTTGATGGATGGAAAAAAAAAAGATTTGCCTTTACATACAAACCATAGGTTTGTTTATAAATGAAATTGGATACTGAAAGATGAAAGTAACAATGGGGAAAACCCATAAATCCCGTAAGAACTGAAAATTAGGGGTGGTTATACATTAAAAGGGGAATCTTAGGTCTTAGGCATTTCGGGAAGTCTGTATCTCTCAAGTACCTCAGCCAATGGGGAAAGAGAGGGAAACGCGGCCGGGAAATCAGGATAAAAAGGAGGCTGCATCCTCCGAAAAACTGAGAGACCCCAGGAGAAATCCCCCATGGCCTCTCCCTTTATTCGAATAAAGTGAAAGGACTCCTCTGTCTCCTTTTTGGACATAAACCCCTGGTGTTAATGGATTAATTTTCCTAACAAGGGTGTGCTGGGGTCCAAGGCAAGCTGCAGGGAGACCACCACAGGTGTGTCCAGTTGGCCTCTTAGTCTTCCCCAGGTAGAGAGCCCCGAATCCCCCCAAAGAGCCTCAGTCACCCCCACAGTAAGAATGTCTCCTCCTGAGCCACTCTGGGTCTGCATTTGTGCCCTCTCGTCCCACCTCTGCCAGCGCTTAAGGCCCAAAGCACTGTGCTTCAGATTCAGCCCCGAGTTTTTCAAGTGCAAACTTTTATTTATACAATTCGATCCTCAAAAGTAAGGAAAACACCACCACTTTTAGATCGCCAAAGCCTACACTTGGAAGGCCAAATAGTCCATTTAAGGTCCAAACCAACCTTTTCATGTGGTACAAAACCACGCTTATACATTCCAAGGTTTACGTTTTTTAAAGTTCAAGGGCTCATTTAGAGGGCCCAGAGTGTTATTTTGAAGGCCCCAGGTTTGATCTGGGGTACTCACAATGCCCTCAGCGTCACCCACTGCTCAGACATGGACACAGTCCTGCCTGAGAAGGGCTGCTGGCAGCCCCAAGGGCAGTCTGGGGGTGTGCTGAGGGTGCTCTATTTGCCCTCCTCCCCAATATTTTGTGGGGGCCAACCTCCTGCAACGATCTGAGGGAGGATCTGGAGCCTTGAGGCTGCCCCTTCCAACCATTTCAGGGGGAAACTTTGTAATCTGAGGGTCCTCTAGTGGAGTCCTGGGGCCTCGAGGGGCATCTCCCAGACTTCCCCCAGTCGCACTGGTTAATAAAAACACGTTCGAGGTCCAGTTGCTCCGCAACTTGTCGGTGCCCTCCTCCGGTTCTGTCTTCCTCCCATATCCAGCCCAGACGTTCTGCCCCAGGCCCAGTAACCCGCCCCGCTACCTATCCCCCATCGGAGCGGAACGCGGCCATAGTGAACAGTAGGCGGGACCCCTCAGGGACAAGGGAAGAGGCAGGGCCTGCCCCAGGGAGTGACGCCCCAAAACTGAGTGACAGCTACAACAACCAATGGAACAATGGGACTGGGAGGAGAGCTTCGCCTGACAACCAATGGCAGCGGGAGGCTGGAGGGCAGCGCGGAGCGCCTAACGGCATTGCGATGACGAGCGGCGCCGACAGCCAATGAGCGGCGGAGGGCGGGGTGCAGCGGGGCGGGGCGCGGCTGAGGCGCGGAGGATCGCGGCGGGCGGTGAGCCTCCCCCGATGCGGCAGGGTCGCTCCCGGTATTTGTCGCCTGAGCGTAACCGCGGGTCCGGGCCACCCTCGGTTCCCTTCCCTCGGTACCCCCAGAACAGGTCCCCGAAGCCCTGGTGTCCCCGCTGCTCCCCAGGCAGCAGGCCCAAACGCATTGCTCTCCCCTTGTTCCTCTGTGTTCTCTCCACCCCTTCAAACTGCGCCCGCCCCCAGCAGTGCCCGAGTCAACAAAAGCTCTGAGATCCTCTCTGGTCACCGCTCGTGGAGTTGTGGGAGTTGTGGGCTCCCCTTCTTATCCCATCAGTGCGCGCCCATCAATTCTGCTCCTGCTCTGCACTCCCCGGCGCAGAATCCACCCCAGCTCAGCTATCCCGAGCCCTCCAGCTGCCCTTTCCTCCTTCCGGGGGTGCCCTCTGTGCTCCCGGGGTGCCCCTGCCTGCCGAGGGTGCCCTCTGTGCTCCCGGGGTGCCCCTGCCTGCCGAGGGTGCCCCTGTCTGCCCGCAGAGCCCCTCGTGCCATGGGGGAGCCGCGCTACCTGCAGGCCGAATGCGCTTTCCGGCCCGGGGCACACACGGTGCGGGTGACCCTGACCCGCACCACGTTGCGGGTGGAGGTGGAGGCTCACGGCACCGCCGACCTGTGGAGAGGCGAGTTCGATGCCGCCTGTGAGTGTCGGAGGGAACCTGGGGGCGTTGAGGGCATCTCCCACGACTGCCACTGATGGAAATCCTGCTCGCTTCTCGCAGTCATCGAGGACCTGACCCGCAAAACGGGGAATTTCAAGCAGTTTGGCATTTTCTGCAGCATGCTGGAGTCGGCACTGACACAGGTGTGGCCGTGCTGCTCCCTCACACGGCGTTTTTGGGGGTACCTGGGGTGGGGTGTGTGTCTCACCGAGCCCTCCTGCTTTTCAAACTTTCTGCAGAGTAGCGACTCGGTCAGCCTGGAGCTCCTCACCTACACCGACTTGGAGACCCTGCATAGCCGCAAAGTGGGGGCAGTCACCCGGCCTCCCCCTTCCACCTCTTCCCCCCTCAACACCAAGCGCTACCTCATCCTCGTCTACTCTGTGGAGTTCGATAGGTGACAGGGGACACCAGGCAGGGGTCACAGGGGAGTGACTCCAGCCTCACCTCCTCCACGTGCTCCCCTCCAGGATCCATTACCCGCTGCCACTGCCCTACGCGGGGCGGCCGGACCTTGTGGCGCTGGTGCGGGAGCTGCAGGAGCAGCTGGCGCAGCTCCGGGCCCGGCGCCTGGAGGAGACACAACACTTACGGGACGCGTGAGTGGAGCCGGTGACATCCGGAGGGGTTTGGGGGTTCCTGTCTCACAGGGTGAGGAAGGAACCCCCAGACCGGCCCCTGCCATCCCTCCCAGGCTGTGGCAGGCACTGGAGGAGAAGCGGGCAGCAGAGGCCCGGCACCGGCGCGAGTACCGGCAGCTGGCTGCAGAGGTGGGCTGGGAAGGGTGGGAGCTGCTCTTGGGAGGGACAGGGGCTGCCGGATGCACTGTGAACCTTTTCTTCCCCCCTCACAGCTGGCCCAGGCAAAGTCATTGGAGCAGAGGCTGCAGCAGCGGGTGAAGAATCTGACAGCTGAACTGGCCTCCTACAGGAGGGGGTGAGGCCGGGGTGAACCCTGCAGGAGGACCCTCATGACCGTGGGGTGTCCCCCTGTCCCACCTTGATGTACCGGTCCTCTTGGCAGCCGCCAGAAATCTGCCAGCCCAGCCCCACGCCCCCAGAAGCAACGCTCAGCATCCCTGGAGAGCCACAGGAGCAGCCGGGGCCGCCCCTCACCAAAGTCCCAGTCACCCGCAGGTATGGGACACTTGGGGACACCACACACCCAGGAGTGGAGATGGGACACAGCTCACCCCCTCCTCACCCTGACCCCCTCCTCTGCCTCCCCCTGCCAGGCTCTCGCCAACCACGCTTCGACCCCACTGCCTTTGTCAGGGCCCGTCAGTGGCGGCAGAAGGAAGCTGAGCTCAGAAAGTAAGCGCTGGTGACTGAGCTTGTCACCATCCCTCCCTGGCTGGCACCTGGGGGGTCTCCTCCCCGCTTCAGCCCCGTGTTCCCCTTTCCCACCATCTCCCTTGGGTGCAGCCAGCGGCGTGGAGTGGCTTCTGGCAGCACCAGCCCGGCGAGGAGCCACAGGCGCAGCTCGTCTGGTGAGTGGGGAACGTGGAGAGCGCTGGGGGTGAACCCACAGCGTGCTGGGGCTCCTTCCTTAACTTCCCCCCATCCCCATTTCTCCCTGCAGCCGAAAGCTCCCGGAGCTGGCGCTTGGGAGGGAGCTCTGGCAGCAAAGCCAGTGAGCGCCCCGAGCCTGTGCCCTGCAGGTAATGCTGGGGTTGGGCAGGATGCTTGGGCATCCCTTCCAGCACCCTTTAACCCCCTCACCTTGGGCAGGGGCAGGAGAGTGACCCGTTCACGGAGACCCCTGAGCACCTCGTCCTGCAATGGCCCTTGTATGGTGAGTGGCTGTCCCTTTGGGGTGCCCCCACCCCTCTTCATCCCAAAGCAGGGTGACCAGGAGCTCACTGGTGACCCCCAACCTACCTCCAGGTGCCTCGCCCCGCTGCCAGCGACAAGCTGCCAGTGTGCAGGACTGGTGGCAAGCGCCCTGGTAAAGGTGAGGCCCCATCTGAGCCCCTAGATATTTGAGGGGTACCCCAATCTAGGCCTTTGTTAACCCATTTTTCCTGCCCTGGTCTCCCCAGAGAACCGCTCCAAGGAGCCCTCAGCTGAGCTGGCTGAGATCGATGCCCGGCTGCAGGCTCTGCAGGAGTACATGGACAGCCTGAGCACCCATATGTAACCCCCTCCAGGGACACACACCCTCTCCCCGTGTCCTCAGGGGGTGACACTGGTGCTGTGGTGCAAGTATCCCCCAAATAAACCCTTGTGTGCCCCCAGAGTGTGTCCTTCTTGGGATGGGGATGGGGGGGGCGATGCCCCTTGGAGGGGCAGTGCTGGGGCTGGGGGTGCCAGGGACATCACAAGAGGGTGACGGTACCAGTCCCTGGGGACATGTGCGATACAGCTCAGGCCACCAATCCTGTCCCTGGGCTACCAGTGAACTCAAAGGCCACTGCAATGTGACACCAGCATCCATCACCCTATTTTGTCCTCATCCCCCCTCCTGCAACACGGCTGTCCTCACAGCATTGGCCAAGCTCTCCACTATGGCTCTGACACCACCACGGCTTTATTCAGTTCCATGTCACATAAAACAGTGGCATTTGAAGCCAATGGTGATGAGCCAGCACCAGGCTGCAGTTCAGGGGGGTGGCAGCTGCCAGGGGACCAGCAGCAATGATGTCACCAGAGCATTCAGGTCCTGGGGACCAGGCCGGTGGTCTCTGTGCCAAAGCCACTGTTTGGTGTCACTGTGGCTACGTTGGTGATGATGCCATCGTGAGATGATCTTCAGGGTCAGTGTGGGGTGCTGCAAACACGGCTCGATGCCACCACAACTCCACCCTTGGCAAGATGCCGCACTGATGATCCTGACGGCGATGACCCCGCGGTGGCAGCTGAGGTGCTAGCGATGCCGAGGACAAGCAGCGATGTTGCCCGCAGGTGTCTGCGCCGCCGCTGGGGATGAAGGCGGTGCCGGTCAGAGCTGCCCGCGGATGTCGGGCAGGAGGTGACAGGCTGTGACGATATCGATGGTGTCGGCCACGGCGCGCAGATCGCGGCGGGCCAGGCGCAGGCAGTGCGCGGCGGCGGCTGCGGTCACCTGCGCCCGGCTCAGGGCTCCCCCCAGCCCCCCCAGGCTCCGGGCTGCGCTGCCGTAGCTCTGCCGGAGGACGCTGCCCACCGCCCCCCGCAGCCGCCCCGTCCCCTCCCGCAGCCGCTGCTGCAGCAGCGAGGGGCCGCCCCCCCAAAGGGCCGCCGGCTCCTCCGCCAGCACCGGCGGCGTCTTCGGCCTCTGCTCCTCCTCCTCCTCCTCCTCCTCCTCCTCCTCCTCCTCCTCTTCGGTCTCGGAGGCTTCGCCCGGCACCTTCAGCCCGGCTCCGGGGCCCTCCCCTACCGTCCCCACCAGCAGCTCCGGCTCCGAATCGCTCTCCGAGGCTTCGCCCGGCACCACCCGGGGTGGGCGGGGGGCGGCCATGACCTGGAGGGGGGCACGGGGCGCGTCAGGAGGGCAGCACCGAGGGGCGGGGGCAAGCCGGGCTTATCCCCGCGGGAATCCCTCCCGCATCCCCCCGTGCTCAGACCCCTCTGCCCCGCAGCGATCCCGGGGGCTCCCGCAGCCCCACGGCCCCGGTCCCACCCCGCGGCTCCCCCCCGGCCCCGGGGTCGCTCGCACCTCCGGCCCGCCGGCGCCGCCGGTCACATGACGCGCTGCCCACGTGACCGCCACCGGAAGTGCCGCCACCCAGCATGGCGGCCCGGGAGCTGCCGCGGGTGTGATTGAGGAACTCGTGGGTGAGATCGGCCGGGAAACTGTCCCTAAACACGCTGGAGCCGACCGGAGCTGGCAGCTGTTAGAGGCTGCTTCAGTGTACAAGCTCTCCGTCCATTCCCCTGTGTAAGGAACCCAGCAGAGCAGCAGGGACCTGTAGGGTGGGAAGAGCACAGGGTGGGATCTGGAGGATCGGGATGCGATGGCACGGGACTGACGGCAGAGAGGAGGTGACCCGAGCCGGCCAGCGCGGCTTCACTGAGGGCAAGCGCTGTGTGACCAGTCTGGTGGCCCTCTGTGACAGGGAACACCTGCCTGGACCGCTGTAACTCCTTTGCAGGGTCCCACACGGTATCCTCATCTCCGAACTGGGAGCTGGGGCAGGGCCTCTAGGAACCCCCAGGGCTGCGGAAGAGGCCGTGATGCCTCTGGGGCACCGAGGCTGCAGAGAGCTGTGGGGATCTGGGGCTTTGGGGACAGTGTAGAGACCCCTTACATCATACAAGGATCAGAGCTAGGATTGGGAGCAGGGTCCAGACCAGAACCGTGTTTAGGACTAGGAGCAGGACCATGGTGGTGAATGTGTGCAGCACTGGGACAACAGGGACCAGGACCAGAACCAGGACAGGATAACAGCTGGGACTGGGACAAGGACCATGGGGGATGCCACAATCTGAACCATGTTGGGGACCAGGATCAACCTGGAGAACACATCCAGACCCAGGAGTGGGACTGGGAGCAAGACCAGAACCACACCCAGGAGCGGCACTACATCCAGACCAAGAATGGGCATGGACCAGACCCACTTGGAGAGACTTTCTGTGCTGGGAGGGCATGGCACTGGTGATGTGCCACTGCTGGGGGAAGAAGTGACAAGAACCAGAGCAACAAGAACAAAAATAGAGGAGAATTTACCATGTTATCAGGGAGTGTGGAACAACAGGATGAAACCATAAGAAGAAATGACAATATATTGACCTAATCTGCAGGATGCCATGCAGACGAGTCAGGGGTTAAAACCGAACAAAAGCGTTCCTGTAACATGAAAAAAAAAAAAAAATAAATAATGTATAAACTCATGAATGTGTATGTACTCCAGTAATGTAACAGTATCTAGAGAACGTTGTTTTAAAACTAAGTGTGGTTTTTTAGCCAATAGCCAGAAACACCTCAGTGCTAGACATTGTCCCTTTTTATCCCCTTATTAAATTTCTAAAAACTCCAAAAAGTACCCTTTGTTTTTCACACAGGCACCTCAAATCCCACTCTGTCTGAGCCCCAAACTACCAGCACCCTACATCCCCCCAGCCCAGCACCCTTAGCCCTGCCCCACAAAGAAAACCTCAAAGAACATCCATTCCATGCCACCTGCAGCACTTCTGAACAATGTGAAATGTCAGTAAATGCAGATTTTTTTGCAAGTTCATGCTGATGCTCTCAAAAAGCCACCTGGGTTGGGGGCTACAAGGAAATGAACCCTAGATCTCCATCAGGTTTCAGATTTGGACACACACTGTTCAGCTCTGGCATCATCGGGGGCAGTTCCTGGAGCTCAGCATAGAGAGATTTTCAGAGCCAGCTGAGGAGGGAGAAAGCCTCACCTCTGTTCAAGTTTCTCTGTAGATGATTTACCCTTTTTATGGGAACTACCCTCTAGAGGAGTTTTTAAATATCCGTGTTCCCCTGGTGTCCCAACAGTGCTCTGAAGGTGGCAGTGCATAACGCATTTCTCTGGTATTTCACCGGACGGAGATTTCTGTGCTTCAGAAGATTTGGGTGTTTTGTCACTGTATATCTGTATTTTCCCAGACGATTCTGGCAGTTTTTCTTTACAGTTTTTCATTATATTAATGGACAAGGTAGCATTTTATCTTTACAGTCTTACACACTGTGGGCTATCAAGTTCTTTCAATTGACTTTTCCCTAGTCTTGCCTTTTTATGTTTCTTGTACCTTTATTCTGCTTCATTTGGAAACAAATCACTTGGAACTCATATGAGCCCTCTGTCTCTAGTGTGTGCTTTTTCCCCCCTTTTTTGAACGTTTCAACTTTCCAGGAAAAATGTTTCCAGAACTCTGAATGTATTAAACAAACAACACATCATGTTCCATAAAAGGAAGAAACTGGCTCAGCTGCTGATAGGGAACTGCTCATTTGTTTATTAAAAGCTGATGCTTTCAAAGTAAGAGAAGATAGCTTTAGGAATGACGGAAAATTGGATTTCCTCTCTGTTGCTGCAGGTGGCCTGGCATGACTCAATGTTTTTACATTCACTTGCAGAAACTGATGTACGTTACAGCACACTGTGGCCATTTTGCATTGAAAAACTGGTATTTATTCCTTTCTGTCATTCCTGTAATTTTTAGCTAGAAATGCGCGCAGTGCTTCACACGTTGACACATTATGGAATTCTGTGGTTTGGAAATCTTAAACCATGGGTTCTTTGGGCAGCTTCAGCTTTCAGAGGCAAGAGGACACGTCTTGATTCTTGAAGTCAGCAGTTTGTGGAGCAATTTAGGTTTACAAACCATGTCTGAACGCCCCCTCCTACCCTCACTTAAATAATCTTCTGCTGTTCCCACTCACCCAAGGTCACCATTGTCCTGGTGACCTGCTGAAATAACCATGAAGCCCTTGTTCCTTGGAAACCTCCAACATCAATGACTGTGATTTGTAGGATTGCATTCTCACACTGGAAATGAAAATTAGAGTTTGGGTGACCAATTACACAGCACAAACAGAACCATGAATCTGGTTGTCAGAGCTTGCAGTTTTAAGACATTAATACATTTTTTTTAAGGAGCAAAACAGGGATGATTTATGGTAAACCCATTCTTCTTCCTAGGACTCCGAAGGTCAAGCAGTAAGTGTGGTTGTCAGGTTAGCAATCACAGCTTCTCTGCCCTTGTGAGACCTCACCTGGGGTGTTCTCAGGGCTGGACTCCCTCTGCTCTGGGCTGGGACACCTGGAGGTGTTCAGCCCGGAGAAGAGAAGGTTCTGGGAGACCTTGTGGCCTTGAAGAACTGTTAAAAAAACCCAGAAGCTTTTTATATGGGTAAATAGTGACAGGACAAAGAGGGACAGCGTTAAACTAAGAGAGGACAGATTTAGATGAGGTGTTCGGAACATTTCCTTCACTCAAGAGGCTGGTGTCACAGGTTGCCCAGAGAGGCTGGGGCTGCTCCATCCCTCAAAGTGTTCAAGGCTTGGAGCTTGGGGCTTGGAGCAGCCTGGTCAAGTGGGAGGTGTCCCTGCCACGGCACGGGAGATGTGGCTTAGGGCTCTTTCCAACCCAAATCATTCTGTGATTCTACAAACAGATAATTCCTCTACAGGAAATGTGAAACAGATGGAAATGTAAAAATGTAAAATGCAGATCATCAGGTCTTGAGTTGGAATGGTCCTGAAATTGCTGGGAAGGAGGGAGATCTGTGTTGCAGACACCGAGAGGGGAGAGCAGCCCCTGGGAGCACAGATGTGCTGTGCAGCGCTGAGCTCCTGCAGCAGCTCTGTGTGATGAGCAGCACTGACTCTCCCAGCCTGCTCAGAGACCTTTCCCTGACGCGTCCATACATCGCTCCTGTTGCTGAAATGGGATTTTTTTCAACTCCTTTCCTGGATTTGAAGACCCGTTACGGTGTGTAAAGTCACTCGGAGGCAAATCCCAAGAAACTGAGGCATCACAAACAGCTACAACAGAGCACAAGGCAGGAGGAGAGGAGGTTCTTTGTCCAAGTGCATTGACAGTGCCCTGAGAGCTCTTCTGTGCCAGCCCAGGCTGTTGGGGTGGGTAGGTCAGGCACGCAGATCACGCTGGGCAGGCTATATTTACTCTGGCAGTGCCTCTGTCACCAGGCCATACATAGCCACTCTCGTTCAGGGCAAGGAGCCTCAGCAAATGCTCTGTGAAAGTGCTAGAGGGGCTTAAAATCCAACCCTTCATGCAAAGCTTCACAAAAATACAACAGAATGCTCTGTCTGTGGCTGGGGTCCTCGTAGCCATGGTAAGTGATCGAGTTTTC
This sequence comes from Hirundo rustica, assembly GCF_015227805.2. Lineage (NCBI taxonomy): Eukaryota > Metazoa > Chordata > Aves > Passeriformes > Hirundinidae > Hirundo > Hirundo rustica. The sequence continues at coordinate 2,001,689 of NC_053467.1, read as the reverse complement.
TCTCTCTTTTGGAACAGAAAAGACTTCTGTTGCGAGTTTTAGCTGAAATTTGGAGGAAAGGCTTTTTCTCTGTTTTCGAATGGTAGCGTAATTAAAACAGTGTAATTAAAAGTTCAGTGTTTATTTTATGTTTTGCCACAAGGCATAATAGAATATACATACTTTTTAAATATTTATTTATTTATTTATTTATTTTTTATGGTCTTGCCAACATACAATAATTTTGCATAAAAAGGAATCAATTTCTGCCTAGACCATACAAAAATGAGGAAAAACAGACAAACAAACAATATTACCCTGTTTATTAAAAAAACCCAACCCCACAATCAATATTACACCACTGATTGGAAAAGAACCTTCCTGCTTCTTCACGTTGCTGCTTTGGCATGCTGACCACTGGATTTCCCAGATAAGAAAACATTGGTTTTTAGATAGGAATAACTGAAAAATCACAAATGTGTGTTGTGATTACTGTACTCTCGTGTGGTCTTTTGTTTCCCACAGCCTTGGGTATCTTTTCTGTACTTGCTCTACCAGTGCTTCTCTTAGGGATAAGTGGAATAATTTATAATTATATATGTATATATGTATACATGTATATATGTATATATGTGTACATATTTGTACATATTTGTACATATTTGTACATATTTGTGTATATACGTATATACGTATATATGTATATATGAATATATTTTTAAATATACATATACACACACATATATATGTATATAAGTGTATAGGTGTGTATATATTTATATATTTATATATTTATATATTTATATATTTATTTATATTTAGATTTAGGTTTTTAAATTTATATTTATATTTATAAAACAGACAGACAATATTACCCTGTTTATTAAAATAAACCAAAATTACACCATTGATTGGGAAAGAACCTTCCTGCTGCTTCACGTTGCTGCTTTGGCATGCCAACCACTGGATTTTCTAGATGAGGAAACATTGTTTTTTAGATGGGAATAATTGAAAAATCATGAATGGGGATCGTGATTACTGTAGGAATAATTGAAAAACCACGAATGTGTGTTGTGCCTGCTGTCCTCTCATGTGGTCTTTTGTTTCCCACAGCCATGGGTATCTTTTCTGTGCTTGCTCTACCACTGCTTCTGATAGGGATAAGTGGAATTATTTATATTTACCAGTCGGTCAGGTGGCTGCTGTCCAAGTCAGCGGTGCAGAACAAGGTAGTGGTGATCACGGATGCCATCTCTGGACTAGGCAAGGGTGAGTTGTCTCCTTTCTTCTCACTGTCAGGGCACAGAAGCACCCTCTGGGTGACAAACATGCACACATTGCCTTGGATCTATACAGAACCGGCTGGATGAAGCAGAAGTTAATAAATATATTTATAAACAAATCCCGTGATTTTTAAGTGCGTATTTTTAGCCTCAGCCATGGGAACCTTTGGTAAAGCAGCAGGAGCTGCAGAGCTTTGTATTTATTTCATTCAGTAGAAGGAGAGCTTTTACAAGAACGCTGAGTGCTATTTTTAGCGCGTTGCTACTGTAAGATCTCATTTCACAGGCTGCCACTGCAGGGTATCTGCACTAACGGGTGTCACCTTCCTCTTTACGTGTTCCTTTTCAGCCCTCAGACACTTCCACAGTTCCTGCTTCTTGTGAGCAGCAGTGCTCACCCCTCTGTCCCTATTGGCATCTCTTCCCTCTCTATCACCCTGATTACTCCTCTTCCCTTGGCATCCTCCAGTGCTTCCAGCTGGAGGCCTCTGGAACAGAGGCTGGACAAGGTTAAGAGAATAAAGTGTGTATTTAATAAAAACCTTCAATAGATGCACCTTGGGCAGTGCAAGAACATTAATTTTATTTTTTTAAATTTTTTTTCCCCCTGTGGCTAGCTCTTGAGCCTAGAAAGGCAATTGTGTGTGTGTGTCGTGCCCCCACGCTCCTTTTCATGTAGATAAAAAAATGAGGTAACTCAAAGCGCTCTTATTTTATTATCCTAAATATACCTGTGACCAGTATCCCGTAGGTTGACACCAGGATGTTATTTGCAGTCTTGAATGGGACCAAATAATGCAAAATTAACTCTCCACTCAGGCATATGTGATGGCCATTCACTCAAAGCTTTAAAATACCAGCTGTGTGGCCAGCTGCTGGGGATGGGGGCTCTAAGGAAACGGCCAAATTCTTTTCCTTCGTGCCAGAATTCCCGGACTAAAGGCGACATTCGTCAAAGTTAAAAAAGAGAAACAAATCTATGATGATTGAAGATGTTTTCAATGGTTTGTGGTTGTTATTGAAACCTACTTCCTGTTTCTTCTGAGTGCTGTAACTCAGGGAAGTGCAGGGAAGTTCTAGAGGAGAACATCATTGGTTTCCCTTTTTCACCTTTATTGCTGTTCACATTGAAATATTTTTCTCTTTTTTTTTTTTTCCCCACAAGATTATCTCAACTGTTGCTTATAGGGAAAATACTGCTGTAAATGTTCTGGCAAATACTCTTTTGGGCATTAAATAGAAAATCCTTCTATGCTAGGGAAAAAGAAAGAAAAAGAAAATAGAAAGCGTTCATAAAATTACTGTTGTAAATAATGGAAAAGATTGCTTAAATAAAAGTTTCCAGCTGCACAGGTTTGCAAAACTACAAGGGTGGATCCATAAATACTTGCACACAGATATTAACATGATCATTTAAGAAATCTAAAATGGGTAGTGGATAAATAATACTGGATTTCCTGTGGGTATTGACATTTCTTGGAGGACAGCAAGCCTCGGGGGCTGTTCTGATGCCCGTTCAGCAAAGGCCAAAGGAGCTGAGACAAAGCAAACAGACTGGCAGGGCGCTGTAATGCCAGATCCTTTTCCTCCCATGCTGATTACGCTCGTGGCTGTCACGCAGATTTGATTAGGGACCGAACAGGAGAGCTCCAAGGCTGAGAGATTTTTTGGGGAATGAGCCAATCAGGAAAAATAACTCTGGACTTTCAGTCATGGGAGCACACAAAACCAACCCACTGCCAATTAACGCTCTGGCTGCACCCAGGGCAAACCTCTGGTTTTGGGCACATCATCAGCTGCATCCCCAGGGCTACCTGCAAGAATTTATCTATTCTGAGGGGAAAAAAAAGAAATTTTCCTGGTTAGGAGGACATCCCTGATGGATTCCTGGACTGAGCACCACTGTTTCAGTTGAGCTGAGCTCGAACAGGCAGCTGCAGCAGCCTAGAGCTGCCAGAGGGATCCAGCTAACAGTGAATTCCTCAGGGATGCCCATGGGGTATCTGTGCTTCGTGTTTTTAAATGCATTTCTCTGGTCAAGCAGACAGGATGGTGAGGAACAAATTCTCCCTCAACACCGCCTGGAGAAGAAAACAGAGCAGACACAAGCGGTCAAGGTGCTGCAGCCTCGTATTTCAGAATTTAGCTCGAATCTCCCCACAAACACCTGCACTAATGACTTGGTTGCAGTCCTGTAGCCAGTGCTGAGCGGGGATGAGAGGCATCACTGGTTGACAGTTCCGTTGTTGTTTGAGTCCCCACTTTCAGAAATGCACCATCAGAGTTCACCTGTGTAAAAAACGGAGAGGAATTCTCCGAGACCTGTCTTAAACTCAGGAAAAGCCCTAGCTTAGATTGTGTCTGAATGAGGAAAATGCAGTGCCAGCCCTGCATTCCCAGAGGTGCTTTTCTCAGGAAGGCTTCAGGGGGTGTAGCTGAGGAAGCTGGTCCCTGATGCCTCTGCCCACGGGGAAGGTTTAGTGCTCAGGAGATAAAAGTCTTGGGATGGATTACACCTGGAGGGAAGGGCTTTTGGAGGAAGGACGCTCTCATGGGTGCTTCAGCAGTAGGACAGTTTAAATAAGTTTACCTGCATTGCTGTTTTTCAAAGCCGTGGATGAGTTCTGTGTTGCCGGGAGTTTCACGCAGGTGGCACACAGAGCTGGCAGGTGTGACCTAACTGGGGCTGCCTGGTTTCTTTAGAGGTTTGCAAAAGATGCAGTTTGTGTTTTTGTGTGTAGTTTTGTTTATAGCAAGTGTGTCTGGGGAGGATATACAGAAAAAAAATTCTAACTCATTCTCATCATCCATTAACTGACATAGTTATTGTCTTAATTACTTTTATATTAAATCCCATTACTAAACAGCGGCATTGTGTTGTACCATTAACTATGCATTATCTCAAGACATTAAATCTAATTTATTTCTCACCCGTGTACTATCACAAGTCAATGCTTTCTTTTTCTTCTCATGTTATTTCAAAATTGAGTTTTGAGCATAACACCCTTAGCAAAACCAGCATCCCATTTCAAGCAAAATAAACAAAATCAATTTGCCACTATTGTAAATTTTTTTTTTTTTTTTTTTTTGGTTGTATTTCTCTCCTAGAATGTTCTCGTGTGTTTCATGCAGGAGGAGCAAGGCTTGTGTTGTGTGGCAGGACATGGGAAAAGTTAGAAGCTTTGTATGATGCCTTAATTAGCGTGACAGACCCCAGCACGGTAGGTATCCACAGCCTGGGATAAACCTTGCTCAGGTGTTGGAGTATGAATTCCCCTGGGCCAAATCCACACAGGCCCAGGAGTGCCCAGAAAGGTGAGGATTGAATTAGAACCTTCAGAAAAACTAAAATACATAAATCTTCTACAGACGTGAGGTAGAAATTTAAGTTTAGGAAGGGAAGCCCTAAAGCCTAGTTTAAAGTTCAAGCAGCATTACATTTATTGGGTTTTTTTCCCCCAAATTGTTCTGGAATCAACCAAATATAAAGGCACTGAATAATTTTCTTTGCGTTCAGCTCTGCAAATCTGAATCTCTTTTGATTCTCTCAAAAATTGTCTTCTACATCCCTCCCCAAGAGCAGGGAGATGGGGGCTATTTCCTTCTTTGTGCCCCACTGCAACTAAAAACTCAATGGCTTTGTGCTTTGTTTGGGATTTTAAATCACAAGTTGATGCACACCACGCCTGTGCCAGTAGAGCTCTGCGATCCCAGCGCTTCCCACACTTCTTACACTGACACAAAACCCGAGGGTCACGGTTCTCGCACGTGGGGCAGAAGATGTCAACCATCAGCTACACTCAGGGACAGAATGCCATTTTAAATCCAGTAAAACCATGTGCAAGGATCGTGATTTCCTATCAGCGGTGGCTTTGGTCACCAGACACAGAGAGACAGAGAAAGAGACATCTCTGAAGGTCTTTAGAGCACGATGCCAAAACCCTGCCCTCTGGAGCTGATCCGTTAAAGCATCGGAGTGCTCCTGTGTTCTGAACAAGCCACCCAGCTAGAAACCCTCAGCAGCCTGATAATTTGGATGAGAGGGATCCAAATGCTTCATTTAATGACAGGAAATGCCATCAGTTTTTCGTAAGATTAGTGCGCTCAAGGAGTGGGAGATAGGTCGAAAGATCAAATTCATTTTAAGCTTCTCCACTGTTTTGGGAAAAAGTCCCAGGTAGAAGGGATTTGGGATGAAAAAAGAACACTGACAGTGGGCACACAGGACTGCCCCTGCTCTTTGGCAAGTGTTCCTTGAGGCTTATGGCAAAGCTTCCCTTCTGTGACCAACAATCCAAAGCACAGGTGTTCCTGAACGCACCACATAAATTTTTGCAACTATTGCTCATCAGACCTACAAATATTTCAGGTGTTTTTTTTTTTTTCTTCATTCATCTACATAAATAACCACAAAAATAGTGTGTTCATGTTAGCCTGCACAGATTCAACCGGGAAAAAATATTAAGTATATGTAAAGAGTTCTGCATTACCGTGTCCAAGTAATGCAGTAAGAGGAAAAAAAACCCCAAACTTGATGTTTGTTCCTCTGTCCCACAGCTGATAAAATCTGTTTCTGCAGAAATCATATGAATGCAAACTCCATTTGTATAACCTATAGCAAAACAAACCATTCCTACCTTCCATCTGTGCCCATGTGTACGTAGCTTATCTGTCACAGCACTAAACCCCAGTCTCTTGTCAGCAAAGAGTTCTTCCCAGACCGTGACTTGAACTGGTAGGAGTCACCCTTGTGTCTATTTTTTCTTTCCACTGATTGCAAGAGAGACAAAACTCACCAGGAGCTAGTCCAGCTGTCCCTTCCCATGGTGTTCTGCTTCGTCTGAAGTTAAATAATGAACACCCATCCTCACAGAATGACAGAATCACAAAATCACAGGATGGCTTGGATTGAAGGGATCTTAAATGTCACCCAGTGCCACCCCTGCCATGGCAGGGACACCTTCCACTGTCCCAGGCTGCTCCAAGCCCCAGTGTCCAACCTGGCCTTGGGCACTGCCAGGGATCCAGGGGCAGCCACAGCTGCTCTGGGCACCCTGTGCCAGGGCCTCACACCCTCACAGGGAAGGATTTCCCCCAATATCCCATCCATTTCTGGCAGTGGGAAACCATTCCCGGGGTCCTGTCCCTCCATGCCTTGTCCAAAGTCCTTCTCCAGCTTTTCTGGAGCCCTTTTAGGCACTGGAAGGAGCATTAAAATCCCCCAGAACCTTCTCCAGGATGGAAAACTCCAGCTCTCATTGCTCTAGATCTTCTTTCTAGACTGAATTAATCTTAAAATCTTGAGTTTATGTGAGGATGACAAAAGCACTTTGAGTATCAAGGTAAATTCAAGAAGACAAAGACATAGACAACTGACAAGACAAAGACCAGACAAAGACATAGAAATATAAATAGTATAAATAATATAAATAATATAAATAATATAAATAATATAAATAATATAAATAATATAAATAATAGGAATAATAGGAATAATAGGAATAATAGGAATAATAGGAATAATAGGAATAATAGGAATAATAGGAATAATAGAAATAGAAATAGAGTTTGTACTTAACAAGTGCCGTTGAAATGAGCCTCTTGTCCATCAGACCTATGCCCCAAAGCTGATACTCCTGGATATCACAGACATAAGCTGCATTCGAGATGTAGCTAAGGAGATCCTGAACTGCTATGGCTGTGTGGATATCCTGATCAACAATGCAAGCATGAAGGTGAAAGGAGCAGTGCAGAGCATTTCACTGGAACTTGATAAGAAGATAATGGATGCCAACTATTTTGGACCGATAACATTAACCAAAGGTATTTTAATTTTTCTTTCTTTTTTTTTTTTAATTTTTTTTCACTGTTACCACTTAAAGCACATTGACAATTAAATGGGTTAATACTGCAAGCAACTCTGCATGTAGAATTCAGGTGAAGCCTGGAAGACAATTTCCAGCTGTTGGATTTTGTCATACTTTTGCTTGCAGTATTGAGACAACCTTTATTGAATTTGTGCTATTTACACTTCAGCTGTCTCTCCTTTTCACTAAATGCACTCAGCTCTTTTACTTACGCGGCTCTTTCTTGCATTTCTCTTTTTGCAGCCATTCTTCCTAACATGATCTCAAGAAGAACTGGCCAAATTGTTCTCATTAATAGCATCCAAGGGAAAATAGGGATTCCATTTCGTGCAGCTTGTAAGTTATCCATTGCAAAAACCTACGTTCTAACGCAGAAGTTGTGGGGAGTCCGTGGCACTCGTCAGAGGTTATTAAAAGTGTTAATTTACATCCAAATTTGGTATTACTACAGTATTTGGTTGAATTTTTTTTTTAATTGGAACTCAATTAGAAATAGTTAAAATGCTGAAATGTAACTGCTGCCTCGGGGACTTGAGAATAGGACGATAAAAGAAAGTGACAGCAAATTTTAAATAAAGACATAAAAATATATGTTGTGTAGTTAAAATCTATATCTGATCTATACTTGTGCATATTGACAGAAACCTTCATGAAGAATAGTGTGTAAATATAAAATATAAGTAGATAAGAGCTACTGCTTTGTGAAGCAATAATGTATTTAGGTGTGGGAGTTTGAAAGGAGATGTAGGAATTGCTTTCTGCTTGGCTTTCCAGGAATTTTTCAAGGTCTTTCATCCGAAACCCCTAAAGAATTGAGGCTGTTCTGAATTATGATGGAAGGTCTTTGCATAAATAAAATACAAAATTAGTGGACAGAAAATGTAGGAGAGATGTAAATAGACATTTTAAACTTGGGACAGATGTAAACAGACATTTTTAGCTTGACAGAAAGTCAGAGTGAGCAACGGGCTCGGAATTACAAAGTCTGTGAGACCTCAGAATCGTGATTTATAGCCCCATGAAGGCAAACTACAGTGACATGAACTGTAAGGAAAGCAGCAGAAAAAAAAATAAATTAAAACATGTTTGTATGTCTTTGTGAATTTATGCATAAGTCTACACATGTGCAGAGCCACATCCCAAACATTGTGTGCTCTTCTGGTCTCCCATCTCAAAAGAAGTGTAAGAGCTACAAAAAAGGCTCAGAAAGGAAACAACACATTGATGTGACATCTGGAATTCTTCCCATCTAGGACGGAGAGAATTGTGTCAGGATACATTTTGTTTGTGTGTGAAACCATGAGAAGCAGAAGAGCCAACAGAGAGAGTTTTTACAATGCCCCTACCAATATTTATTTGCAGGAGATGAAGCTGCCAGAAGAAGGGATGTCAAAACAAATGCACACTCTTCCCACCTGCCATTGCCTAGACAGGCACAGGGTGATTTTCACCGTCAGCTGAGTCAAATAAAAGCGCCTGAGCACTTTACAGCTCTGCTGCACTGAGCACACAGTTCTGTTTGTTGCTCAAGTTTCACATGCTATCATCTCATTCATAATGCTCTCAATAAAAAGACTCTAAAGGCAGATTAAAAAGTCTTGACATTCAGTTACTTTGAAATTCACTTTAGTATTAGAAGTGGCTCAGATTGCTGCTGCTGGGCAAAGTCTTAATCAGTTTGCAACACACGAGGAGCACTGAATTCCAGCATGGACACGTGTTTCTCTGCATTTTCTGGATGTGTTGCAAACTGCAGAAACAGAAGGTGCGAGGCCTCATCTCAGGGACAACTCCATCCACCAAAGTTCATTTTTGAACAGTAGAGGTAACAGAATTGTTATTTCCTAACCCAGGATGTGCTGGTTCTGACTGGGAAGTGCAGACACGTGCTGTCTGACGTGTCCAATTGTCCTGCATAGATAATTCCTTATTGCTTCTTTTGAATATGTCATGCGATAATTTCACTGGGGTGAAATATTCCTTTTGCATTTTGGTTTATCATTCCATGCTCGCTTTCCCAAACATTGGTGCTTCATTATACACCTGCAATCCATGCAATCATATAAATATAAACATGCACGTGTGCTCTTTTTATTTTTAGATGCTGCTTCCAAGCATGCTGCTGTGGGCTTTTTTGATTGTCTTAGAGCTGAAATGGAAGAGTTTGATATTTCTGTCAGCACCGTGAGCCCAACCTTCATCTGCTCATACCATCGCCAGCCAGCACCAGGCAACTGGGAGGCATCTATTTGGAAATGTAAGTTTGGGTGGATGAAGGTGAGGCACATAAAGCAGGAGGGAGCACATTCCAGGGTGAAAAGAGGAAAGAAAAATTATGGAAATGACAGAAAGGATGAACAGGCACGAGGAGCAAAAGGAAAGAGATATTGGAGAGGTATTATCAGCCTGGTGAAAAGAGAAGGAATGTGGAATAAGACAGCGTTATGTGAGAAAATAAATACATCAGTGTTGCTAGAGGACAGAACAGATACTCACAGATCTGACTCTATGAAGATGAAGGCTGAAAAGCTTTTTTTTATTTACAAAAACCTCACTTATATAGGTTCTGAACAATGACCGGGGATTAGAGAACAAGGTCACCACCTCTCCATTCCACTGGCCAGAATTCAATCAGTTGACTCTCATTAGAAAGGAATGTAGAAAACGCTGATTGTTTGTAGTACAGACTGTGAGAATTCAGCTACAGAGCTGTAAACACCTCAAAAAGCTCACATCATATGGCAACACAGAGGGCATCAGGAATGGAGGGGCAAGAAAGCACGAAAGGTCCAAAGGGACAATTCCTCTGCACTCAGGTTGCTCCTTCTCTTAGGGACTGTAAGGATTTTAGCTCAATTATGAAAAGATCTTGGCCACATACTGATGACGAGAGTGGAGTGGGGAAGTGATTAAAAGCGCACAGAAATAAACCTGATTTGACTGATTCATCAGCTGTGTATCACCCCAACACCATTCCCTCAGAGTATCTGCCTGCCTGTCTGCCTGTCTGTCTGTCTGTCTGTCTGTAGCCCTCACTCCTCTCCCGCTTGCAGTCTTTTTCAGGAAGGTGTCCTACGGCGTGCACCCCGTGGAGGTGGCAGAGGAAGTCCTTGCCACAGTGAGCAGGAAGAAGCAGGAGGTGCTCATGGCCAATCCCATCCCCAGAGCAGCAGTGTACATCAGAACATTCTTCCCCGAGCTGTTTTTTGCCGTTGTTGCCTCAGGGATTAGGGAAAAGCTGAAGACAGAAGAGGAAAACTGATTTTGTTTGTTCTGGGTTTTTTTTCCCTTGATTTTTATCTGAAAAAAAAAAAAAAAATCTGTTTTGAATGTCTCTGACTTGTGCTGCTTGCTGTGGGTGGAATAATGCCGCTGTCATTGAGGCACACATTTATCTGTAAAGCTTCTACTCTCCTGATTTTAGGGGTTATGACAAAGTGCCATTGGAACCAAACAAGTCCCGTTGCTCATTTAACTTCCTTCGTCAGTAAAATCCCCAAACGTGGAAGGAATTCTGAGGGCAAAGGCGTGTGTTTTCTCCTGCAGGGCCATGAAGCTCTTGCTGTATCTCTCATTGAGTTGCTCTGGCTCCAAGAGAGCTGACTCAGGGAGGTGCTCACCACGGGGATGAGGGGTTCAGCTCCTGCAGCACCTGCTGGAGCTCCACCTGTTTTCTGTTGTAGCACCAGGGTTTTGTTGCAGTGTGAGTGCCTTTGCCTTAACTGGGAAGTCAAACAATCATTTGTTCAGTATTTTCTCGCTCCCCAGCAAAACTCTACTCCTTCAAAGCAAGGGGAATTTTCTGCGATCTCAGTTATGTTTGTTTCTGTACCACAACAACAGCCAAGCCCTCCACATCTCCGTAAGGGCAAGATGCAGGGTAAGCATAATTTCATCAGAAAAGGACCAGGCACCACAGGACATCCCAGCTCAACGTGGTTTTGGCTGCCCCTGGATCCCTGGAAGCGTCCATGACCAGGTTGGACAGGGCTTGGAGCAACCTGGGATAGTGGAGGTTGTCCCTGCCCATGGCAGGGGGTCGGAATGACAAAGATGCTCTTTAAGGTCCCTTCCAACCCAAACCCATTCTGTGATTTCTATGGTTTCTATTATTGTCCTTCTTTGGTGTAAAAACAAGTGGATTACACGTTAAAGGAAGCTGAGTAATCCTTCTGCTCCGTTTTGCACATTCTAGGGATCAGCAGAAATCCTTCACACAATTTCACTTTGAAACAATGAGCAGCTCAAGGAGCCACAGCAGAAGGCAGTGAGGGGGGAAGAGGTAAAATAACACCTGTATCTTAGCAAGGAAGTTTAAAAAAACAGATGCATTTCCATCTAGAAAGTAGAAGAAAGTTGTATCTTGATGTTTTCAAACTCCTGAGACGTGCTGCAGAGAAGGCAGGACGGAACTGTTCTCCATTTCTGCTGGAGCAGGACGATGTGCCAAAATTATTGCGAAGGAGATTTACAGGGACAGCACTTCCTGCTAAGCACAAAGGATAAATTGCCACAGAAATTTTCAAATGCCTGTCTTCAGGGGCTTTACGGAAGAGATTAATGAAACATCTGTAAAGAAGCAATGTAGCTTTAGTTTATCCTGCCTAGAATAAAAGAAGGATTAGATGACCTTTTAAATGGGTCACACTTTTCTCCAATTCAGTGGCTTTTTCTCATCTTTAAGATGAGGTCTCTCCACTGGTATTTCAGACACAATATTTTTTTTCCCCCTCTGGGGAAATCTATTACTTAATCTGAACTTTTCTATTTCATTTGTTGATCTCTGCTTCGCTCTCTCACCTGTGGATATGTGTTGCACATAAAAATGTTATGATAAGAAAGAGAAATATAAGGAGGAGTTCAGGAGAGCAGGAATTGCATCCCAGAGGTGCCTATTTCTCTCATTGACTTCCAGTGGTAACCAGGAGTGCTGTACATCTGTGTATTTGTGCCACAGGTGTCTGAAATTTGCTGAGATGCCATATTTGTCAAAATTGATTGGATCTAATGAATCAGAATTAAAAAAAAAAAAAAAAAAAAAAAAAAAAAAAAAAAAAAAGCTGCTGGTGTTTTTCCTCTGCTTTCAAATTATTTGGTTCCAGGACTTACTGGATGTCAAAATAAGGGCCAGAATATGAAATCATAGCTCATAAACAGGGATGAGAAATCTTGCATTTCATTGGGTGAATTTATTTACCTGATATCCAGCAGAAGACATACAGCTTCTTGAATGGGCAGCGTGAGAAAAACAGACAGCTTGAGAGTTAAGAATGGATCTGGATGGATTCTTACTTCTCAATTATTTAAAAAGCCCTTTCCCACCTACAGCATTTTGTATGCATGCAAACCAGAGTGAGAAACAATCCTGAGGACACAGCATATGGCACAGACTGTCAGGCTGTGTTTGTAACCCGCAGGTTGAGAAAATAAAAATAAAAATAAAATAATTAAAAAAAAAAAAAAAAAAAAAAAAAAAAAAAAGAGAGACACACTGGCTTAAATTGGATTTTTCCAAGGACTTGTAGGCATCAACCAAGTATGTTCCTGGGTGAGGTGGAAATTATTCCATGCCACCCAGGAACAATATGAGTTAGGTAAAAATCTGTTGTAAAAAGAGTTGGGGTTGACAAAAAGGAGAAAGTCAGATGGAATCAGGAAAGATTCCTCTATCAGTGAAGGTGTTGGAAACACATCCATCACAAAGAAATGAGTGAAACAAGGGGAAGGAAACAAGATCGTGTGCTTTGGTCAAGGGATTGAGCATGCTTCTAACAGAGTGGGCACCAAACTCTCCAGAAACTGCTTTGTTCTCCTGCTGAACTGAAGGTGGCAGTTTCAGAGCACTGTGAGGGATAAAGACAGACTTTTCTGAAGATGAGAGAGGAAATCTTATTGCTATCTGCACCCACCTAGTAGGATGGTGTAGGGAATGTGGAGACAGATTCTTCTCAAATGTGCTCAGTAGAAGATAAAAATGTAATGGACACGAACTGGGACATTCTGATCTGATATTAGGAAATACTCTTTCTACAATTGCAGCAGTGGAGCATTGGGGCTGGTTGCCAATGAGGTCAGGAAATCTCACTTCTTGAATATAATAAATACCTATATAAAAACGCTCCTCTTACCACTGATGGTTTTCTGACTCGATGATGCTTCTCTGCTATCAGCTCCACCTTACCACTGGCTGTAACCTGACCTGTTGCAGATCCTGCTGGCATAATGAGCTCACACTGCATTTATTGCCTGAATACAGATACATAGGGATTTTTCCAAACCCCAGATCTGCTCAGTAGACTGTGTAGGACCTCTGCCAGCCAGAGTTCACAAGTGTGTGTTCCAAGGGGTTCAAAACCAGGAGTGTTCACCCAACAGTGAAGAAAAGCTGGTGTCCAATAAAGCAGGTTCCATGAGGGAGCTCCGTGCTGATCCTCAGAGTGGAACAGCTCCATGTTCCTCATCTGTGATGATTGCAATCATTTCCACCTCCCCATCTTTAATGTGGTTGTAGATTCTTCTTGTATAAATGTATAAATCAAATGTTGATTCTTTCTGACTCTGTTGCCAGAACGATTCCCGGAGAATTCCACAGGTGAGTTGTGTGCTGTCCACAACCACTTATTTTCCAGATTTCAGTTTGCCTCCTCATGAAACTTCCAGATTTCAGTTCACCTTCTCATTTTAAGCAGGTGTTTACTCTGAAAGCCTGTTCCCTTTGTCAGCCTCCTTTCACAGCAAATCCACCGTGAGTGTGGTGAAACTCTTGAACCATAAGCTGAGGTCCACAGATCTTCTTGGAGAGATTGTACCTTTCATAACCAAAAATTATTCAAGCCACGCACCTCATGCCCTATTTGCTGCCCTGCTTTTCACGGGTTTTGGTTTCAGGATGGGATTTTTTTTCTCTGTCTTTTTAATAAAGAATCAGTGTGGAGCAATGCTCCAAAATTCTAACAAAGTCACCTACTCTCTATCACCTTTAGACACTGCTTAAAAACTACAACTGTGGGGAACCTGTGTCACCTGAACTGGGACACCTGAATCTTCTTTTCCAACACCAAGACTTCCTTGAAGCTTCCACGGAAATATAATTTCTTTATTAAGAAAAATAGATAAAACTACACATCGATACATTTTACTCGTGAGCGCTGCCTCGTTTGGATCTAGTTATCATAATTTACAGAATGCTTTGAGACCTGGTTCAGCTTCACAGGACTGAAATAGTGGCCAGGTGACGCAAACTCCTCAGCGCGTGCGTGGGGTCGTCCGTGGTGTTTTGGAAGGAGTTCACATACACGTTGCAGACTTTCTCTGGAGCTGTGTGGTCAGGAAACTTGTATTGAATCCTAAAGCTCCTTTCCAGCTTTTTCCTTTTGTGCTTGAATTCCAGGATCGTTTTTGTGTATTTGTTGATGGTGGTGACAGCTGCAGCCATACAGCAGGCAAAGGAAGTCCATGCGACGCTACGAACAAAAAAAAAAACCCCCAAATTAGCAGAAATTAGCAGGACACTTTCATATTCAAGTCCTTCAATTTTATTTTTGAAAACACAGCTTATGTGTGATTGTGCTGGTGTGTATTAGGGAAAGATGAACAGGCTAGGTGAGGAAGAAACACTGCTGGTTAATCACCATTTACAGACCTGACCTCTACGTATTTGTTGCAATCTCTACATTTAACATGCCTGTTTAATGAAACCCTACCTCCAAATTCTCTAAGCTCTATTTAGGCTTTACTTTTCTATTAAGCTTTGATCTTAATATCAGAAAGGGGTTTTATAAAAAAAAAAAAAAAGTTGAGGAACGCATAAAAAGTTAAAAGATGCAGTTATTAAGAGTAAAAATCTCACAGGGGACACTGAGAAAAATGTGAGTTACCCAAAAGTGTTAAAAAGAACAGAGAAGGCACCATTAAATAGCTGATTAAAGCAGGTTCAGAGCATTGAAATGTATTCCTGAGAAAATGCATGGCATGAGTGGAGAGAAAAGGACCTCAACTCTGAAATGTTAAAAGTAAACGCCCAATGAGAAAGAACTAAAAAACTTGAAATACAGTTTGTTAAAAATGTGTGAAATTAAGAGCAGCATGTAAAAATATGGCCACATGAGCATGAATTTCAGTTCACAGTGCAGGCAAATTACAAACCTTGCAAACTTGTACATTCTGGGCAATAATTTAAGACAACTGATTTACAAGAACCACACCTGGTTACTGAACTGCATCCTCAGAAGTGAAATAAGGTAAAGCCTTTGCTTCTAAATTAGGTATAATCCCTTGAACATAGGGTGAAGTGACTGAAATGTGATGGAAGAACCAAAAAAACCCAGTTAGTACCCGTAGGACCAGCCATAATCCCACGTGTGAGGTCTCCAGTCTTCAGGGCCAAGATTTACAGTCATCTGAAACACAGTTGTGTACATCATGTGAGCAACCATGCCCAGAAGACCTAAAAAACACAATGTTACAACAACGTTAGAAAGTGGAAATCGAGGACATTCTTCTTCCTAGTTGCCCCTTGAACTCCTGAAGAATAATTTTATGAAGTATCCGAATTCTACAAAGCGCTCAAAAACATTGGACATTATAATTTCAGTGTATCCAATGTGTTGTGTGTTTGCCACTTGTACACTCGGTTCTCATCCCCTGAAAACCTCTTAGTAGTGTAATTCTGTGTAATTTCAGCAAAGTGTTGCTCAGCTGCATTGCCCAGGACACATTTCCCAGTTTCCTGTCACTGGATGGAAAGGTTTTCAAAGCCGTGCAGGTTTATGCCCTCTCCCACTGCCGTAAATGCAGCCAGATTTATCAGTTATGAGGGTGAATGAAAAAGTGGACAAACACCAGGAAGTACTGAAAATCTTCGTTATGGAAGAGGATGTTATTGAGTAATTTAATTTGCATTGCTCAGATGGAATCAAGAGCATGCTTGTACAAGAAATTGCATCTTCATTACAGACTGGGGCAACTGGATTTGGTTTATACCTACATAAATTTAACAGCTAGGACAAATGTTCTTCAGTTTTTTAGTATTTCAAGAAATTTTACTCTGGAGTTAAACAGAATGTCCAGGATAAACTTGCTGCTTCCTGTCTAGGTCTGCTTAATACTGCACAGGCCCAAACCAAAAACGAATATTAACAAAAGTGAATATTCATGATTACGGGAAGAGGAGAAAGCTGCTAATAGTTGGCAAAACTGCCTAAGGAGTTCAGTAAACTCACATCTCTTTCTTTGAAAACAGACATGACAGTGGATCATGAGGCTGGTTAGACACAGGAGAAGTGGAGCCTTTTTTTAGCAATTAATGGAACTGGTGATAAGATAGATTTTTAACTGCTTGGATATCTTTCAGTGGTGTCATTAAGGAGAAAGGAGATAATCGAATCACAGCAGGAAAGGCTGGGGACTGCACTCTGGACTACAGGGAGATGAAAGATCCATTTTCACATGTGTAAAAGTTAACTGCAAAGAGAAAGGAATTATTTCTGCCCTGTTTCTTCCCCATTACTGTGATCAGATGTTTAATGAACTTCATTTATTTACCCCCAAAAAAGAGATTGGTGAATGAACTAAATATGTGATTATGTTTAAGAAGAAAAAAATATAACAAAAAAAAATCTTTAATTCATAAGAAGTGGCACAAATGCATGAACACTGAATCCAGAAACATTAGGATCAGGATAAAAGCAGAAAATGTTGACAGAGAAATGCCACCTTGAGATTAATTTTTTGCCATCTGCCTGCTGTCTGACTTGCAATTAAATGTCATAAAAGATATGCTATCACCAGGTATAAATCACTTTGAACAGTCCTGGATGCATGGAGCAGAGTGGCATGTGCTCCACAAGAAATTCTGGCAAATAAATTAACTGTAATTGCTTTACTGCAACATTCCTCAGTAAGAATTCTGTAACGGAGATTGAATCTCTCAGGTGCCTTCAGAAATCTCTGGCCCAACCTCCTCCTGCTCCACAGACTATAAACAGACAATTCAGACCAGATTCCTCAGGCTGGACTAGGGATAATTCCTTTAACTGAATTTGCTAAAATCCTAAAGATTTTAACAAAAAAAACCAAAAAAACCCAAAAAAACCAAAAACAAACAAAAAAATCCCAAACAAACCCCCAAAACCAAAAACAAAACAACAAACAAACAAACAAACAAACAAACAAAACCCCCAAACCCTAAAATCCTAAGATTAAATAGCACTGCATTTTGAAACAATATACAGAAAATGGAAGAAAATTTTAATGACAAGTCTCTATTAGCAATTACCCAAGTACATTCTACTCCCTCTTAAAAGTGCTTTTTGAGTTTGGCTATTGGTAATAAATAAAAAATAAAATCCAGTCACTTGGAAGAGGATGTTACTTTTTAGTCTTTGGCAACCAACCTGACAATTGAATGAAAAATGTTCAAATTAAAGCAATTAAGTTAAAGGCAGCAAAACCCGCCAATACAAAATTCAAAATCGACCGCACTAGGAACTAATGAATTGAAAACAATGTTTTCCCATAAAGTTTTGCTTCATTTGGCATTGTTAGCATCTCAGTAGGCATTGTAACAGCTCTGAAACTTGGAAGCAGTCATGGGTTTTCAGCTGGAGGACTGTTGTGGGTGTGGTTGGTGGCGATGCTCGGCTGTACCTGCTAACACGGTGACCACTGCGGAGAAGGCGTTGATCTTCAGCCCGTCGATGACAGAGCTGTAGTAGCAGATTTCTACTGACATGAGAATGTTCCCAGTCAGCAGCAAAACGACGTAGAGGAGCTCTGCTACAATGGACAGCCACAAAACCCCTGGAAACCAAAGCAACAGCAATTATTATCAGCAATCATTTCGTATTTTCACCGTTCCCTTCTTCGTTTGTATCGTTCACACGAAGTTAAACAGGAGCACGAAGGCTCTGGGGATGCTGTGATAATGAGAATGTCTGTGTGATAATGAGAACGTCTGTGGAAGGCTTCAGTGTCAGTGGACACCCAAAATTATAATTATTGGAAACAATTATAATTGCCACACGCTCAGAAGCTTACAGTGCAAGGTGGGGCACTGTGGTTTTATACTCAGTAAATACCCTACCTTAAAATCACCAGGAACCAAAGTTAATATAAAAAGAACCAAAGTTAATGTAAAAAGAACCAAAGTTAATGTAAAAAGAGGACCTGTTGATGCCATGGCTCTGAGTGCAGAGGGGAGCAGCAGACCCAGCTGACAACCTGGGGGCCATGCACACTCCTACACTGACTGTTTCCAGTAAAATCTGCCCCACAGGCTCAGCTTTCAACCAAACAGGATCTTGATTCTTTTGGACAGGGAAGCTCTCATGAGCCCAGACAGCCTCCAGGTTTCGCTGAGCTTCATTTCTCTAGTTATCTGCTAATTCCCGTCTTTTTGGAGATCTGGTAATTACATCTTATGCAAGAAGTTAATCCTCCCATTAAGGTCTCTCAGCCTGCTGTCTGACCTTTAGCATGTTAATGTCCCACAGCCAGGAGCAGGAGGGCTTTCTTGTGTCCAAATTTGCTGTAGCAAGGTCTGGCAAACGATCTTCCCAAACTTTTTAAAACACAAAACTGTCCTGAGACACCTGGTCGTAGATTGAAGCAGTGATTTCACGTGAACACGTACACAAACAATCAAAACTTGAAAATTGAGACACTGCTGAGACATTTCCTTGATTATTAGACACCAATTAGGGCAGGAGATAATGTTAGTGTCGTGCATAACCCCAAATTCTGGCTCTGGCAATGTCTGTGGCACTCCTCTGATTCATGGGCCATTTAGACATTAAATTCTTGGGCCAGGCCATGTGTGGGTGTTCTTGGACATGGTTTGTTTCTCCACAAAAAAAAAAAAAGAATTGTGATTTTCATTAGGAACTCCAGATGTTGCGTTGCCCAAGAGTTCTGGCTGCTCCAGCTGTGAGAGTTTGCATCTTAACATTTCTGGTCAGTGAGAAGTGCACTGAACGAGGGTGATCACGCCTGCGTGTGAGACCCAGGGGGGAGAAATTCGGGAAGGCTGAGCCCGGGTTTGGGTCACCCAGCAACCACAGGCACGTGCAGAGCACAAACTCCTGCCTGTGCAGGGCAGGAGCCTATTCCCACTCAGGATTTCACCACCCAGGGAGACAGTTCTGGGTTTCAGGTACCTAGATGCTTCTTGGCTGTCTCCATCTGGTCTGCCAGTGGCATTTGCTGAGGCTGTTCAGAGTTAGTTCCAGCTCTGTGTCCACCAGAACTTTCTTTGTCCACTTTGTCCACTTTTTTTTTTTTGTGAGGAGCTCTCAAGGCTGGGCCCAGAAATCACCCCTCATTTCTGTGTGACAGCACCCACATCTCATTTAGATTTTTTTTCTCATGCTACAAAATTCTCTTGTGCTGTTCAGGCACTGGGACAAGATGCAGCAGGTGGAGGGAAGACTGACATTCAGAGACTGAGTAATTCTCCTTCTCCATGGTCTGAAATTGCATTTCCAGGAAAATACTCCAGTCCCAGTGTGCTGGAAAGAACAAGTTTTGGGGTTTTTTTCTGGATCAGCCACTTGTAAAGTGATTGGTCTGATCAGACCAGTGATGGACAGATGTTTTCATCAGTCAGATGGGGATAATTTTTTTTTTTTACCTAAATCTTTACCAAATTCTAAACACTTACTTCTTTCTTACCTTATAATTTGGAAGGGGTTTAGGTATTTAATGAGAAAATGTCTCAGTGTAATTCACTTCAAGGAAATGTTCATGTCGGTTTTTAGCAATTCCATCTAGGGGATCAGGCAAGAGGAAGGCACACAGCAGGATCTGCAGGAATGTTTCATGAGAAGGTGAGTCCTTCTTTGAAAGAAGGGAATGGAAATGTCTCCTCACAGCTCTGAGCAAGGCACAGGGAGTGGGTTCAGATTCAGCACATCTCCCTCAATCCCCTCAGTGTCCAAACTTGATATTTTAAGTCATATGACCTCCATTTTCAGGCTGGAAAACTAAGTAAAGGACAAGAAAACCTCATTGGGATTACAGCAAGCATTTTTGAAATGATTTAATTTAATTTAAAGCAGAATACTTATACTGGTGAGTGTGATTAGGAAAATTTTGACTACAGACAAAAAATATGCATATCTACCTCGATCAGAAGCTGGAGTTAGACTGATAAAGCTTCTACATTTCTCACCTAAAAGAAAAAAAAAATCAAATTCAGGATGATTTTGTATTCTGTAGAGATAGATTAGTAGAAGGAAGAAAATCCACAATCTATCAGGTAAGAAGAAAGTGAGCTGATCAGCAGAAGTTGTTTTTAATGTACGCAGAGACCCTGGTACATCGACCTTCTCCTGGGGCTTAACTAGAGAGTGCTCCCGGACTATTTCCAGGTAGAGCCAGAGCCTGGAAGACTTAGAGAAAGGCTGTGAATCGATTTCCATGAGGTGCTAGCTGCAAAAGCCAGGGTAGGAAAATTCCTTTGCCAAGCTGGCAGCCTGGATGCAATCCTCCTGTTAGGGCAGAGCTGCTCTCCTTACAGCAGCAAGGCTGCTGCTCACACAAATTCCCTCTAAGCTTCATTCCAATTTCTTCCTGTAAGCTTTGATTTTCAAACCCATGTGACCTCCTGACCCCCACGCAGATGCTGTGAACAAAGCTCTCGGAATTAATTCTGCTCGGATCTGAACATCCTGGGTGTTTTTTTCCAGCTCCCAACTGCACCGAGTTGGAAAATGTGAGCTCCCAAACATGGGCTTCCATAGCAGATGCTCAAATTACACAACCCTGGTGACCGTAGCATGGACAAAAGGTGTCTCTTGCACACGTAGTTTGCTCTGATTTTTGACATTTCCCCCTTAAAACTGCGTAACTTACAAGAACTTCTGGTAGAACTGGACCTTCGGGACAGGTGACTATGAAAATATTTGCGTTTTACAGCATAGGTGGCAGCTGCTTTGATTTCTCTGGAGTTCTGTTCTAGCTGTTGCTTGTAAACTGATCAGGATGATAAAGGGCAAAACTTGATCTGGTTTTACAGCAGATGCTTGAATCCTTGAAACAGCAATTCCCTTATACAAAAGTCCAAAATTACCTGGAAAGTTTCTGTAATGGCAAGCTAATTTCATTCCAATAATATTTACAATTGCAGGGTGAGACCCAATCAAATGCTACCACTTTTGGCTAGTAAGTCTCTGTATCATGTTTTAGCAGGATGAAAATAATCCTCTCCTGCTTTGATTTATGCAAGGTGAGATCACAGTAAGAAAGCAGAAATACTTGTGCTCCAGAGGAAATCCAGGAACTAATTTAGATCCCACATTAGTGCAAATGATTTAAAAAAAAAAAAAAAAAAAAAAAAATCAGTTTGTATTTTTATGTTGCCATGGGGGATCAGAGGCACTCATTTAGAGCAAGTGTGTTAATTTTTGACTAACGGAATAAACACATTGGAAAAATGAAACGCTTTCCTGTTAATTTAACTCACTGTTAGGGTGAGTAGAATAAAAAGCAACAACAACAACAACAAACAAACAAACAAAAAAAACCCACCAAAAACAAAACCAAAAAAAACTTCGTGTGTTCCACAAGCTGCCAGCTGTATCAAAACCACAACCTGTCACACTACCGTTCTTTGCAGGATTTATCAGGAATTTCATAGGAATTGACTACACAGAACCCTACAAAGTCCACTTTGCCAGGGAAGAGCGACTTTTTAAGGACCCAAACCCCACAGCAGTGAAGCAGAGGAGAAGGGGACTCCAAATAAAGCAGGAAGGGCAGCGATTACTTCGCGAAGTACATTTCCGCGGGTTTACTCACCTTCTTCGTTTATCATTTCTTCGCAGGAGTACCAGATGCCAGCGTGGAACTTTTTCTCCACAAACTTGTCATCCCCTGTCTCCCAGATGTACTGCACAGCCTGGCTGCCGTTGCCGTCGGGGCTGTTGAAGCGGATGCAGAGATCCCCCTTGCTGTCTCCTTTGCAGAAAGGTTTGGCGACTTTCCTCGTCCCCTCGCACCAGTAGCTGCTGCTGAAGGCTGTGATGGAGAAGACTAAAGAGAGGAAGCTCAGGGAAAATGCTGCTGAGGCTCTGTGCCGCCTGTCTGCCTCCGCGATCGAGGCTGGCATCTTCCAGAACCGCGCCGGAGATGGTTCTGGAAATAATGGTTCTAGAAAGTCCCTTTTGTCTGCCCCATGAGACACCTGCCTGCTCTCACCATCCCGTTCTTCATCCCTCTCAGGAAACTGAGCTAGCTTAGGAGTTTTAAGACGGAGAGCGGAGATCTGGGCATGACCAGAAATCATGTGGCAGGGGAGATTAGGAATAAAGGACAGTGTTGCTTGGCAGCAGTGTGCTGTGAAAGAAATGCGAGGAAGGGTGACAATAAGTGATAATCTGCCCCGTGAATCGCACGCAGAACGCTGAAGTACTGGAGTACCCCGGTGTGCAGTCACTGAAGTTTTGTTTATACAAACAAAACACGCTTATTTACCTCGATCAGAGGTGGAGTCAGACTGATGGAATCTCTCTGTTTCTTAGCTAAGGAATAAACAAAAATCTCACAGCTCCAAATGCTCCTGCAACACTGAACACTGTTTAAATTGAATACAGTTGTGGCTTTTACAATGAAAAGAACTCCCAAGGAGCTAAAACTGGTTGGTCAGCTGCAGCATTTCACAGCATGCAGCACTAGAGAGGTGACTGCCTATGTTCAGAGTCCCACCAGTGACAAATAAAAGTCTCAAATTACCTGACTTTGCTCTTGATGGTTTCCTGGGCACTGTCCAGTCTGCCTCCACGAACACATAACACAAGTTTTGCCCAAGGGAGGTGAAACATTAGAGAAAATGCTGAATTATTTTATATGTGCATTTTTTCTCTCTGTGAAATAACATTTCCTTTTTCCTTCATCTAGGAAACATTTCCCACCTTGACATGTTATATATATTTTTTTGTTGTTTTTCTGCCTGTTTGGTGATGCAAAGAACCAAAAGGAGCTGGGGTATTAGTGATTCACTGCTTCATTTTACAACTGTAAAGTCAAAACACGTGCCCTGGGGGAGAATGGTTCCACAGGACAGACACTGAAGTCACATACGTGTCTTCTAATGAGAATAATCTGGAATTCCAAGACAGCTCTCTACCCAAAGATGTCAGAGCTGGAGAAGCAGATGAGTCCCAGCATGAAACTCAAGGATAACAGGATAAAAGCCTGCTTTGGGTTGTTATGGAAAGCTCAGCTTACAGATCTGGCCAGCAACAGAGTGCCAGACCAAGCAGGTCTGGTCTACAAAGGCAGAGCAGATCTCACAAAAATCAGATGTAGCTCGAGCCAGGAGTTATTTTTTTCCTACATCTTTGTCTCACTGCATTTTCACCAGGGTGTAGCACTTGTGAGAACAGGACTGGGAGCAAGTGGGAGAGCGGGAGGGAGGAAGGGAGGGAAATCCTTCCGAGGATTAAACACTTATCTGTTTGTGTTCCTGGGAGTAATCTGCATATGGCTGTAATTAAATATATATTTTTTGTGGCCTGTGAAACCATTGATGCTTTCTGGATGACAACTGCAGCCTGAGATGTTTTCCAGAGGCAGTTTTTTTGCTCACTCCCTAGCAATGCTGGTACCACAGCTTTCAAACCAATTTTTCATGCGAGAATGCTCTGTTTAATAGGAGGAATGGATTGCATAAGTATTTATTGGTTAGTTCTGTCTAAACTGTGAAAAAAGAAGGAAATAAGAAGGGAGAAAATGGATTTTCTGGGCCTTCCTTCAGGCAGAGTGTTATACAAAGTGATTTTTGCTGGAACTGAGAGGTGTGTAAACCAAATATTTGCAGGTAACACCAAGACAGCCACGATCCACCGGGCAGCTGAAGCTTTGAAGGAAACACTGAACATCACAAGAATTTTAGTAAAATTTAACTGCTGCTAACTTCTTGTTTTGTTTTGTTTTCATGTTTAGATCCTCTCTGATCCTGCACTGGCTGTGCACATGGGACAAAACACAATC
This sequence comes from Hirundo rustica, assembly GCF_015227805.2. Lineage (NCBI taxonomy): Eukaryota > Metazoa > Chordata > Aves > Passeriformes > Hirundinidae > Hirundo > Hirundo rustica. The sequence continues at coordinate 1,977,571 of NC_053467.1, read as the reverse complement.
AAAAAGCATAAAACCAGAAATCAAAATCAAAAAAGCATGAACTTTTACTGAGCTGCTTTCTGACACACAACCAGAGTCAGCAAGCTCCCTACACAAAGCTTTTCTCTGTTCTAAGGTGTCATTTATTGGTTTCATGAGGTGTGTATAAATATATATATATATATATATGTGTGTGTGTTTTTGTGGAGCTGGATTGCATTCTGGAAAAATCACTGGCAAAATTCCTGTGGAGCTTCAAGGAGCAGGATCAGCCCTTTAATGTTTTAGTAGTTTTCTGACTTCTTATTGGCTAATGGACAAGCTGCAGTAAGCAGAGCTGCGGTGAAGTTTAGACTAAGCTCTCCCTGCCTTTAATCAAGAAAATCAAAACGTAGTTGGAGTCTAGCAAAGCTAAACACTTCAGGAGACTTCCTCACTTAATTGGAAAGAGGATTCATGGAGCAGTGGCATTCATAAAAGAAGACGTTTTTACTTCTATTCTTTCTTTTTTATATATAATTATTCTACAGAGTGAAATAGCAGCAAACTGGGGACAAATTTATCCGAGTGGGCATGGTGACACCTTTTATTCTCTATTCCAGCATGGGACTCTGGTCCAGGATACCTCCAACATCTGCCAGCTCCATCATGATATTCTTTCTTGTGAAGCAGGTAAGCAATGATTAATAATGGGCGGTATAAAAGTGAATTCCTAGCACGTAGCATTTTAACTTTGGTTTAATTTTAGTTTTAACATTAAGCAGCGTGCTTCTACCAAAAAATCCTTCCGACATAATTGATTTTTATTACTAATTAGTCATGAGAAATAATGGCTGCAAAGCTGTAGAGTTTTATATTAGAACTCACTCTGACTAGGTAATTTATTACAGTTTTATTCCATTAATCCCCATTCATACAGTGAATAAATTATGTTTACATAATTATTATTATTGACACAATCAATTTTTATACCAGTATTGATCGGTGTTGAATTATATTTGTTTTTCAGTTTTCCTACCAGATAAAAATACTATTACGAATCAAGTTTATTTTCTACTGGTTTTTCTCTGTTCTAACCCGGCTTTGATTTGTTTCTGACGCTATCTTTTAGCCCCTGACTTGTGAGCGTTGAATCTCCAGTTTAGGAAATCTGGCTGGTTTCATTCTGCACCTCACCTTCATACAGAAAGCAAATAAATCTGTATGAGATTTCTGCCTTTATTTCCTGTAGATATCCACAAAAACATTTTATTTTTATTTTTTTTTCCTAAATCTTTACCAAATTCTAAATGCTTACTTCTTGCTTACCTTATAATTTGGAAGGGGATTAGGTACTTAATGAGAGAATATCTCAGTGTAATTCACTTCAAGGGAATTTTCATGTAGGTTTTCAGTAATTCTTATTTATTTATTAATATCAATCTTGATTTGAATAAATTTTTAAAGCAATTACTGATATTTGGTACGTTTCAATTCAACTGAATAAAATTCACACATATATTTAAGGTGCATTTCCATGGGCAGCGGGACAAAAAACGGAAATTTAAAAGGTATTTCTATCCAATAATCTCTGTTTTCTTGGGTTTCTAAGAAAGTGGGTTTGCAGATGCACCGTAGACCTGATAACTAACATTTTTATCAAGAAAAAAGTGTTTCTAACATTTTCATAAAGAAATACCAGGAGTCGAATCCTTTTCTAAGAAAATATTCCTAATATTTTCATATATTTCAAATCTTGGGCTTCTATGTTCAGAGCTTCTGTTTATAGAACTGAAACAGCTCTCAGATTTGTGAGACACCTCGGCCAAAGCGTTAATTCCATCAATGCTAACAGAAAACCTCCCAAGCACTTCTGTGAGATCAAAACTTTGCTAAAGAAATCGCAGTGAATTAATTCGTCATGGTGGTTCTTGCAACTTGTTTAAAGAAATACGTGCTGTATTTCTTCATATTTTATTTCATAAGAAGAAAACATTTAAAGGAATAACAGCCATAAATCACCATAACTGTATTTTCTAGCAAAACCCTCTATAGATAGGAAAAAATATCCATCAGACTAAACCCGGATCATGGCTGAAAGGACGAATAAATATTTTTCAGCTTTTATTTTTAGTTTACGCCTAAATCGAAGCATTTTTTTTCTGGCCATAAGAGCATAGTCTGAATAAACAGCAATATTTCATTTCACTGCTAGCTTAGTATAAAAAATTAAAAGGGTGAAATTCCGACTCTACTGTGGTCAGTTACGAAAAATTCAAATTTAAACAGATCTGCAACTAAATATAATTCATTTCCTAAATGAGAGCTTCAGGCAGAATTTTTTCCTGCATCCAACAAATTTCTTAAGACTGGTGTCTTCTTGGTGCAATCTAAATAAATGGCCAGACACTTCCAGGGAATTTTGATTGAATTTCCTCAGGGGTGAATTTCAGCACAAGCAGGGGCCAGGCTGGAGGGCTGAGGCTGTTCCTTTTTTTTTTACCAAGAAAACGTCAGACAACCTGAAATGATGTCCACTGTAGGGCAAAAGAACATGGACTTTCTGAGCTTCTGTCTTGGACACCGGAGTTAAATTTCCCCAAGACAGAAGTCCTGCTTAAAAGCAGTGGCCAAATGGGAACTGAAATGCACAACAGATCAAAAGCTGCAAAACAGGGCAAAAAGTGTTTCCACTGGCTGAGCTCATGGGAAATTTCCCTGAAAGTCTGTATTTCTAGCACGGAACTTGCACTGTGTCTAACCCAAAACTTAGATTATTATAGAGCTTGGGATTTGTAATCACAACCTGTACCTGCTGCAGAGGGGTATTTGTTGGGTCTTCTCCACAGGGCCCACACCCCTGGCTCCCTGGAAGCGTCCAAGGCCAGGCTGGACAGGGCTTGGAGCAGCCTGGGAGAGTGGAAGTTGTCCCTGCCCATGGCAGAGGGTTGGAACAAGATCTTTCTTGTCTTTAAGGCCCCTTCCAACCCAAAACATTTTGTAATTCAGTTGTCCTGTTGACCCCCTCCAACACGACAAAACCAGAAACATCTTTTAAAGAATGCCCCTCAGTTGCCCTGTCTCTGTGGAGCTGGGTTTTTCCAGCAGTGACCATGCCTGCAGATCTGAGGAAATGGACAATTCCACCAGGAAACTATGCGGAACTGTCATTTAGGCCTGGCCTGCTCCTCACTCTTGGTGCGTGAACTTCTCCATGGCTGTGCATCAACCCCAAATCCAGGAACGGGACCAAACCAGCCACCAGGTAGCCACTGCCCAAGAGGTTTCCTTTCTATTTCCTCGGCCGTTTAACGCATTTGTTTATCAGAAACTGGAGTGTTCTTCCTTCCACCAAGCAGTCCTGTCTGCAAATGCGTCATCTCCGTGTCTCTGCCTCTTCAAAGGAGGTTCACTGACCCCCAAGTGCCTGGAGAATCTCCCCTGGCTCCCAGCGTTTTGGGGCCTGCATGAGGGAAATGTCAAGATGCTTTTTTTTTTTACTTTGGAAACATGCATTCCTTTCTCATGGCTGCTGTAAATATTCTCCCCTTATCTTGCAAGCCCATCCACGGGAGAATGATTACAGTTTTTCTACTCCCTCAAGCTTAGAGTGGGAAATTAGCTGGGAGACCAAAAGCAGGGTATTGAGCAGGCAACATTTTGCACAGTAAAAAAAATTCATGAAATAGCGATCCTGCATAGCGATCCTAGCCCACCAGAACACTCTTCCTATTTCGAAAGTAAATAAATATGGTTTTCTTCATTAAAATAAAGTCTAAACATAGGCTTAAAGGAGCAAAGGTGGAGTTGACAACATTTATTGTTCTGGTTATGTATCTCAGCCCTTGGCACATCATCATGTTCAGAAAATGTCAGGACAACCACATGTGTCAAAGGCAGTTTCAAAGAAAGGGTGTGCTCCAGACAAGAAGAAATTGACTTTTCCTGCAGAACTGAAAGGCATCTTTTAGTAAAAAGATTGTTTAGAAAACCTGTATTTTGTTTCCTCTCCAAACTTTGCTCGTTAAAATCGGCAACATTTTCAACCAGTAATGAGTTTTTCATTTTTGGTGACTTCTAGTGACAGGAATCTGTGACTGCTCTGGCCTCTCAAAGCCCTGGTTTCAGGGGACCAGGGGGGTTTATTGCACAAACAGTGCTTAGGATGGTGTTCTTTTCTATGGACAAATATTGATTGAGCCATTTTGTTAACATTGTAAGCAACATTTCCCATTTCCTTTCTGAACTGCCTTGCTCCTAATAACGCATTTCTTTACCCAGATCTCCAAGCGTTTTTACATTTAATTCTTCTGGTTTTAGCCATTTTTTTTTCCCTAAACCGCAATTATCAGCTGTGACCCTCTTAAAAACCTCTGCAGTGAGTGTTGTATGATAGGGATGTGTCTGTCATTTTATTATGTGGGAAATTCAGAGGGAGAAGGCTCTTCTCACCCATGGACACAAGGAGAAAGCCAAACAGTGCCCTACTGAGGCAAAAAAGGGCAACCAAGTGTAAATGGGCAAGGAAAACTAAAATTTACAGAGGTGTTTCTTAAAGAAAAAAAGCAAGAAGGGGAATAGAAAGATGTCTATGGCAGAGTTGCAGCTGCTAGTGAAATAAGTGCTCTGTGAAATGCTGGGCAGGAGTACAGAATGCACCAGAGGAAAGGTGTTAGTAGTTAAATAGCATTGCTTATTCATCACTGTTTTATTTTTTTAAATTGTTTTGGTTTTTTTTGTACTACTCAATCAGGTGTCCTTGATTATCTTTAAAAATAATCTAAAACCAAAAAGCCCTTTAGACCTTTTTTTACCCATCATTCCCTCATTCTCTTTTCCTCTCCTCGTTTCTGTGCTCAGACCAGAATTTCTTATAATGGAAAGAAACTTGTCATTGAGGACAAAAATGTTCTGACTGATTTTTCTCGTGTGCAGTATTTTCACTCCCAGGCCAAAGGTTCTTTGCTGGAAAAAACCACTACTGGATGGAACAAATACAAACAGGAATGCTTGAAAATGCTGCAGGAATCATCTGTAGACAGTGGTAAGGAATTAAGCGCTGAAGAAATTCATTAACACTGACGAATATGCAAATATTGTCTCACAGTATGTCTGTTCCAAAGTTCTAGATGCAGAACGTTTCACCTGACACAAATATTAGCCTAAAGTCCTTGTTTATTCTCCTGTCTCTGTGGCTTTTGGACGCTCAGATGAGGAGCAGCACACTGACAGTGTCTCGTCCTGAATTCGTGCCTCCCTCCTTTGGGCGCTCAAAGTTTTCTGCTGTTTGTCAAAAGGGGGCTTCACAATCCGCCACTATTTCACTCCTAAATGTATAAACTCTGCTCAGCTCGGTGTCTGTCTCCTGGAAAGGTTGGCCTGGTTTCGGTTTGAGTAGCTGGAGAAGCCCAAGGCGTGGCTAAGAGAGAGGTGGCTGCTGCTCACCAAGGGAAGATGAAAAGTGAATCTGTGTGTGGGAAATGGGTTTGGAGGATTCCCAAAGCCTGACAGAAGGCTCACACAGTCCTGGGCATCTGTGTGTAAACCCCGAGATGAGGTGTGCTGGTTTAGAAATGCCATGAAATGGGACAGACATTGCTGAGAGAGAAACTGAGCTGGAAACAAGTTTCAAATGATGACCTTGCAAACAGAGCAGATATTTTGGAGAAGTAGAACTGTGAAAGATGTATTGTAGCAAGACCCACGCTGGGTATTTTAAAAGATGATTGGCCTAGAAGCATTAGCAGCATTGTGGGGCAAAACCTAATAGACCAAGAAATGCTTTTAATGTTTTGTAATTAGGAAAGAGTTTGGCTTCTGATTGTGATGGTGTGAATTGTAACATCTGCACTGTCTCACCCTTCTCATGAGACCAAAAATGGAATGAAATCTCCTAAAACACTTCTCAGGAGCCCCATCTCTGAGTCAGAAAAAGGGTTGCTTTAACATCTGTGCTCTGTTTTGGACTCACTGGCTGTAGGCAGGTGTTGAAAGCACCCTCACCAAATTTGTTGGTGCCTATAAACTGGGACGGGGTCAGAAGTCAGAGCTGTTTGTAGAAAACGGGGAAGAAGAAAACACAGAAAGCCGGAGGAAAGCAGCTTCCACAAGTTACTGACTTGTGTGACTGCAGTCAAGGAGGCAAGAAGACAGTGATGAGGACTGCAGAGGGGACAAAAGCTTTTATGGAATGCAGGGAAAGCAAAGCATACATCAGCTCAGCCAGTGCACCTGCAGGACGGCTCACAGCTAATGCTGGCCGGAAAGAAAGGAACAGCGGAGAGCAGCTAGAAGTCAACAGCCTGTGGTGAACACCTGGTGTGCAGAAAACATTAGCAGGGTGCAAAAGAAGATTGTATTGTGCCAGGAAAGCAGGGAATGATGGCTTTGGTGGCAATTAGAACTGAGCCAGGCGACCCAGCAAAGATATTAGAGGGAGCAGGTTGTAGTGGGTGAGCAAGAGAACTACCGGGACTCAAAACTTCAGCTTTCATTAAAAAAAAAAAAAAAAAAAAAATGTATTTTCCTCCTGGCAGCCTTCCCAGTCCACACTTGAACAAACAGAAATTGGGGAAAAGAACAATAAAAATGCAGCTGTAAATGTTAACAGCTACACGGATCACAACACAGATGCTTAGCCTCAAAGGTACAGCAGAATAAGTAAGAATGCACATCCTGTGCTCTGTATTTTAGTGGAAGTACCCCAAAAAGGTGCTGGTGAGGTAGCTCAGAGCTATCTTTCTTGCTCCCTGTGTCCTTCCTTCCACACAAGTTTCTGAAAGCGTTACTAAGCACTATGGAAAATAAAGTGGGATATTTTCTTCTGGCTTAGGATGAGCAAAAGCATTGAAGTTAAGAGAGAAGAACTTTGGTGTTATCCTAAAAGAAAGAGAGAAACTAACCAAGACACCAGGGCAGCCATTAATGCATTTTATTTTACGTTGCTGTCACCTGCCTGCACCATTTCAATTCTGCATTATCAAATGTTTTATCTTAACCTTCAGTCCTGTGAGTGATAACTGCAAAGATTAAAACTGAGTTACTCTGAGGTTACCAGAGATATAACCTCATTTATCTGAAATATCTTTTTACTCTGGAGTAGCTTGCAGGTTGCCTGGAACAGCACAAAATTGTTTCCCAGATTGTGCATTGTCCAGACAACTTTTTATAAAACTTTTATTTGCTTCTCTCCTCAGGAGTACATTGCAATGGGACGTTTGATCAGTTTGTTTGCTGGCCTTACTCACGCCCAGGAAATGTCTCTGTTCCTTGTCCTTCATACTTGCCATGGCTGGAAAACGGTAATGTGAAAGTGGGAAGTTGGAGTTTGTGCCGGGAATTGAGCTGAAGGGCAGGTGGTGCTTGTCGACCTTGCCCCAGTGCCCTCTGAGGTGGATGAGGCAGAAAGAGTCTCACCTCTTTCTACCACTTCTGAGCCGAGGCACAGAATCATTTTCCATGTTTATCCACTCTTTTTCTCCATCTGTGCTTTCCATAGTTCTGTGTTTTCTGCTGTAAAGCAACGTCTGCAAGGTCACGTAACCACACTGCCTTTATTCGTAGTAAGAGATTCAGGGTTCAGCTTCTGGGGCACCCACTGATCCCAGACACGATTCCAGAGCACTGGAAGAGCCAAGCTCAGTGGCATTCCCAGCAGTCAGCCCTCCCGTGGGGCACAGCCCACCACCAGCCTGCGGTGGGGAACAAAGCAGCCTTGCAAGCTTTTTCCTGCAGGAAATGCAGCTCTCTGCAAGTGGGGGGAAAAAAACACCTCCAGGAGCAAAAGTGTCGCAGACCAAACACGATTCCCATAAAGGAATGGGAGGGCACTGCTTTCAGCACACAGCAGCATTTCTGAATCCTGCTGAACAGCCTTTCTGAGCTGCTTTTCTAACTCCTCTTGATGGGACCAGCTCTGCCCGAGTCCTGTCCTTTATGGGAGAATGCTGCCAGCTGCTTATCCCAGCTTTCTCCAGCCCAAGCCACACATGATTTGTTCTTTAATATAATTTATCCTTTTTCATGCTAATAAGTAGTAAGACACCAAGTTTCTATCTAATCTCCCCAACTCTTTCTGCCAACCATTTAGAACAAACCCAGCTCTTCATAATAAACAAAAGCATTATGCCTCCACGAAATGGAAGCTTTTTTTTTTTTCTGTCTGAATTTCTACAAAAGCAAGATTTCTGATCACATTTCATGGATGGTTTAAGGTTTTTTCCGGTGTCTAGTATTCATAGAGAGGTCCTGCTCCATCCAACTGTGCTCTCAGAACAATTCTCTCAGCTCTGATCTGAGCAAAACAAGATACTCTGGTTGTTGCTACCACCCTTAGACATTTTCAACTCAAAAATGATTGAAAAACCTCAGGTCTGATTGGAAACAAACTGATGGCAACAGTTAAGGACAATATCAAAAAAAACCAAACCATTAACCAGGATCCCCACAACATTCCTCTGATGTTATGGGCAAATTTCTAATTAGTGTAAATTGGGACAGTGCAGTGAAAACCAAGAGAACTTCATCAGTTCACCCCACCTGCTGAAGGGGCCCCAGAGCACAGAAATGAAACACCAGGTGATACAGAGAAAGATCATTCCCTAATCAAAGCCTTGTGCAGCTTTGACTGCACAGCCTGGTCCACAAATTACTCATTCATCAGCTTAATGAGGAAAAATGAATGAAGCGAGATCTAGGCTTGTCTTTTGGATGTGCTGTGTGGGTTTTCTTGTAAAAACCAGGTACATTCTGGGAATTTATTTCTGCTGGATTACGTTCCTACTTTGTCCTATGTAAATATAAAAAAATATATTGACAAAGACAAAAGAAAGCGGGTTTTATTATACTTTTTTGAGTATGGGTGGTATGGAGTCCATTGTGGAGGTGTAAGGCAGAAAACTTTCAAACGTGTATGAAAAATGAAATCTCTATTTTGACCTTTGGAACTAAAACTCTGTTTACTTTCAGGAAGTGTAGGACATGTATACAGAGTCTGCTTGGATGAAGGGATTTGGCAAACAAAGGAAAATTCCACAGACATTTGGCGAGATAGTTCAGAATGTTCTGAGAAAAATCATTTCCAAAAAAACGTAAGTATGTTTTATATTACGGTTGAAAACTTTAATCTTCTTAATCCTTTCTTGAGTGACTGACAAAACATTTCCATTTAATACCTGCAAAGGATCTTCAGATTTCATTTAAATTACCAGATGGAAAGCTGTTATTTTATTTATAAGCAACAGAAGAGAAAATATTAAAGAAGGGGATTCCTGCTTTAGATGCCACAAGTGATTTTCTGTTCAGAGTCCAGTGTTCACATGTGCTGATTTTCTCCTAATAAAATAAAAAAAACCCACTGCAACTTGTCAAGCAAGCAAGCAATCCAGCATCTCCCCAAATCACATTAGTCTGTCAAAGTCAGACAACTTCCCCTCTGAGCCTTTCGGCATTCAGTGCGCTGTTAGTTGGATATTTCAGAGTTAGCTGGTCAGAGACAGGAGGATTCACCCTGCTCTAACGCCATCCTTCCTGTATTTCTCACACTGCATCAGGCCAGGGGCTGGACTTTGTCAGCCAAACTTTTTTTGCCATGGAGTTCAGCTTAGCAGATGTCAGAATTAGGTCTCTTGGGGAAGCACTATTACCATTATTTTTTTTTAACTTTATAATTCTGACCGAGTGCTGTTTCTTATTTTGTCAAGTAACACTGCCGTACTGATTAGTTATGAAACATTTTTAGTTTAGTATCTCTGTGTGTTACTGTGGTTTGACTAAGCTCTTTATATAGTAAGTACGTGAATTTCCAAGCTTTCAGTTTATTTATGAAAATGTAATAAATATTCATAAGTCCTGAGTGTTTTCCATGCTTTGTTGACCATTCTGGACAGCATATTTGTTTCTGCAAGGCATATTTCATCTTGTGTGACAGCAGAAAATTTCTTTGAAAGCTTGAACCAGCTTTCCTACCAACAGTAACCGTGGGCTTGCACCTATTTTATTTATTTGTTTTATTTAATTGAAACCCCCCAAGATGTTGGAAATAACCCAGAGCCACTGTCTTCACACATCAGAGGAGCCAGCTTGGTTTCAATGTGCTTTGGTGTTGCAAAATCGAAAAAGCCGAGGTGATAACTTGAGATTTTTACAAGGTTTTTACCTGCTGGGATGTTTCCATGGAGCAGGGTGACAGCTGGGAATCTCCTGCACCCACACTGCTTCCCCTGGGCACTTTCACCCCCTTCAAGAGAGGCATGGCTCATTAGCATGAAATTATTAGAGAAAACTGCTGGCAGGAAGACAGTGCTAAAGTCCCTGGTGGTGAGCAGCAGAACAAGGAAAACAGCAAACTCGCTGAGGAAAAGACACAGGTTCCAAGAAAACCTCTGTGGGCCAAACATGGATTAGGAAAGTCACATATCCTGGATCTCATTCTCCCTTCAGAGATGCTTTCCTTGGGCTAGGAGGCTGAATAATTGAGATGCAAATACAAGCAGGTAAAATAGAAAAAAAAAAATTAGGAAAAAGAAATGTCAAATTGGGCAAATTGAAAGGAAATTTGTGCAGGGCCAGGAGCTGGACTTCAGCAATCCTCGTGGGTACTTTTCAACTCAGGATGTTCTGTGATAATCTATGACAGCGTCAGTAGTTCCCTTCCTCCTCTGAGGTCTTATTTGTCCTTCAAAGACATTCAAGAGCGCTCTAATTCAATAATATTTTTTTTTCCTTTGGGTTCTAGACAGAAGTCAGTGTGTTTCCACAGCTCTGGACAGAGCTGGCTCTCCAGAGCGTGCAGACACAGCTGGCCAGGGGCTGTGCCAGGAGGCCACACACACTGCTGTGTGCAGGTTCAGTGAGCTCTCCCTGCAGCTGCCAACCCACCAGGATCCACTTGGAATCACGGCAAGGGTCAGCTGTGGTCCGGACTACGAATGGTGTTTGTGCAGGAGGAGTCTGGGGATGGTCTGGGAGTGCTTTTGTGTCTAGAAAGAAACTCTGGGTGCAAGCGCCTTTTCCATAGACGGATTTCAAAAGGCAGCACGGAGAGCAGGGATCAGAATCCTGCCCTGGCTCCTTGGAACTCAAAGGTGATCCCCAGAGTTTCTGAGCTGCGTTTCTGCTCTGTCCCCCTGCCCACATAACGTATTTCTCTTCTTTGTCCCCAGGAGGAAGAACATAAACTACTCACCACACTTCAGATGTTATACACTATAGGATATTACTTTTCCCTCATCTCACTGGTATTAGCTCTGCTCATACTTTCTTTACTCAGGTTAGTATAAATTTACACGCATTTTAAACATACAGAGCCCTGCCCTCACATTCTTCTTTTTATGATATTGAAGTTATTCTTTGGTTTCCAGTGTTCCAGTACCTTCCAGCCTTCCAGTTCCTGAAGGGGCTGCTGAAAAGCTGGGGATGAGCTTTGGACAAGGGCACGGAGAGATAGGGCAAGGAATGGCTTTAGGCTGAAGATGGTAGATTTAGATGAGACATGAGGCAGAAATTCTTTACTGTGAGGCCCTGGCACAGGTCATGCAGAGAAATTCCTGTTCCTGGAAGATTTTAAGGCCAGGTTGGATGGGCCTTGGAGGAACCTGATCTAGTGGAAGGTGTCCTTGCCCATGGCAGGGGGGATGGAATGAGATGGGCCTTCAGATCTCTTCCAACCCAAACCATTTTGTTGATTCCACGTAAATAACTTGTCTTTTTCTAAGGAGCAATACAAACGCAATTTCCAAGCAGAATCCATTGATGGCAGCAACATGAATACAGCAGTTGTTTCGCTGGGTCTTTGCTGGGTTTTAAACATTTCATTTCCGCGAATTAGGTATATTCCAGAGGATTTCATACGTGATTTTTTTCTCCCCCAGAAAACTTCACTGCACAAGAAACTACATCCATATGAATTTATTTGCGTCCTTTATCTTGCGTGCCGCAGCAGTCCTTATAAAAGACTCTGTATACAACAATATTTACTCCAAAAGACCAAATGATGAAACTGGATGGATATTATACCTCAGTCCGGAGGTAATGTGTTAGCTCATAGCAAATGTGTGCTTCTAGTGGTCACAGCAGTTAGTTCCAGGTTTTGGAAGTTTGCCCTGCAGCATCAAGTGTTGAGGTGTTTGTAAGTTGAGCTTTGGATGCTGAAACTTTGTGGAGAAAAACTGGGGTAATCAAGATGAAATCCTGATTGTAAGAGAATTGAATTGATTTTAAATGAATACAAAGAACATATTAATCGATTGTAATATTTAGAAACGGCCACTTAAGCAAAACATCTCGCGCCTTGTAGCCTTTGGAAAGAAACTCGGTGTTTATTTAGCACTTATTTACAACATCTCATTTGTGACCACGGTGAATAAATTATTCTTGTATGTTGTTGTAGGCATGGAGCTTGCCCATGTCAACAAGGAAAATTATCTGCAAGGTGTTAATGAGGACTAGTATTTTAACAGCTCACCAGTAAAAGCTCTCACATGCCCATCATGCCATCCATATTTACAATGACTTCTGTTCTCTCGTTCCTACAGATTTTGATAATTTGCAGGACTGCCCAGTTTTTCATGCATTACTTTGTTGGGGCAAATTACTTCTGGCTATTAGTGGAAGGAATTTATCTGCACACATTGTTGATAACTGTGGTGCTCTCTGAAAGAAGACTGCTGCAGACATACATTGTGATAGGATGGGGTAAGTCCAGAACTGTTTCCAAGCCCTGATTATGTGGTGCTTTGCTGAGTCAGTGCAGGACATTTTGCAAAGAAGGGGAAGAAAAAAAAAAAAAATCTGAATTCTGTTTCATTCTTTGGTTTTGAAGCCAGCAATTGTAAATGGAGATGTGTCAGCAGTGTTACTTTGGCTGCAGCTCAGCTTGAGCTGCAGATACAGGAAATCAGGGAATTGTTTCGTGAGAAAACAGATGTCTGGTGGGAAGAACAAGAAGAAATCTCCTTATATTGGGCTGTATGTTGTCATCACTGAATATTATGGTACTACCAGCAACTTCATTTCCTCCCCTTTTATCTCTTTCCCCCTTTTACCTACTCAGAAATCTGCTCTCTTGGAGAGCATTTTGTTTCTGGCCCTTTCTCTGTGCTGCCACACTCCAGCTTTCTCCGTGACCTTAGTTAGTGTCCCAGAATCCTGAACAGCTCCTGTTCTGGCCCCAGGGACCCAAACCTCCTTTAATTTCTGCCACATCCACCAGAAAATCCCCTGTGTGTTACTGGGCTGAGAATTCAGAGGAACACTGCTTGTCATAGCTCATGATCTGAGACTTGTGTAGTCCACTGGAATAGAGCAGTAATCCTCTACTTCAGGGGTTTTTTTCAGCCTGCAGTCTATGATCTCCAGGAAGAGTTGGGGGCAACAAAAAGGGGATTGGGATTCTCTTGAAGGGTCCAGGACAACAATCCTTTGTCAGCTGTTCTAATTAACCAGACAGCAGCCCAGGCCTTCACTGAAAAGTCATTTAAAGTTCAACAACTGTGCCTAAGGAAGCCTGTGAGGCCTTGTGTGCCAATTACTCTGAATTCTCAGATATTTAGAATATTTCAGCAGATCAACAGTGTGTTTGTGTGTGAATGTGTTCCTCAGCCTGAAAATGCAAGATTCAACTACACCACGAAAAGTCATTTTGTATTTGAGCTACAAATGGGGAAAGCGGGATGAAGTTGATTTTTGTACAGCTCTAAACAGCAAACGGAAAAGCACAAATCTTTGCACCACACACTTCTACAAGCTTGGCTGGAATAGACTCCTCTTTCCTTTTCAGTTGTTCCAATCCTGTTTGTGGGCCCTTGGGGAATAAGCAGATCCAAACTGGAGAACACAAGGTAGGGTATTAAATAAAATGTTCTTTGGAATCCTGACTTTCTCTTTGCTTGGCTGAAAGCCCTTGGCAGTGCTTGACAAAAGAACTGACCAGCAAATTATCAGATTATACAGCACCCATTGATACTTGTTACATTTTCAAGGTTCCCTTCAGTATTTTTGCGTTAAAAAACTTCAAGGATTTTTTATTATTATTATTTTTAGGATTTACTTATGCTTTTAACAAGGAGCAGAATGAACTTTCACAGTTCCTGAAATGTCCACCCATTTACAGGGAGCAAACAGTGCACACCAACATCTTCATGGAGAGCCTCTTGTCAATAGGAAGAGGAGACCAGTGCTTTCCTTGGAGACACTTTGGGTTTAATTTGTATTCCCTGCCATTTCTTAAAGAAAAAAAGGAAATTTTGATGAGGCTCATGACAAAAGCAGCTAATCACTGGGAGCTGGTATTTGGTGAGGGCACCGGTGACAGTAATGGGCACTAGCAAGCACCAGTTCCTGGTTTTCAGCTGTTGGTGACATCACACGAACTTTGTGGTTTATGTACGGAATCTTTCGTTCTCCTCTTATTTTTCGTGGTTTCTTGAGAATTTCATTTGCAGCCCCAACGTGGATAACAAGGAACATCCAAACCATAATTACAGACTTACGGAGTCAGATGTCGCATAAATTGTAAATGGTGAGCCAAGATCCTACAGAACCTCTGGCTAATTAGCAAAGAGAAATAGGGCAAATCAGAAGGTTAAAGCAGGAGAAAAAGAACTTCAAGGAAACAGTATGCATATTTTTTAGCAGATCAAGAAGCATGGTCACAATTCCCAGTTTCCTCATTTCCAGTCTCCAGTTTCAGATAGATAATTTAAGTAGGATAATCCCACGATGAGGGTTTGGTGTCATGTTTTGTGGATTTAAAGATTGAGTTTGCAAGGTAGTTCTGAAGTTTATGGTCTAGGGGAAGCCTTTTTCAACATTCACGTGGAATGATCTTCAGAGCTGTTGGTGAAACTCTTCCTATTTTTATTCCATTTCTTTTGGGAGCCAACTAAAAAAGTTAAACTTCACCAAGTTCCTTTTGAATACATGTACAAATTATGTGAGTATTCCTTTATTTTTTTTTTTTCCCCTATGAAAATAATTACACTTTAAATTATTCTCCAGGTGCTGGGGAACAAATGAACACATGGGGATCTGGTGGATCATCCGAGGACCAATGTTGTTTTCCATTGCAGTAAGAATTATTTAACCTGTAATTTTTTTCACCCTCCTTTGTCTTTGTAATTATTGCCATTTTTGTCCTTCAAAATTTTGGAACAAATAAGATAAAAATTCCTGCCACAGAAATACCAAGGGATAAAGTTTTGTTCCAAAAAATGAGGAAGCAGGGTTCTGTACTAAAAACTTGAAATGTGATTTTGTACTGGAAGATCATATATCAAATTATATGTCAGGCTGAAGAAGGCAGTGCTAAGTTACTCAGCTTTGCATGATTCGTGTGTGACAATAACCTGCTTGTACTCCAACCTCATCCCAGCTGCATCCCAGTTATTTGGTGGCAGGTTTTGCAAGTGTTTAATGTCAATTACGCATTTATTTAGTAGTTAACTGCTTAGTGCCATAACGTTTGCTGTAAGTAAACCATATGTATTTTCCTTCAAGGTTAACTTTGGCATCTTCTTAAAAATTCTCAGAATGCTGATTTCCAAGCTAAAAGCTCAGCAAATGACCTTTCATGACTACAAATACAGGTTTGTAACAAACGAAACAGAAGCCTTGGCCCCTTTTTAAAAATTCTGTCACATCAAAAACTTGTCAGTTTCCCCTAAAGATGTATCCACCACCACCAGGTGTAGCAGATATTCAGAATATGGGAAATGTATTCTGAAAAGAATACTCAGAATATTTTGAACAGATATTCAGAATAGGAAAACAGGCTCCACAGACATTTCCCAATCTGAGAGGCAAAGGCAGATCATTCCCTATCTGAGTTTTGGGGGCATTTTCACAAAAGCTTTTCAGTGCAGTGATATCTCCGCTCTCAGGTGTCTCCTCTCACAACTGTGGCCTCTGCTGCTGTGACACATTTTTCAGTTTGTCACTGAAATTCGGGAAGATAAAGAAAAACCCTCTGGCACTGCCTTTGTAGTCTGATAGAGAATCAGGCATTACTTTATTCTAGCCAGGATGTGCCATGGAATACATTCCATTTACACATGCCTTTTAGCTAGACTTTCCACAGATTTATGCATACATAAATTTTGATTTTCAAAATCACAAAACTGCTACTACCATTCCAAAGCCAGAATATTGAGGGCGTGTTTTTGGGAAAATTTCTTTGACTCTGATTTTTTGATTTTTGGCACCAAGGACGTTTTAAAAATACAATAATCAAACATTTTCTTTCTAAGATTGGCAAGATCTACACTTGTGCTGATTCCATTGTTGGGGATCCACGAATTTGTCTTTACCTTCATCACTGATGAGCAGGTGGAAGGACTTTCAAGACACATAAGACTTTTCATTCAGCTGACAATGAGCTCGTTTCATGTAAGTGCTGTTTTGCAAGAATTGTTTTGAGGGTTTGTAGATCCACATGCATTTGCTGCTCATCACAGTTATAGTGAATTCTGATTAACAATTATATCCCAACCTACAATGTCTCTAAATATGCTGTTGCAGTGACAAGATAAAACACTCACAAACTGCATACTCAAATATGATAGTCCCAAACACCAAAAATTCTGATATTTTCAGAAAAAAAAAAAAGGTGTCCTCTGGTAATTGTAACAGCTCACCACAGAGCCCTGAAAACAGGATTAAAATGGTCCATTTAAAACACTCCCAGCCAAAATCATAACCATGAGAATGTCTGCCTCATCCAAGGTTTCGGCTCCATTTTCCTAAAGGACGTTTGTTCACCTTATCTGCAGAGTGACACTGTGTGCTCCTGGGTGTACTCTCACAAAAGTGCATCATTTTTTAGTTAGTTTTAGGAGAATATTTGTCAGAGCCCTCACGTGGATGGAACAGAAAAATGGACCAGCGTCTGCAGGTGGAAAAGAAGTTTCTCACCCATAGGGTCAGGAGAGTTTTATGGCCCTTGAGGCACTCGGCTCCTCCTCAGCACCCGTGGCTCAGTCTGGTGTGAGCAGGGAAAAACCCGAGGGGAGGAAGGGAGTGTGACTGTGGCACACAGCTGCAAGTGAAGGAGAACACTCCAGTGGAACAGCCAGTCCTAAGTGGTGCAGATTCCAGAGTTGTTACTGGAGCTCGGTGGCGATTCTCAGACGGCCACTCGTGCACAGGCACGGGCTGTGCTTCCCTGGGAGCGTTTGCTCTCCAGTTTGCCACACCAGAGAGCTGCGCAGTGGCACAAAACATTGCTCTGCCTCTGCCTTGAGTTCTGCAGCCCGGCTCAGTAATGAATTTTTGAGACTGCACTAATGAACCTGCTGGGCAGAGTTGTCCTTCACCCACATCCTCCTGCCTTGATCTTCCTGGGGCACCAGCACAGCAATTTCCAGACCTTTATTTGCAGCACCCCCTATTTTTTAGGGCAATCTCTCTGGCTGCAAGTGGCTGCTGCTCAGTCATTCTCTGCTCTGACGCTGCTGCCCTCCCCTGCAGCAGTGGCATGAAGCCATCCGAGCGCTGCTGCACTTTGCCCACAGTTTGTGACAATCCTGGGTTTTATCCTTTGCACATATGCACCTGTGCTCCGGTGTACGTATGCATCGGTGCTTTGGCACTGTTATTGAGGGTATACTTTAGAATTTCCACCGCAGCTTGAGGGGGAAAATGTCCCGAGTGACAGCAGCGAATTCCTGGGGAGCCACAAGCCCGAGGAGCCTGCTGACATGGTGTTCACAAAATCACAGCATTATTTGGGTTGGAAGGGACCTTAATGTTGGAATATAAGATCCTTGGTTAGACATATCCTTACTTGGAGAGGCTGCAGTGCCTCCAAGTTATTTTAAAAGGGCAGAATCATTTTAAGTGAAGATTTTATTTACTGGCTTGTGCAAAGAAATCTAATATATAAACCAGCTTACTCATCCTTGCTAAAGAACACAAACTTCATTCCTTTTAGAGGAACATGCATGTGCTTGGCAGCATGTCATGGTTTAGAAGCAAAACTCCATTAAAAAATACCCAGAGATCTTAGCCAATGTTTATTGCAGAATCTCTTTTTTAGCTGCAGCATTATTTATGAAGGGATTAGCCAAAAAGCACATAAACTGTACACAATTACATTTGTTTAGTCTGTAAATCTTCTCGGTAGTTCTAAAAGGCAGTTAAACTGTTTTGTTAAAGAAAAACAATTATCCCTGGGGTCTCAGCTGAAGGTTTAACTCAAACATTTTCAAGGAGCACGAAATTAAATTCTAAATAGGAGTTCTGTTGTAGGTATGATGCTGCTTTGCTTTAGGAAATGGAGCCATCTACACATCTTGGCATGGAAATTGTGCATGGAGAGTGTTACCCCCATGAAAAAAACCCCTCTGGTTTCTTGTGGAGATAACCCAGTTACTTGATGAGTAAATTATCACATTGGAATTGTCATTACAGCTGAAGAACAAGTGTGAGGCTTACATCTGTCCTTTCCTAGTGGCGTTTCTGCTAAGGAACATTCCTTCTGAATTTCCGATTTCTCCCTTTTCACTCACGCCGGGATAATTCTGAAGACCTGTGCTTGAGAAGTCACAACACAATGGGAAGGTTTCTAAGTGTGAAAATGACTTTACTGGGAGGAAAATGAGCAAGGGTATCAAGCAAGCATCAAATAGAAATAATCAGCAAAGTCTTCCACCTTCTGGTGTGGTTTTACCCCGCTTGTGGCAGCAAACGAGATTCCCAGAGGTGTTCACAAGCCGAAATCAGCCCAGGGAGGTTCACACAGATCTGGGGAGTCTCTGCCTTCCCCACGGTCACCAGGAGTGTGGTTTAAAGCCTAAACTGTGGTGCCTGTGAGGCCAAATTTAGAGTTCACACCCATAACAAAAAACACCCCCAAACCACCCAGCAGAGTCAGGAACTTTCTATCCCCCAAAAAAGAGAGCTGCCTCCAGGAGCAGGAGAAGTTCTGCGTAAAAAAGTTGACTTTTAAGCAAGTAAATTTGCATTTAATATATCATAATATGTTTAAATATTTAAAATATTCGCTGAGACTACATTCTGTATTTATGTGACGCAATTATTAAGTTACGATTTGTACTTAATATCACCTGTTATTAACTCTAATTAACTGTATCTTTCCACCATAGCCCAGGTGAAGCACGAAAAATGAGGGAAATAAAATGCATGGAGAAAGCAATTCTGTTTGCTGTTTCTCCTGTCCCCATTCCCACCGGCGTGGCAGATGAACTGCACATATGCTTAAGGAATTAATGACTCCAAATAATTCAGGACTGCTAGAAAATTAACAGCAGGCTCAGAACACTGTTGGTTAATTCTAGGTAGAATGAAAAAAAACGCTGAAGCTCCTGTGTGTTTTGTTTTGTCAAGGCAAAGCAGAAACATTTCTGGGAAAATATGAGTGTGGGAACAACTGAATGCTGTCAACTGAATTGCACCTTTGTAGCTGTGATGTAAATATTGACTTGGGACTCAGAGTATTTATTCTCTTAATCAGAACTTGTGTCACAGATGCCTTTAGACACACCAAAAAAGGGCATTTCCTGAAGCAGTGGGAATAAATCTGCATGTCTGTGGGGCTGAGACGCAGCCTGTAAGCTGCTTTAGCCTGAGATCAAAGGCAGACAGAGAGAGGCAAATGGAAATAATAATTTTGGGGTTGGCTTAAAACAAGCTGTTTCTGTAGGATTTTTTTAAGGTGTTTGTCTAAATCAGTTTCAGAGGAAAAACAGCAATTCCAAATGGCCATAACACTCAATATAGCTGAACTTTGAACTAACATTAATCACTTAATATAGGAACAATTTGTAAAATGAACCCAAATGAGATCTCAGTAGAATCATTCTCAAACCCAAACAAGCATATAGATAATATGAGAAACCAAGCTGCCTTTTTTTAAATTTTATTTTACCATGTTTGGAAATAGCAGCAGTCACAGTATAACAGCAATAGTTTGGGAAAAAAACAAACAAACAAAAAAACCACCATGATGTGGTAAATAAATGAAGATAAAACTGTGTTTTATAATCTGTTCTTCAGCATGTGCACAAAATGTGCCCTGCACTTGCCAAGGAGCTGCACAGAAACAAGTGACTGGCTACTTCATGAATAAATAAATGCAGGCAGCTAGTGTCCTTCTTGAACATTAAGGAGCATTGTTTATGTTTATGGCTTTAACACCGCTGTCACCTTTAAATCATAGCTTTGGGTATTTCCTGCCCACTGACTTTTCCCTCTCACTCCCTTTCTCTTACAGGGTTTTTTGGTGGCAGTTCTCTATTGCTTTGCTAATGGAGAGGTAAGACACCATGCTGTGAGAGAATTTTTTTTTTTCAGTTCATTGTTTACATCTCTCAGGGCCTGAGACACTCAGATGTCCTTGAGTTTCAGGCCTGGAGGGGAATTGTTTAGTTTGACCAAAACATGAAGACAGTAGCTAGCACTGTAGAGTTATACACTAAAGAATTGCAGGATTCCAAACACATGAAAAATACAAAAGGCATCAGGAGAGCTGGCACTTGTGTGCACTAGAGAAGAGCTTGTGTGACACTGGCAAAGGGCACAGAATTGCCAGCAGCTCTCATCAGCTGTTGGAATTCGCTCTTTTGGCTTTCTCCCACCAGAAGAAACCTTCTTCCTTCAGCTGGTCCAGTACTGCTGCTAGAGCCAGGGGAAGCTCCAGCTCCTCCGCTCAGGGCTGCAGCCTGTTCTCCTCTGCTCTGCTGGCTCCTGGGGTGCAGGCAGGGGGACACTCGGTGCTGAGGATTGCCACCAGGCTGCCAGACAAACGTTCTAACAAAACAAACCAGCTACACCAGCGTGACACTCGGGTAAAGCTGTGTGGTCCTCGCTTCCACAGCCCCTGGGCTTTCCTCCTCCTCCTCCTCCTCCTCCCTGCAGCAGGCTGTGAACCAGGGAGCCACTCGAGCTCTCACACACCTCAGATTTGCACAGGAAAAACTTTCCTAAGTCTGGGTGAAGGGGTTGGACTCTTCAGATTGATTTAGCAAACAAGTCTGTTCCTACCCTACAAGCAGCAGGTGCAAGGTAAACCCCAAAGGGGCAGGAAGCTCGGCACTTGGCATTTCCTCATTTTACAACTAATATTTGTGTCAGTGAACTACAAGGTGGTCACCTGCCGTTACTGATGCCTTGGCAAGGCTGAGCTGGAACAGAGACTGGACAGAGCTGGAGAATAAAGCAGATATTTATTGAAAGGCCTTTAGGATCCACCTTGGGCAGGACAAGAGCCTGGCCAGGGCTGCACCCAAGGTGGACCCAAAATGGGCACAAAATGGACAAAGGGTCACGAGGTCTCACACTTGTATCAGTTTTGGTCCATTTGCACTTTGGGGTTGAATTGTCCAATTGCAGCTCCAGGCTGTGAGGTCCCATCCTTCTTGTTCCTCCCTCCAGCCACCGCTGTTTGTGCTTTTGGGGCTGGAAACTTGTCCCAGCTGTCCTTGGTGTGCATCAGGAAAAGGATTTGTTTTGTGTCACTGCTGTGTGCAGAGAGCTGAGTGACCCTGAGTGTGAGCTCAGAGCTGCACCTGGGCAGCACAGAACATGAAACACAGGGAAGATCAAACTCAAGGCATCGCTACCAGTGACTCTTTTCTCCTCCCCTCAGGTGAAAGCCGAGCTGCAGAAGCAGTGGTCCCGTTTCCTGCTGGCAGATCCCTTCGGCTGCAGACTCTGCTTTCTCGGGGAAAACATCAAATACCTCCGGAAATGTTCACAGAAACGGAAGAAGCATCACCTCAGCAGCAAGCACCTGGAGGTGAGCAAGCCCTGGGAGATGCAGCTGCAGCAGGTGCTGGGCAGGCAGAGGACAGAGGCCAGCACAGGTCCCCCACAGATGAGCATGTCCGACAGCAGCGAGGGAGAGGTCACCACCGGAGAGACGACCGAGGAGGTCTTTGAGGAAAGCGAAATTTAGGAAGCTGTCCCCACGGGGACAGCACCTGCCAGCAGCCAGTGTTGGGACGGATCTCTCGCCTCCAGGCTGCTCAGAGCTCAGGGGATGTGCAGGGCAAGGAGGGAGCTGTTGACAGCCCAGGTGCTCCAGTCTCTTGGTTGAAAAACGTCATTGATCTGGATGTTGCTAACCCGTGTGGCAGTGGAAGAGCTCTTCTGGATGGAGCATTTGAGCTTTGAGCCGGCAATTTTGGTTTTGTGAGGAACACAAGGAAGCAGGATGAACTCTGGAAATGAGTGGGCTCTGGAGACACGTTTTGTCAGCTTCATCCATACGTGACTGGCTTTGAGTCACGCCATGAGAAGTTCTTGGCTTTTCGTTTTCATAGGAGTGGCTCACAAATATAGAGATGTGTGTGGAAGACTCCTTCATTCACAGACTGAAACATTACCCCATCTCAAGAAAACCACCCCAATTTTAGAACAAACCAAACACACACACACACACATATATATATATATATATATATATATATATATATATATATCCCAAAAAAACAAACTGGGGAAGAACCAAGCTTTTGCTTGCATTTTTGACCATCTTCACTTAAAGTTTAGTGCGGGAAATGTCATTATGAGATGAAAACTCAAAATACTCCCCATGGAATGTGCCCAAATGAAATGTCCTGATACAACTTTTGTTACCTTGTTTTATTTTTTATTTGACACAAGCCACTGTGACTTCTGGTTTGCCCTACGTGCATCCTTAATGACAAAACAGCTCAGTGGGAAGTGCTGCCTCCACCTTCCTCCGAAATGAATAAAGACATGGGATTGTGACAGCACCAGAAGAGTATTGTGAAATCCTTCTTCCTCCATTTAACAAGAGCCATGGTAAAGTTTCATTTCTCACACCCAAACTCATCCAGAGACCTATGAAATGCAACCACGTTTGTTAATATTCTATGATCCAGCAAATATAACTGACCAATGCTTTTTATGATTGTTTATCAGGCTACAAAGATTTACCCATGCAACCTGTGGCATTTATACTCTTTTACTGCAAAGAACAGATCAATTCATTGACTAGTACTAGTTCAAGAACTTATTTCTGGCACTTTAAAAAAGTACTTCTTTTACAGCTCTACCTGTGTTAACCTATTTAATCAATGCAAAGTTGTATATTTCAGTAATATGTTAATAAACTGTAAAAGTTTGATCCATTTTAAAATAATATATCTGCAGTTTTTAAAGAGTTTTTTACTAGAATGTGAATTCTGCTTATATAGAATTTTACTGCAGTGGATTTCTTCAGCAGCCACAGGAAACACCAGACATCACACATTTACACATTGTGTCTTCCTCAATTTAAAAGAGACTGATTTCTTCTAGAGCCATTGTTTAAGACATTAAAGAGATTGAAGCGGTTTAGAATGTCTTTTTCTTAGGTGTTAAAACCGTAGAAATTGTAAGATTTTACGGCATCTCAGTGAAATAATTTGCTTTTCAATTGCATTTTAAAGATATTCACATGGCCAAGAAACCAGTTTTCTGTGTTTTGAACAGCAGTCCCTCTAGCTGCATTTTCTCGTCTCTATTATGTGTTTGGGCTTTTTGCCTCCTTCAGTTTATAAAAATCAACTCTTGTTATATAAGCAGGCCCTGTTGGCCCGAGGCCTGATCCAGAAAAAAACAACCATCACGTGGATTCCTTCAGAAAGCGCCTTTCTAAGTAGATAACAGCAAGTATATAGCTTTATTTATTTTACAGAATTTTTACAAGCTCCTAATTTCTAAATATTTCTAGAAGATGGCAGCAAACTTCGCAATCCACATGTGAGAGTCAGGAACAGCTGACTGTCCTCCTGGGAACTGGAAGGTCAGGAATCCTCCTGGGATTTTCTTTGCACCCTCTGTGGAGCCCCTGGAGGGACACCGAAGCCTGAGCTGATAAAACCACCTGCAGCAGCCAGGGATGCTGCAGGAGCACAGACAGGACACACAGAAACAGCGGGAGGGACAAGAAACAGGATCTTGTTCTGATGGAACGAGAGCGGAGGAGACAGCCTGACCTAACCTGGTGTTTGTTTGCAAGTATTTAATGTAAATTACGCATCTAATTCACACACTGACTAATTGTCAGGCAACTGGAAAGTTTAACATTCCCCCAGGGGTTCATGCTTGTGCAGAGCTGGTAACAAGAGAAAAAAGGTCTTTTCATCAATTGGTTTCTCACCTCCAGTCCCCAGATTGCCACTGCCTTATGAGAAAGCCTGGGGGGAGATAAAGGCTGGGAGTCTGGACTCTGCCGAGTCAATCCATTCAGTAAGACAAGGTGAGCTCTTAACCCTCAGGACATCAGAGACAACCCACGCCCAAACCTGACTGCCACAGCTTTGGAGCTCCTTTTGGCCGAGGATTTTGCTTCCTGTCAAAACTTGCATGAGGAAAAAAAAAAAAAAATTAAAAAATTGCATTCCAAGCCCAGAATAGCCTGTGGGGTTCAGAAGAGCTTTGCCATGAGATGTGGTGTGATAACTGATGTGGTATGTACAAATAAGGTTTATTCCATCTCAGTAATCTGTTGTGAGACAGGCTATTAATCTTTTCTATTTTACTACACCTAGAGCACAACCTTCCAGACGCAGTGGCTCCTCCTACAGCCAGAGATGTCAACTGTTTGCTAATTATTCATCTGTTACTTACATTCTTTGTTAAATATATTGCTCCTGCATGCCAGGGTCTGTGCCTCAAAGGCTCAAACAGTAAAGCACAAGCATTCCACTCTGGAAAGCTCTGTCAGTTATGCCTTGGAATCGAGAATGCTGGTCCTTCCTTTCACTTCTTTCCATTTGATTCTGACATTTTCTTCTTTTTTTCCCCCATCAGCCTGAGCTCCCATTAAGGAAAATCCTGCGATCTGTAAAATTCTCCATGATGTTATTTTGCTGACATCATCTTTCCCAACTTCCATAGCAACCACCCTTCTGGATTTTTAACTATTTTTTTTCCCACCTGCCATTTCAAATCTCACAAATCCCCTGCTGTGCTAAATGTCATCTCCTGTTTAGATATCTCTGGAGTCATTCCTGGAGCCACACACAGCTACAACGAGAAGCAGCTGCTCGTGAGTTTCATCACTGCAATTAGCTCCAGGAAATTAAAGTTCACTGCCACACACCCAGCCCTCAAAGGCTCGAAGGCAGTTTCCTTGGGCATCACGTTCATCACATTGGCTGAGCAAAGAGGAGACAAAACCACCTCGAAGAACTAAGGAAAGGAACAAAACCAACAAAAAAGGCATCAGGAAGAATTCTTCAGCTTTTCCTTTCTCCTTTGCCTTTCAGAGAAGGAAAGGGGATGGATTTATTGGATTTTGTTTGAGAAAGGTACCACAGAAAATCAATTATCAATCACTGATTAAATTGTCCATCTGTCTGTCTGCAGGGAGGCAAAAAATCTTCAAGTGCTGTTGAACTTCAACACTGACACTGCTGGGGAAGAGTCCCTGAGCAGAGGATCCAAGTGTAATCCAGGGTTGAATCACAATGTAATTCATGACCAAGCTCTCTTCTCCCTCTCTTCCCTATGAAATTGCTGCTTACACTGTCGTGCCAGGACGATTGGCTGTCTCTGAACCTTTGTCTTAATCCAAAGTTTTACTTTTCATGGACTTGGGAGGTAAGAAAAGAATTGGTTTCAGCAAGAGAGGAAAAGCACAAAGCAACAAAGGTCAGAAAAGCACTGGGCACACCTCTGCCCGTGGTGTCTGTAAGCACCACAGCAGCCAGGCTGTTAACTCGAGCACACAGCTGCACACGATGTGCAGGTGTTCTCATTGAAGTGTGAGCCAACATGAAAGGTCCCTGAGAGCTGTGAGCAGTGCTAGGAGGGTCTTGTGGACTTAACCCCCACATTTCCACATTCCAGCACAGTGCCATCCAGTCTTTCTCCCTCTTACACAGACCGACAGAAAGTGGAAGGGCAGTGGGAAGAGCCCCTGAAGCCTGAGAGCAGAGCTGGCTGTAGAACTCAGCTTAAAGCCATCCAAGCAGCTGATACGAAAAACCAGTCCCAGTCTCTTTGAGCAGAGAACCAGAGACAAATGAAACCATCTTAAAACATTTGCTAAGTCTAAAAAATAAAATAAAATTAAAAAATCATAGCTCTGTAAATAAAAAGATTGTAACTTCTGCTGTAGCTCTGGGAGACTTGAGTGTTTGGTTTCCTACTTGATAAAACAGGAAGTCAGAATCAAATCTGAGCTGAAGGTTTTCATCCTCTGCTTTCAGAGACTTGTGAAAACAGTGCAAATAGCCTGCAGCGCAGACCACTGAGGTTGGACTGTTTGTCCCTACAATAAATACTTCACCAGTGCATGTTTGTAATTTGTTTTCATTTGTATAAGGACTGAGACATTAACTTCCCCAAAGAAGAAACAGGACGTGAGTATTCCCGTGGTTTGAGTCAAGATAGAGGATCATGACTGCTGAAACTTCCCTTGTCTGTGAGGTTAGTTCAAAGTAAGCTGTGCAAACAGAATTCCCTGGGCCATCTGACCATCAGTTCAAAAATTGCCTTTGTGCTCACTGAAACCACACGACAGAAACTGTGGTAGTGCAGCAAACCAGGAAAGATGACAAGAACTGAGTTAAACCAACCACTTTAACTTTGCACGTACCTTTACTTCTACTCTACACATAGCTTTACTTTTACTCTACACATAGCTTTACTTCTAAGGGCCTCATGCAGAACACAGGTCACAGTGAAGGCTGTGATGCCTTTCTGAAGGCTTAAAAACACTTTCAGCCCATCCACCTTGTAGAATAAGTTTATTTTTTTCAATTGACTCACAGCAGTAGCCATGTCTGCTCCTGCTTCAATGGCCTTATGTGCATCCTTTCATGAACACTGCATCATCAACATCTGTGACCTTCTGCAGGCTGTCTGTCTGTCCATCCTAAGCCCTGCAAGGCAGAGTTGTCTCTTTGTGTGTCCAGTGGCCAACACAGATGAAGACAGATCCAACAGATCATTGTCAGGGCCCCCAAGAGCACCAAGAGGACTCAGCTGCCTTAGGGCTGGCCCATGGGTCCAGGAGCACTGCTTTGAGCTCAGGACTGAGACATTTCTAGGTGTCTAAGGTATGTCGTAGGTGCAGGTATCTCCTGCTTTTCCTCTTGGATGGACCTCAGAAGTCAAAGGCTTAATTACATTGTGGAATCCAAGCTGATTTTTTCTAATTATTTTGGCTGCAGAAGTCTAGCACGGATAGAACAGTGCAGAATGGTGTGAAACCTCCTCCTTCCCAGGAAGACTGTGCACAGCTCTGCCACCACTCCCCACCTCCATGGACAAGCACAGACTGCAGGGGGTTGCAGAAACCAATTCTTACACGAGTTCCAAACTGGAAAAATTCTTAGAAAGAATCTCCACAGAGGTTTATGGGATGTATGGATGTGCTGCCTGACACCCTGCTGGAAGGGGGCTCGTGTTCTGCAGAACTGTGACGCCCATGTGATGCCTTAAGTTTTATCTTTCATGTGTTTCAGGTTCTGCGCTGCCCAGGGTGCAGCTCTGAGCTCACACTCAGGGTCACTCAGCTCTCTGCACACAGCAGCAACACAAAACAAATCCTGTTCCTGCTGTACACCAAGGACAACTGGGACAAGTTTTCAGCCCCAAAAGCACAAACAGCGGTGGCTGGAGGGAGGAACAAGAAGGATGGGACCTCACAGCCTGGAGCTGCAATTGGACAATTCAACCCCAAAGTGCAAATGGACCAAAACTGATCCAAGTGTGAGACCTCGTGACCCTTTGTCCATTTTGTGCCCATTTTGGGTGCACCTTGGGTGCAGCCCTGGCCAGGCTCTTGTCCTGCCCAAGGTGGATCCTAAAGGCCTTTTAATAAATCTCTCCTTTATTCTCCAGCTCTGTGCAGTCTCTGTTCCAGCTCAGCCTGCCCAAGGCATCACAGGTGCTCTGATCCCCCTTCCACAAGCAGTTGTTGGTTTAGGCAGGATTTTGGCAGGCCTGGTTCTGACTTTGTCAGAAAACCTGTCAGCATGCATGTTAACTATCAAAAGGAGAAAAATCATTAACAAGGTTTGATAGCAGAGCTTCCTGCTGAGCTTCAAGCTGCACGTGAAGCTTGAAAGTAAAGGACAGAGTGGGTGGGGAAGAGCTCCAGATCACTTAAAACATCACTTAAAACATGAAAACACGCCCATTCCACGGCAGCTGCTCTCAGGCTGCTCATGGTCAGCTTGCTTGCTCAAGAACCACTTAACCACACATGTTTCTTAAATTGATTTCCAGGGAAGGGAAAAAAAAAAAAAAAAAAGAAAAACTGTAGGGCCCATACGTGTCTGAATATCACGTGAAGATCAGAAAAGGGCAAGCACAAGGCTACACCCCAGTGATGAGGCTGCAAATTCAAGCTGCATTCAGCTAATATCACCAGAGTCCACGTGCATGTGGCACCCCACAGGGTGTCTTGGATCAAACTGCACCTTGCGAGGTGTGGGGCTGTGGGAGAACAAAAAGCGACTGGGTAAAGACGATTCCATGCTCGATGTGTGTCTGTACAGTTTATTTTACAGGAGATGAGATGAGCACTATGGTGTATATAAACTTGCAGAACAATATAGGAAAATACAGTTTAACCATATGAAATTGTTTTACAGTAAGACAGAAAAATTACATATAGGAAATGCCTTCAACACTGAAGGACGAGATCCACAGCTGACATCAAGTAGCTTCCACTGAACCCTGCCAGTTTACCCGAGCTGAAGATCTGCCCCTTAAATCTTTTCTTCATTCAACTTAACTTCAGTTAAGTGATTCCTTCATCTATCCTTAGGGAACAAAAGCCATCCTACAATTTCCACAATGATCCAAGATTTACTAGTAACCCAGACAGAGGCTGCATGATCAATAAACTATTTATAAGGGGTCTAGTCAGCCAGAGTTTATGGCAAGTTACGAAATTTTGGTTAAGCATCTTTAAAAACGAGTCATTAGTACTGGCAAAAGACAACTTTCCTAGAAATTTAGAAGTATTTAGGAAAACTTACACAAAAAGGACCAAATAAGCAACTTTATTTTGGTAGAAAACTCTGGTTTAGTGTATGCCTGGTAATCTGGCCTGCCTGTGAATCCCTGATGCTGCAGCGTCTGCAGAACTGCCCAGTGGAATTCTCAAAATGTCCTGCGTTGCAGAAAGACAAGGAAATCATCTAGGGAGAAGAAAGCATTTTTGTCCAACACTAGTACCTGCTGTTTTCAAAAAGGATAGAGGCTGCTGTCCCTGAAGAGTGCTTTTGACCTAAAAGAGTATGGACATCCAAATTTCTTAGGCTGTTCTGATAATCTCAGCCATTTCATAAAAAAAAAACTCCAAAGGAACAAGGGATTTCAGGTCAACTGTTCCCAAATTCTAGGATTTGATCATTATGTTAGCAGATGTGAGATCCCTGAAATCACATTCAGCTTTTGAGTTCCAGGACCAGAACATTTCTTCTCTGCAACTGCTGCAAAAAAAAAAAATTAAAAAGTTGGGGGCTTTTATTATCACTATTATCATTACTATTAATTAATTTTATGCAATAAATTGTAAGAACTCTCTTATGCAAAATTATCACTGCATACTTTTTATGCAGAATTCCCTGCTTATTTGACTGAGATGGGTCCAAAGATTGACTTCAATGCAGTTGCTTTTATGTCTAATTTTTTTTTTTTTTTTCCTATTCCATTTTCAGCATTGAGAACTTAGAATGCTGGACAGCGAATTAGCAGAGCCAAAGGCAGGTCTGCTGGAGATGGGGGTGTCCTAAAAGAGTGCACAGTTCAGAGCAAGGAAGGGGCTGAGAATCCTGCCCAGATCTGCGCACAGCGGCTGCTCCTGAGATCTGGCAATTTCTAGGGTGGGTCTGTGTATTTTTCACGTGCTTGTAGCAGATACTAAAGAGGCACTTCAAGGGGATCTACTAGCAGAATTTTAATGGGGTTGTGATACAAGCCATTACTCAGTTACTTGTTAAATCAGTAGCCCTAAAAGACTGCATATATTCAAAATTATAGTCCTGACGTATTTAAAATTATAGTCCTGTCCACTCACTGAACCTGGATAGAGCAGCTGGAAAGCTTTTTTTCTGAATATCCACTGAGTTTGTCTCTTATGATACACCTGAAATAGTTCAACTTAATGTAAGTTGAGGGAATTAAATTTGAATGTCTCAAATCTATACGTGTTTTTTTTATTCTGTGATTATTATGTGGTTAATCTAAGACTTTTTTTTTTTTTTTTAAATTGGTCTGTCAAAGATTTTTTTCCACGTACAGTTCTTAGACTCAGATGCATCATTAGGCACAAAAGGTTTCTGCCTTGAGGAATGCATGGGATTAGAAATTTAAATTGAATTGTGCTATGTGTTGGTCCCTTCAGAAAAAAAAAACATCCAGGAAGGAAAAAGAAACTGTGGCTAGCACAAAAAGAAGTCATTACACTTCCAAACCTGATGGCTGATTTAAAAAAAATCCAGAATAAACCCCAAAATAACCTCTCCAAAAAAAAAAAAAAAAGTTCTTAAAACTCTCAGAAAACACCCAAAAGCATGAAGTTTGGTCACCACATTGAAATAACAGATATGTTCTGTGAAATTTCAAAATCAAAGGTCCTGAAAAGCATTGTATTTCGCTGATGAAGGGCTGGTAACAACGGAGAGAGAAAAATAAAGATGCACCAGTCAGATGAATAAAATCTACTGTGAGACAAAGCAATGGGTGCTCTTCTTACAACGCTTCTCAGGAAAAGACCAGGATTTTCTGCCAGGAGAAGACTTCATTCCCACCGTGCGACAGCAGGGCTGTGTGCTGCAGGCTCCTGAAGCACAGCAGGCTCCTGATGCACAGGAGGCTCCTGATGCACTGCAGGCTCCTGATGCACAGCAGGCTCCTGATGCACTGCAGGCTCCTGATGCACTGCAGGCTCCTGATGCACTGCAGGCTCCTGATGCACAGCAGGCTCCTGATGCACAGCAGGCTCCTGATGCACAGCAGGCTCCTGATGCACAGGAGGCTCCTGAAGCACTGCAGGCTCCTCAAGCACAGCAGGCTCCTGAAGCAGAGCAGGCTCCTGATGCACAGCAGGGCTGTGTGCTGCAGGCTCCTGAAGCACTGCAGGCTCCTGAAGCACTGCAGGCTCCTGAAGCACTGCAGGCTCCTGATGCACAGCAGGCTCCTGATGCACAGCAGGGCTGTGTGCTGCAGGCTCCTGAAGCACAGCAGGCTCCTGATGCACAGCAGGCTCCTGATGCACAGCAGGCTCCTGAAGCACAGCAGGCTCCTGATGCACAGCAGGCTCCTGATGCACAGCAGGCTCCTGATGCACTGCAGGCTCCTGAAGCACAGGAGGCTCCTGATGCACAGCAGGCTCCTGATGCACTGCAGGCTCCTGATGCACAGCAGGCTCCTCAAGCACAGCAGGCTCCTGATGCACAGGAGGCTCCTCAAGCACAGCAGGCTCCTGATGCACAGGAGGCTCCTCAAGCACAGCAAGCTCCTGATGCACTGCAGGCTCCTGATGCACTGCAGGCTCCTGATGCACAGCAGGCTCCTGAAGCACAGCAGGCTCCTCAAGCGCAGCAGGCTCCTGAAGCACTGCAGGCTCCTGATGCACAGCAGGCTCCTGATGCACAGGAGACTCCTGATGCACAGCAGGCTCCTCAAGCACAGCAGGCTCCTGAAGCACTGCAGGCTCCTGATGCACAGCAGGCTCCTGAAGCACTGCAGGCTCCTGAAGCACTGCAGGCTCCTGATGCACAGGAGACTCCTGATGCACAGCAGGCTCCTGATGCACAGCAGGCTCCTGAAGCACAGCAGGCTCCTGATGCACTGCAGGCTCCTCAAGCACAGCAGGCTCCTGATGCACAGGAGGCTCCTGATGCACAGGAGGCTCCTGATGCACAGCAGGCTCCTGAAGCACTGCAGGCTCCTCAAGCACAGGAGGCTCCTGATGCACTGCAGGCTCCTGATGCACAGCAGGCTCCTGAAGCACAGCAGGCTCCTGAAGCACAGCAGGCTCCTGATGCACTGCAGGCTCCTGATGCACTGCAGGCTCCTGATGCACTCCAGGCTCCTGATGCACTCCAGGCTCCTGATGCACAGCAAGCTCAGCACACCTCAGCTGGGATAGGGGCAGCCAAAGGGCAGAGCCCCTCCTCCAGTCCCCAGGGCAGCACTGGCACCTCCTGGTCTCCCATGGGTGCACTCCGGTGTGAGCTGGACAGCTCTGCACCAAACAGACACCTTCCAGCACGGATTTTCGGGAGCTGGGCAGGGCTGGGGGAGCGATGGGCGCCTCGCTCGTCACCGCTCAACACCCACCGCTGAGATAACGCTCCTCCTGCCCCGTTAATGTGAATTGATCTGCGACTCTGGCCCAGCTGGTGAAGAGATGTGGCCAGCAGGCTCCTCTGGGGCACACAGGACGCCCGTGGGTGCTCCCCATCCCTGTGAGGGGTGGGGTGCTGTCCACACAGCAGGAGCTGCTCGGAGCCAGCTTCGGCAAGCTGTGCCGCGCCGCTCTCTTATTTCAACGCACGCCAGGCAGCCTGCAGGCTTTCCAGAGAGGTCTGGGAACTGCAAAGCTCCTTGCTTTGAAAAGTGCCTTTTTGACACTGTCTCTGTAGTTGCCAGATGAGAGGAAGGTGAGGGTGACCAGGACTGCCCCCAGGACACGGGAGCCTGCTGCCATCTCTGGGAACAGGCACAGCGGAGCGGGCAAGAGCACACGTGAAACACTAAATCTGCTTTCAGCTCAGAAGGAACCATCAGATAACCACGTCAAGAAGTCACACCTACTCATTCCAGGGGGACCTTCAAAGTGCTTGTCTGGATTTCTTAAGGTGCTTGGTAGTGAAGGACCCACCTGGGTAAGCAGTGCCCTTTCTCTCCCTGTGTGTGACTGCAGAAATAGATGGGCAGAGCCACTTTGTCACCGAATCATGGATCTGAGATTTTTACAGCTGCATCAGCGGGTGACCTGTGGCTCCACACTCCAGAGGTGTGTTCTGACCGCAGCCCCACTGCTGGAGCTGCTGGCAGCTGCTCAGTGAACAACTACACCTTAATTATTTCTCATTTCTTAATATTTGCTTTACCCATGTAGTTGAGTACAAGTAAGTAAAAAAAGAGGCTTGTGCATTTCTGTTTGTTAGCCTGATTTTCAAAGTGTCCTACCTCTTAGCTCCCTGTTGTATCCCAAGAAATCTCTTGAGTGCTGAGCACTTCCAAAGAACAGGTGAAGAATGCCCATTCCTATATAACATGCCTAACTTGCAGCCAAAATTTAAATAATGACATTAAAAACAATTCTAGAAAGTTCTAACAAAGCCTGAGAAACTAGGACTGCTACAGCCATACAGAAGTTTCCTGTGAGTGCCTCACAGAAAATTCCTGTTAGGAGGGAAAAAAAAAAAAAACAAACAACCTCAAACCAAGCAAAGAAAAGAAAAAAAAAAACCTGCAAAAAGGGAAAAAAGAAGCAGTGCACAAGTTTGCATGCTGCCTGTCAGGCACTCAAGGAAGTGAGATTTCAGAGTTTACCTGTGCAATAAGGGGGAGCAAGCTGCCCCACCAGCAGCTCAGAAGGGGCTACACAGGGGGAAAGGGAGTTTAGGGACATAACAGGGATTTCTGTATGATTTTCACTGCTGTTACAGTATTTTAAAAGTAGGAAAAAAAAAAATATAAAGCTATCTTTTACAATTCCAGTGTCCAGTAATGAACTAATGTCCCCACAAGGGAGCAACCAAAGTCTTTCAAAAGATGTCCAACCCGTAGAAGTGATGAACAGTGTGAGTTACAGAGGTGACTGAATCTGGAGCAGGTTGGCAAACTGAGATTTAGGTATTTTTTGGGATGTTGCTCCAACATCCCAAAACTGGAATCTTGCTGCTGATGGGAGAAGAGTGCATTTGGCCCACGTGGTCAAGGACTCACTGCTTTCAGCTCACAAACTCCACCAGGAATCAGCCAACAGCACAGAATGAGTTCTGGGAGGAAACACGCTGAAGGGATACCTTAGAGAGAAAGATTTTCAACTGTGCTTTGAAGACACGGGCAGGGAGGTCTGGATGATGAATTAAAAGTTCCCATCATGTAGGCAAGCACCTCACCAGCTCTGGCACTGCTGGGTGTCACAGATCTGGAGCCATGGAAGTCAGGAAGCTGTTTTAATAAGAGAAGGGCCAAAAGGCTCTGGCTGAAATGGAGATTGCCAGAGAGCCCCTCAGCACAGGACAAGTGTGTGACAGCATCACTCAGACCAAGAGGGAGCTCACAGGTGTGGCAGCACTCCCAAAACACAGGTGGCTTTACAGATCTGGGCAAGCAGAGCTCCCTGCTAAGGGCCACAGGAAAAATCCCCCTTGTTCTACCTCTGCCAGCGAAAGCAAAGAGTGTTAATTGAGAACTGGCCTGCTCTGTGAGCTCAGAGCACAGAGAAATGGGAGAAAACCCTGCCAATGTCATCCCCACAGTGACTAAACCAGCAAAAACTCACAGCAGGCGTGTGAGCTGCCAGGTGAAATGAGATGATGCTGAATCTCAGTACTGGAGGTAAGAGACTTCGGTATTCCATTAGTCAGTCACACTGCAGCAGCATCATGCAGCATCCATATGTGCTAATATTTTAACAAAACACAAAGTCTGATCTTGCCCTGGAGGGGCAGCTGTTTAGGATGAGCATGAAGACAGACTGGGTGCCACTGCATTTTTGGAACTCAGTGGGAGACAGAGAAATACTGAAACTCCCAAAGTTACCTGTGAGAGCAGGGACTCATGCTCTCCTCTAAAAGCGCCACTACCCTCTTTGAAGATGCTGCCTGTTGGAAAGAAGGGAACTCCAGCATGCCCTGACTATTAAAGCATCACATTATCCAAAATCCATCAGTCAGAGAAGGGAATCTGCCAGGTAACACTGATCTGCAGTGTCATATCAAGAAGGAACATAATCCTTTGAAAGAAATGAGCTGAAAACTGTTTACAAGCAACAGCAAAACTTGCACTGAAGACAGATGGAAGTGTTGTGGATGATGGTATCTCAGCTGTGGTGAAGCAGAAGCCAGAGTCTCCTGGGGCTGGGAAAGATCCACAGGTACCTGTGCTCTCCTCTGCTTATTGAAGTGAAAAAGAGATACAGACTCCACCAAGAGAATTACTCTTCTGAGCAACTCACATCCCTGAAACATTACAAATGGACCAAGAACTAGGAGCAGGAAAACTCTCTGGAAATAAAACCAAGAGTGAAAATAGAGCAACCCAAAAAAAAAAGAAAGAAAGAAAGAAAAAACAAAAACAAACAAACAAACAAAAACAACAAAACCCCCACCCAACTAAGCATTTAGAGCAGCATTAATACACCTTAGCAAAGGAACCAAAACACATTACAGTGTCCAGAGAAACCTGTGCTAATGGACAGTATTTCCAGTCCAAAATAGATAAAGTAATAAACTTCTTTAAAGGAGGAGTAAAAATAAAGTGTAATTGCTATCAGAGTATTTCAGGTATTTATCAAGGAGAATACTGCATAAAGTGCACAACTAGCTTTGTTTTGCAATCAAAACAAGAATGTGCTGAGGCATTGTCAAGATTGCTCATTTCCATTTACAATACAGCCTAGAACAGGGGGCAACCTGAAATGCAGCTTTAAATTCACATTATTTTGGCCACTGAAGCTTTGAAAGTTCAACCTGCACTCGTGGCTTAAAAAATAAGAAAGTGCCTGTCCTCTGAAGTGCAAGGTAAGAGCTGGGAGAAGTACACACTGATATGGCCAAAAATTAGTAAAGACAGAGAGCGAATCAGCGGAAAGACTGAAAAGGGGAGATCATCAACTGCCCTGCTTGAGGGGAGAAGGGAAGGAGAAGAGGATTCCAGGGAGGCTCCCACTGAGCTCAAGGACACTCAGGCAAACCAAACACTTCATCTGGTGTTGCAGTGGTCTGTAGGAACTTAGGTGAGGCTCACATCACAGCGAGCCTTCCAACGCCGAGAATAAAACTGCAATCCACATTCCCAAGTGTGCAGGGCAATGTCCCACCAGGGGTGATCCTGAGCACGCAGCACTCACGGCACCACAACTGCCAACGTGCAAAGGATGCTGAAGGTTTATCAAGGTGAATGGAGCAGCAGAGGAGTGGGTTGTGAAGGCATCTGCAAGACAGGAATGAAGCTGCACTGGTAAAGAGATGGTTGAAAAAAAGGGAGCAATAGGAAAATGCAAGAGAATTCGGTTTGAAGTAATGAACCAGCAAAACAACTACTGCAGCAATGTTACAAACACGCTTCAGGTAAGACTTTTCTGTGTCTCAGTTCGTATTTGTAAAGAGGAATATTGACTCCCAATGATCTAATCGCGGCATTTGGAGGATGGTGAAAGAAAACCTGGAATAGCAGAGAACAAAAGAAGGATGCAGCTCTGGGGCTGGGGAGAAAAACACAGTAACAGTGAGATAAAATGGAGCAAAACTGTGGATCAAATGAAATATGATTTGGGATATTGTAGCTAAGACCAGAGTAAACACAGAGTAAAGGCCACAGTGGTGAGAATCAAGATTTCTCCTGGACCTAAAGCAAGGATCTGAAGAATCTTTGCATTGTATGGAATTCTGAAAAAATATATTAACGTAACACTCAATCAGAAATAACAGCAGAAGAAGATAAATACTTTTTCAAAACCAGTCTCCAAACTACATAACTCTATTTACTAAGAGCAGTGTTGAATTTTTGGTGGTTTGCAGTAAGGGTAACAGAGAAAAAACCTCAGGTTAAGACTCTGATGGTACAGAAGCGCTGGGCACCTACATCTACACTGAATGCAATCTAACATCACATATTCATGGCACCTTTGAAAATCAGGCTCCAAAAAGATAAAAGCCAAAATTTAGCGGGACAAACCCGGTAATTACGAATACCTAAAGTCTGTGATATTCACCTGAAGAAACCAACAAAGGAAATTTAAACCTGAATCCCAAGTAAACTATTAGAGGACTCTGTCTTTAAGGAGATTCTGTGGAAAAACACCTTGCATGAGCAGGAAAGATTTTAAACATCTCATTTATTCCTTGGAATATGACCTCCTTCTGTCATTGAGGGCGCTCTGACAGCTATTGAGGTAGGTATAGTACAACCAAGTCTTTCCTGATAAAAACTTGTGATCACTTTCAAACTTAGCGACTGGCCGACAACAGAAATCATGAAAATGGGTTTATGCATCCCTGAGAGGGAGTATAAAACAGGAAGAACAGGAATCTTCTCCGTAGATTTTGGGAGAAGGGCCATCACTTCACTGCCGTGGTGAAAGACAGTGTTATATGAAAGCAAGATATTCACACAACACCGCTGCAAAATCCACGGATTTTACAAATAGGGGAGCCAGGAAAGTTAATTGACTTGCCTACGGCCATGAGAGCAGTCAGTGATAGACCTGGGATTCACCAGCAGGACTTCCTTGCCTCCTGCATCACGTTCAGTTATCTCCTTGCTGGCCAGAGGCTCTCTGCGTGGTCGTTCTAACACACTGTATAGAGAAAGTCATGCAAGGGGTGGAGCACAAAGTCACTGAAGAACAGAGCGCTTTCCGTGCCAGGAAGCAGATTTCTCCTGGAAGCTGCGTGCAATTGGTAACCTCTGGTGGGAAGCACACATCTGTTTGTTTTTTTTCTCACCCTGGAATGTCTGGTGCTTAAGGCTTAGCACAACGAGGACCATTGTAATGACTAAATGGAACAGAGAGAGCCCATACAGGCATAAATTACAAGGTGTCTGTCTGGTAGTGAAACAACCTTTCCCCTATGCTCTTTTGACCCTTAAAAACAAACGTGAGCCTGCTTAATTCAGTGGACTCATCACATCCAACTATAGGTCAGTCTATATTTCCATGTCCACAGGTCGGATATCTCCAGTTTTGTGTTCTTTTACCCACAGTTCCCTGTCTTTGGCAGGATCCACTTTCCGAAGCAACTGGTCCACAAGTTCTACTGTCTGAAAAGAAGAAAACAAGAATCCAAATGTCAAGGGCACACTTTGAGCAGAGAGTCATTGCTCTGACACGCAGAGCAGCCGTGGGCATGCCTACACTGCATCTGCAGACACGTGAGAGCTGCGCGTACGTGAGACTGGACGGACAGGACAGGTAAGCAGGGAAGAGGTTTAACATGAAGAAGCAGAGACAGGTTTCCTGTGCCAGGCAGCAGCCAGGCAGCCTCTGACTCCCATCCTGCAATCTGCACCTTACACCAAACACAACTGTACCGAGTCAGCATGCGTCCCCCGTGTTTTAATATTTGATAAACGGCCAGCTTTTAATAGGGAAAATATATATACACTCCCTTTTCCAACAGTGAAACAATTCAGCATGTTCCTCGCACAAAGAGAAGACCTCAAGGAGTAGTGCATCATGCTGGGAGAGTTAATAATGGCTCATGCTGGCCCATGCTGGTTGTGTCTCCTCCAGGAAAGAGCTGTGATCCAGCAGCATGAAATGCGATCAGAGAGTCCTGGAGGAGCAGGTCTGCAGGGAGGAGCACTGCTGCAGGCTGACACGCTGCCTGCAGACACTTCCCCCGCCTCCTTCAACACAAGCCAGTCAGAGCAGGTCAGGAGGGACCATTCTGCTCAGCTGGAGGGCAGCGAGGACCACAGAGAGCAAGCAGAAAGCACACTTACACTTTGGTTGAACATGTCTGTCTCGTGCCGCAGCTGTGTGTACTGGCACAGATGCTGCCGAATCATCTCCACCCTTTCAACTTCTAGTCTCTCAAGCTCCTGGACATGAAGAAAAACAAGTCCATATTTTTACTGGAACATGAGCCTGGAGGCCCAGAGAAAGGATGATACCCAAAAGGCTGCCAGTAGGTGCGATACTGCCCCAGGGTCATGCTTTGGAGCTGGGCTCTGTGGATGCACATTCCTCTGCTCTGCAAAGAATAAGAAACAGCAAGCAACAGCAGTCACCTCAGCCTGAGCCTAGCAACAGAAAAGAGGGTCAAACCTTTCCAAAAGGTTCCAAAACTTGGACAACCAAGGCAGAGAGTGGAGCCACTGCCCTCAGAGACGCTGCAAGCAAGAGGGAATCTGTTTCCTGCAAGAAGTTGTGCGTGCTTCATTGCTAGCTACAGCAGTCGCAGTGATTCCCTGGGGCAGCAGAAAGCAGGTTGGGGTGGATGGCTCAGACCACCCCCCATTCCAACCACATCCTGTCAGAGCACAGCTCACCAGATGATGAGCTAGGACAAGCTTCCACCTCGCTCAGCTGGCAATAAGCAGAACCCAGCAGCACTTTAGTTGGAAAGGCAGGTGATTTCTGTCTTTCCTCCTGATATTTTCTGCCTCTCTCTTCTTCTGGGATTCTGATATTATACCCCAAAATTTGCATTTAGTCTTTCTGGACTGAATACACCAAGCACTGTGCACAGTTTTGGGCACCACAATATAAAAAAAAAGACATTCAGCTGTTCAGTGTCCAAAGCAGGGCCACAAAGATTGTAAAGGGTGTGGAGGGGAAGCCTTAGGGGAGGCTCTGGGGAGATCCCACCTGGAGCTCTGCAGCCAGCTCTGGGGTTGGCAGCACAAGAAGGATGTGCAGCTTCTGGATTAAGTCCAGAGGAGGCCACGGAACTGCTCCAAGGCAGCTTGTAGCAATCCAGGCTGAGACAACTGGGGCTGTTAAGTCTGCAGAAGTGATGGCTCTGGGGAGACTTCAAAGGAAATTGTGAAATCGTGGAATAGAAAAAGCCATTAATGTATAAATGGATTTGGTGATTTACTGTGTGTTTTTCTTGTGCATTACTTCATCCTTCCTAAGGACAATTCGAGTGCTCTGGCCTCTAAGCAGCCCTGAACTGGTTTAATGACTTCTGCAAAGAAACAATTATTTCTTCTTTCCCCTAACGATGAGTTTTTCTTAGGCCTGGGAGTGGGAAACACAATGTGAGATTTATCACCCAATTTTCCCCCCTGCTTTGCCCTGAACTGGCTGTGAATGATGAACACTGTAGGCTATTACAGTTTTGCAAGGGTAGTTTCAGATGTTACATACCAGAGTGGTCGTCACCATCTCCTCAAACCACTTGGACTGGGCCTGATTGTAAAGATCCACACAGCGCATCAGGTCATCCCCTGAAAGAGCCAGCATGGCAACACATCAGCCTTTTCTAGCCTGAGCTCAGAAGGAAAGTGCAGGTCAGGTTTTGTAAACCCCAAGGATGTAAAGATGAACCCTGGTGGAGCTCAGAGGAGTTTGGTATTTGTTACATGGGCCAACATTTCAATTAAATGCATGCATTTGATGTATGGCAAAAAAGCAGGTGGTTGAGGTGAGAATGAGTAGGGGGCAAAGACAAGGTTTTGAAAGAAAAATACAAGCATTAAGAGTAGTATTTTACAAAATGCCCAGAAATATAAAAAGGCAAGTTACTTCAGTTAAAAAAAAAAAAAAAAAGCCATAGATGGAAAGTCATATTTGAAAAATCAAGTAATTAAAATGGGGAATCAACAGTGTGAGTTCTGGAAGTGCAGGGGAGCACTCTGTAGGTGAGACTGCAGTCTAAGAGGTCTCTGTCTCAAAGGGCAGCAATGCATCAGCTGTTGGATGAAGGGATGCTGATCTGCAGCCTCATGCATTCTCCAGCCTCTGGAGATGCCCAATTCCAGCTGAGCTCCAGCTCCTT
The DNA here is from genome assembly GCF_015227805.2 of Hirundo rustica. Lineage (NCBI taxonomy): Eukaryota > Metazoa > Chordata > Aves > Passeriformes > Hirundinidae > Hirundo > Hirundo rustica. Next base: position 1,936,991 of record NC_053467.1, on the reverse strand, counting down.
CTGCGATCAGGGCAGAAACACAAGAAGCTGCAGTCCTTTCCATTTTTTTCCTTTGCTGCACGACTCTGCACTGACAGAGGGGAAAAGGGAGATGGCAAATTTGGAAAACAATTCTCAGAGATTGCTGCTTTCCAGCCAGGAAATTCTCTTTGTTCTTTACATGAGGCTCAACTTCTCTTTCCCTCTCTGATCTTCAGCTCTTCCTTGCCTGTTCAATAAAAGTCAACTATAAACAACTTCTAAGGACCCAAGGAACAAAGAGAGACTGTGAATTTTCATGTGAATAAAGAACATCTCTCAAGGAGCCGCCTGTTGTTAAATCACAACTTTTCTTTCTCCTCAAAAGTACACACGGTCACACTGCCAGTGGCTCTTCCCAGTCTTCCTAAAACCCAGACACCAATCCTGAAGTTTTAAAACCCTCAGAACTCTGAAGGACCACTCTGCCAAGGAATAGGCCTGGTTGAAGGGATGAAACATGGAAGTTCTAGCTATAACTTATTTTCTGCAAAGGTTCTAACTGAGCTGCATGTATCAGCTTTGCAGATCTCAAAAAAAATCCTGATGGATCCTGCAGATGTAAAATATGCCTAGGTCACAGCAAGTGGCTGTATCCTCAGTACAATACAGCACACACCACTATATCCTTAATATTCTAAGAAGAGGAAATATTTTAGTCACTGAGTAGCAGTGGGAAAAAAACCAAAAAAATCACTTTCAAGGAAAATACAGTAATAGTTAAGTGCGATAGGCACCCACAAAGTTGTGGGTGAGTGAGATTTAGGAAACAACCAAGGAAGGAACTATGATTTATGGAAGCAACACCCTCAGCTAAGCTTCTCTGAATGTGATTTTGGAAGTTCCACAAACATTCAGTAATCTAAGGACACTCTCACGGAACAGAAAGATGACTCACCCTACTTTTGTTGTTCTCAGCCTCAGTTATCAATAATTTGTGACACTCGAGCCAGAAAAACTAGGCTCATTTCTGCTGAGTAGTTAACACCACACAGATTTGTAGCATGGCTCGCTTCGACTTTGTGGCTACAATATTAAAAACCAAGAACCACGTGGATGGATGATGGATGGATAGATGGACAGATGGATGGATGGATGGATGGATGGATGGATGGGTGGATGGATGGTGGATGGATGGATGGATGGATGGATGGATGGATGGATGGATGGGTGGATGGATGGTGGATGGATGGATGGATGGATGGAGGGATGGATGGATGATGGATGGATGAATGGATGGATGGATGGATGGATGGGTGGATGGATGGATGGATGGATGAATGGATGGGTGGATGGATGGATGGATGGATGAATGGATGGATGGATGGATGGATGGATAGATGGATGGATGGATGGATGGATGATGGATGGATGGATGGATGGGTGGATGGGTGGATGGATGATGGTTGGATGGATGGATGGATGGGTGATGGATGGATGGATAGATGGTGGATGGATGATGGATGGATGAATGGATGGGTGGATGGATGGATGGATGAATGGATGGATGGATGGACGGATGGATGGATGGATAGATGGATGGATGGATGGATGGATGGATGGATGGAGGGATGGATGGATGGATGGATGATGGATGGACGGATGGATGGATGGATGGATGGTGGATGGATGGATGGATGGATGGTGGATGGATGGATGGATGGTGGATGGACGGTGGATGGATGATAGTTGGATGAATGGACAGATGGATGGACGGCTGGCTGGATGGATGGATGGATGGACGGATGGATGGTGGATGGATGGATGGATGGATGGATGGATGGATGGATGGGCAGACGGATGGACGTATGGATGGATGGATGGGCAGGCGCATCCCACCTTGCTCTCACCGTGTGCTCATGGGCACTCACCTGCCTGCGTGGACTTCCGTCTGGCCTTCTTGATTTCCTCTTCTGTCTTGTTGCTGAGTTTCACCTCTAGCTGCTGTGTTTTCATTTCCAGATCCTTCTGCCTCTCTGTCAAGGCTTTCCGGGCCTTGGAGTAATTAAAGAAGAGTCAGTAGTTAATGAGAAAATGAACTGGCAGCTGCTTTCAGCAGTCTAGGACTCGTTCAAACAAGTGTTTCTCAGCAAGAAATCTGCAACTTTGCATAAAACTGGGCCCTAAAAGGGATTCAAGGATTCCTACACCACCATGTGGAGTTCATGAAAGTGTCCTACGATCACAGAGGAGTCACCACCAACAAATCACAAATGCACCTGAACTCTTAGAGTTCAGAAAGTCTTAGAAAGGCAAAGGACTAATGGCATCATCAGGTTCTCCTGTTTCTTAATAGCTTTCCCATTATTTCTGGAACAAAAGAGAGCTGGAGCCTCTTTCAAAATGTCTTAAACAGCATCGTTACCAAAATACCTCCTCCATTCACTTTTCTTAGGATCTGAATCGTTGAAGTAATTTCAAGTATTTCACAAAATTTAAGCCTTTACGTATATTCTGGACTCAATGTACACCTATCACAAACTAGCAATAGGAACCTAATTCAGAAAAACTTATTCAGGTTCTTGCCAACAGTAGAAATCAAGAACCTGAGGTCTGGTTACAACTGATGGCTTGAACTACTTTACTTAGAAGTTCTTCAAGCTGTTAAAACTTGATTTATCAGCACAAATATATATTATGTAGGTAAAACATTAAAGTTCCTTAACAAACAAACCTTGTTACATGCAGGCTGATAAATACACAACAATCACTTGTTTTGCATGGATTTGTTATAAAACATGTCACATTTGTCCTTTATACTGTAGTAGCCTTTCAAACTAAATTGGCATGGCTGTATTTTCTTAGCACCTCGCAGTTTCCTGCAGTCACACCAGCCTAAACGCTACTGTCGAAGCATTCCTGGGATTTTTTCCATGTGCAGTTCTGGCTCTCGAGAGGGGGCTGCAGGAGAGCAATCCCTGAGGGGCCCAGTGCCACACAGACACTGCAGCCACAGCTCTTCCCTGTTCTCCTCCCCTCTTCCCAAGGTTATTCCAAATTCACTCTTCCCAGTATGGCTACTGAGTTGCTTTGCAGATCTTTGTGCTTTGCAGAAACAAACATTCCTCAGCCTAACGACCTTGTGTATCCTGCAACAGCTCCGTCCCTCGGGGAACTCCTGCTGAGCTTCAATGAAAGCACAAACAGCTTCAGGGATGACTGGGAATGCTGTTTTCCTTTCCAGTTTACACCCGAAGGCAAACCTCCCGAGGACACAATTTGGCAGCTGAGGCACAAGCATCCCCATTTCTGCCAGCGGCTGCTGGGAGATGATTTTTTGTGGGTGTAACTCCCTGCGCCACGACCTCAGACACCTCCTGGTTCGTGTCACATCAGCCCATTACCGGGTGCTGCTGCTGTTTGGATGCTTCTTGTGAAGGGTTTGTGATTTGCCAGACCAGGGTCCAGCTGCTCTCCTCGCCCATTTGGCCACTGAGGCAGGTGAGCCTTTGACCTGACCCTGCTGCCATTCTAAGGCAAGGTGCTCTAAATTTTGAGGAAAACAGATGCACAGGAGTAAAGAAGCATTTGCTTTAAATGTAGAAATTTAGAAATTTACTGCCCCAAGCTGGGAAGGGGATGATGAACCAAAAAGCCACTTCAGCAGGAAGACGTTTGCCCCTCACTTCCCAGATCTCAGCTGAACACCAAACTGTGCCCGGGGCCGGGCAAAGCACAGCTAACGGTGAAAACGCTCAGCAGGAGCAGCTGTGGTCTGTTGTGACAGAAGAGAAACTCCTCATGGGGCAGCTGCTCTTCTGCTCAAACCAGCAGTGTCTCAGAAAGGCCCCTGGTTGTCCCTGCTCCCACCTTCTCGACGGCCGTGTAGCGGCTGGCCAGGTGCTTCCGTAAGTCCGCGATGTGGTGGTCACACTTCTTCATGTCTTTCTTGAAGTTCTCCCTGAAGTTGAGCAGCGGTTTCTCTACCTCGCTCTGAAGCTTTAAAGAAAACAAAGGAAGAAATGGTGGTAATGAGGAGCCAGGCAGTAATTCCTGGCTCTTCACAGAACCACAGAATCGCTGGAAAAAAAAAATCCAAACCCTCCAAGATTATCAATCCCATCGTTACCCCAGGGCTGCCAGGTCCACCACTAAACCCTGCCCCTAAAGCGCCACATCCACAAGATTTTTGCACACAAACAGTGGTAAGGATTTAGAGGATGCAACAGGAGTTTCTGTGCAGAGATTAAGAAGTAAAATCATGGAAAAGCCCCTCTCTACCTGGCCTGCCTACACACACACACATCACTCCAGGGTGCATTTTTTCCTTTTGGAAAACAATACAGGAGGACAATGGGGAGCAAAAAGTATTTCACTAATTACAGCCCTGATGTCGAAGTTTAAGGCAGAGCAGTGGGTTACCAAGGCAGCAGCTGGTTGCCTGAGTAACCTCTGCTGAGTTGCTTACAAATGGTGCAGAGCTGTAATTTTCCTCCAGAACATGGCTGTTGTGCTGAGATATCTGCCACTGTATTGAACTTGAACACCCACAGAGGTTAACAGAATGTAACAGGATTCAAGAGCATGTCACATGTGGTGGAAAAAACCCAGATAAATACCATAAATTGTAAAAGAAATCTCCTTAGGCATCACTTGAGATGAAACCCCAAAATAACATGATGCTCCCAGCACACTTTTGAGAAAGGCTAATGATACTAAAAAAAAAAGCCAGAATTCTGGTTCTCTTCCTTCCAGACAGGTTGAGAAGCCAAATATTACTTTTCATTTCTTCCTCTGCAGAAGTAAAGTGTACAAGCACTAGTTTAATTTACTGGCTGGAACACAGAGCTCAGGTGAACAACACCTAGAATCAGTTTTAATTCTTTTTCATGAAAAATTAGGGCTAGATGTGTTTTAATTTACTCGTCAGGTAGACTAAATAAACTGGTTTTGGGAGGAAGATAGGACAGAGTTTCAGCAAGTTTGTTCACCAATTTATTAATTCTTCTAAATTTGTGCTACATGCATGTTTATTTCCCCCACCTATCATACACTGAAGGGAGAGGCCCACCAATTCAGGGCAAAAAAATCTTTGGAAAAGAAAGAACTATTTACCTTAGAAGAAAATTTGAGATGAACCTCTGCTTCATCAGCTAAACTCTTCTTGAGCTGAGCCCAAGCTTCTCCCAGTGTGCTGAAGGAAGAGAGGGACAATGATCAGTCACTTCTCCACCCTTCCTCGTGGGATCTATCAGACAAATCTGGCACAACACTTTGTACCACACCCTGATCAGCAAAACCATGGAAAAGGGTAACAGAAACCTGAGAAAACAACCAACCTTTGTGGCCAAGGCAGAATTGTGTTGGCATTGTTGGCAGCAGATCTTTGAAAACACAGTTGATGACAATCTCCACGTACAGAGACTCCAGAGCCTCGATAAGCAAGATCCTTCAGTATCTTATCCTTACCATAACAGAGTTTCCACCAATGCAGTTCTTGCACTGCCTCTTTACACCCCACTTCAGAGAACAGACTTTCACTTCAGGTGAAAAGTCTCGGAGAAGCTTTGCAGCACTTGAAAATTTCTCCACTGTCTTTTTCTTTCAGATAATTTCCACGACAGCTTGGCAGCTGATGCACACTCCTCCAGACCCTCTATGACAGCCTAGACTCCTCTTAAAGCATCATAACCAAAACTACACTGTCCCCAGCACAGTACAACTCCAGTGGCTAAACTGGCGACAGATTATTTGGTATCAGACCCTCTCTCTTCTACATATTTCAATATGATTGCCTTTTTAGACAACAGCATGAAGTTGTTGATGAATAAGCTTGTGATTCACTACAGTCAGATCCTTCTCCCACAAACTGTTATGTAACTGTATCTTTCACATCCTGAGGAACTATAAAACCCGCTGCTTTGTCCTCATTAAAATGCATCTTTTTTTTTTTTCCCCAATTAATTTCTCCATTTTAACACGAGAATTCTGAATTGCAACCTTTTCTTCGAATTACACATAGTGACCTTCCTAGCTCTGTCACATCTCTGGTTGCAGTAAATCCATCATTCCTTCTATCACAGGTTGTTCATCACAAAAACATTTTAAAACCCCCTGGACTTAGGACAAACCTTTTGGGATCTCATTCCAAAGTCTACTTTCTGCAGTTCAGCATTTGCAAGCAGTGGGTTTTTCCTACCCAGTTTTTTTGCACATTAGGCTTTATTTAGGCCACCATTTCTCTTGTCTGCCTACGAGAATCTCCCATTGCAAAAAGCAATACTAAATAAAGAGCTGTGATGCTTGACCTACTCTTTTACTCTACCACTGAGGGAATTTAGGTTGGCATTATTCTCTATGCATATACAACAATTGCTCATCACCCTAATTCTCCCCTAAGTGAAAGTCTGATGGTTTATTTGACCACTTTGCAAAGGTTAAATAAAGCTGAGTGACCTACAGTCCCTGGCTCCTTCTACCCCTTCCCTATCCCCTTTTCGTGGATAATGAGATGTGGCTGTTCCTGATAGCCTGAAAAATCACCTGTCATCTGCAATCTCAAGCTAATGATCTGTCACCTCTGACGCTGCCGCAAGGACTTGAGTCCCCAGATATGGTGTTCATCAGCTGAACAACTCAGATACACCTACGGGAGTGCTCCCAATATTCCTCCTTCCCCGAGGCTCCCTCCCACTGCCCAGTTCTCACTGACATTAATCATCTGGTGCAGGCAGAGCACCACTGGACAGTGCTTTCAGCTCCATGCACTCTGCACCATGTCCTTTCCAGTTCTCTGCTTCAATGTTTCTTGGCTTTGAGTGCTCATTCCCCCTCTTTTCACCTACTCTGCCCCAGTTTCCTCCCCTTTCATTTTTTTTAGCCATTCTCTCCTTCTCCCATTGGGGATAGGAGAAAGTGGAAGGAAGATGTGGAAGAAAGTGGATTTAGCTTTGCTAGGATTGGGTGAGCATCCACCCCTGAGGAGAAAGGAGGGCAGGAATCCTTGTCACTGTAGGTGCTCATGGCAGTAACAGACCAGTTATCCTCTTGCCATTTCTGTCCTTGCCTTCTGAAGCTGATTAAAACACCTCATGCAGCACCAGTGCTGGCAGAAACACACTGTGTCAAAGCTATGGTGAGGACAGTCATTTCCAACTCTGGCTTTCAGTGCTTATAGGGTTTGTGATGAAACAGACAGAGCCACCAAGTTCTGATCCTTCAGGAGTGGTGCCTCTGCGTTATTACTGAAGAACTGCAATTCTGTCTGAATTGCACTGCCTAATGTCTTCTTAATAACTTCCCAAGTGTGAAAATGTTGGAAATAAGAAGCAGTCTGACGCTCTTCTTGAAGGGCCAGAACCCTGATGAGAAGAGACTTCTTCATCCTCCCTCTTGTCTATGCTGCTCTGATTGTACCAGCATTGACCTTACACATCTACTCTCAGTAATATATATATATATTCTATATATTCTTCCATTTTCAATTTAGTAGACATGCATGCAAATCCTGGCTACAACAAGGACAGCACATAAATCTGATTGGAAAGGCAACATTTTATACACACATTCCCAAAAAGCTTCTCATTAACATCCTAAAAAAAAACCACCCCAAACAAACAACTCTGAAGCAATTCCACCTTCCCCAACATGCCCAGGGTGATAATCTAAATAAACCTCTACTCAACGGGAAAGAGCTGGGGAAAATTACATGTACCTGCGTGGGAGAAATGCCTTTTATATTAAAATTCGTCTCCTGTGAAAGTCACAGAGACACACTTACCCTTCTTCCTGAGCAGCCAAGGAATTCTGAGACAGTTTGGACAGGTTCTTAGCATATTCCTCCTCAATCTTTATCCTACACTCACATACACACAGAGAGAAAATAAAAAGACAGCAGCAAGTAAGCTTTAAGGCAGAAACCCACACACACAATTTGAAGAAATTCTCTGCATTTTAACAGATTTTGCCACAGGAATTTTCCTTTCAGTCCCCAGGGCTTGGCAGCACCAGTTTGATGAGCCGTCTTCTCCCGCCCCATATGCTAAAAATGCAGAGGCAAGAGCAGGGCTACATGCAGGACGGCATGTGCGACAAAATTAGCTGAAGAATCTACAGTTCTGGAGAGCAAATAACAAGGACAGAGTGTTTCTGCTCTGGAACACAGGCTGTCTGCAAAACCAGAAGCACGCGGTTCAGTCCGCTGTGAAATGTGAGGCTGCGCATCCTCCAGGCAAAAATGAAGCAAGGCGTGGAGCCAGGAGAAATCCGGATGAGATTTGGGGGGCTGGAGAGCACCTCTCTCAGGGACACCAAATCTAATCTCCCTAGACATCAACACGCACCTTGCTACACTGCCACATCATCAGGAAAAGCTGGGGAAAGCAGGGATTTGTAAAACAAACTAAGGAATTGCTCAGAGGGAAAGATACAGTTGATAACGATGAAAGGGGACCACAAGTTTATTTGTTCAGGAAGAGGTTCCTCAACAGCCTTTTTTTAATATTCTCACTGACGATTTTTAGTAAAACAAGGGTTTAAAAGTTAATAAAACTGCTGACAGACAGTTAGGAAGCAGTGATGCCTCCTCTCTCTGTAATGGGTGACAAAGCACGGCAGAGATGTGGCAGGAGCTTCTGTCACCAGCACGTGGCCTCTGCATCCCCTTTGTTCACCCCACTCACTGCCCTGTCCTTGTCTTCACTCACTCAGAGGCACCAGGAACAGGAGCTGGGCTTGCCAGCAGCCAGGGAGCAGAGGAGGAAAGGCGCTGGCACACAGCTGCCGTGGGAATGACTGCAGGGAGGAGGAGGAGGAGTGCAGCCCTGCAGCGAGGGGACAAGGGGACGTGCTGCCAGCCCAGCAGGGAGGAACCAGCAGCTGCAGGTGCAGAGGTGATGGGCACCGTGCCTGAAAGCATCTTCCCCGAGTTCTGCTGCCAGTGAGGCCATTGCAAGGTGCACGTGCTCCCAGGAACAGCCAACAGTTCTCTGCTGGTTTCCAACCCAGCTCGCTCAACAGAACGTTTCTGAGAGAGCTCTGTGGCCCCCAGGCAGAAAAACTCCTGATTCTGTGCCAGCTGTGCACGAGCAGGGGCAAAACCTGCTCTGAAGGGTCTGTCCACAAAGACTCAGAGGGTGGGGTATTTCTGGCATGCCCACTTGCAGGAGCTGGTTGAGCAAGTGCACTTCTGTGGGGCTCATCTGAGCTAAAAGGGGTCCCCTGAGAGGGATGTGATGCTCTGGGCTGCTGGGAATACCCTGGTGGGTGGTGTGGGAGGGGAAGTGCCACACTGTCCTTGCGCTCACAGCAGCTCAGGGGAGGAGCAGGTCTGGTGCCACAGCTGAGAGCTCCACAGCACAGCCACTGACTGGGATGTCCCCTCCAGCAACTGACTGGGGTGCAGCCTGCTGAGGCCCAAGATGATACCCAGCTTGGTGTCCTCTCCTTCCCCCTCCCACGAGGACAAAGCCAGGCAGCTCCCCACGCCTGCTCCAACAAGACCCACAAACACAGGCATCAAAGGCTACACTGCATTGGGACCTCACTGTGAAAGGGTTTCTCCAGGAACATTTCACCTAATGTGCCTTAAAGACCTACACCAGGGTGAGACTAATCTCGTCTCAGAAGTGACAATTTCTTTGGAATGGACAGAGGGAACAGGTTAAAAGAAATAAAGGTGCAAGTGTCTCTCCCCAGAGCTAAGGCTCACTGCTTTGGGCTCAGTTCCCAGCCACAGTTCTAGTCTACAGCCTTCATTGTGAGCTCCATTCCTGCTGAGTTTTGTCTTTAGGGTGCCTCTGAGTGCTTTTCTGTGGATGCTGGATGTTCAAAGGTGCAACAGTCTGCTGACTGCTCTGAGCTGCCCATGCAGCTCCATCCTTTGTCTCGTGAACAGAGGAGTAGCTGGCCATCTTCCAACAAAAGGGTCTGCTGTGAAAATACCCAATTTAAAATCCTGTCAAGCTCTTCCCTGCTGCTGCTGAAGCTGGGGAATTATTGAATGTAACAGGACAGAAGCAAGCCTCATGCCTTCAGAAGGGAAGAGAGTAGGTTTAGATTGGATATTAGGAAGAAATTCTTGCCTATGAGGGTGGTGAGGCCGTGGCACAGATCGCCCAGAGAAGCTGTGCCTGCCCCTGGATCCCTGGAAGTGTCCAGGCCAGGTTGGACAGGGTCTGGTCTAAAGAAAAATGTCCCTGCCCAAGGCACTGGGAATGGTGAAACCGGATGAGCTTCCAGGTCCTTTCCAACCCGAAACATTCTGTGATTCTCATGATTTCATGAGCACACACAAAACACCCCGTGCCTGGTGCCACCAGTGGCTGTCCTAAATGCAGCACCAGGCAAGCAAAGCCACTGGCTTTGATGGAAGAGCTCCTCACTGCTTCCAGCTCTGGCCTAGGCTCCAAGATTTTTTCAGGGATTTGAAGTGTTACTTGTACTGCAAATGGATGGCATCACTAAAAGGGCAGACTGCCTCACAAGGAGGAACGTCAATCAAAGATAAAAATAAAAATGTGAAATGTCTACAGTGAAGAACCCCAAATATAACAAATAAATTATTCTACCCCAGCCTGGCTTCCTGTCACCATCCACGGCCAAAAGGGGCTAAAAACCAAGATAAACCTCAAAGAAGTTTTAAAAAAAAATATCTGCCTCCTGACCCTGCCTGATATAAACACACTGCAAACTCTGGATTGTGGGGACTGCGAAACACAAACATGCCAGAACTCCTGAGTCCATTTTCAGACATCCACGTGGCTGTTTGGCAGCAATTCCACCTTCCTAACAACAACAAAAAAAGCTTGGAGTTCTTGTTTCCACTCATTTGTTTGAAAACTCTAAGCATTTCACTCCCTATATAGTCAGAAGCATTACAGATTTGAGGTGCATTCTGACCCACACTGTTCTGACTTTCACTAGTTCTAGCTGATCTTTGGAGGTTTATTTTCCTCTTCTCTTTAACTTTTTTTTTTTTTTTCCTGAAAGAAAAAGCACTTTGTGTGCCCACACTCAAATAATCTCAGTCATGACATATTATGGTGGATGGAGAAAAACCAGAGAGCTGCAAAGGGAGGCAAAGATGATGTGATGTGACTGCCATGCAAGAAGAAAGGAAATGGATTAAGACAACAGGGGGAACAGGGAGAAAAGGTGCTAGAGGATATCTGACAGACAGCTCCACAACTCTGACTCTGAGTCTGTTCACACTGTTCCTCCAGATTAGGAGGGAACAATGAAATTACCGGACAACAAAAGCAGAATTACTTTTCCTGCAGTGCAGAGACTGCAGAAGTCTTCCACAAATTGCTGCAGACAAGCAGTGAAAGGTGCACACATGGGCATGGCAGAAGCTAAATAATCTGCTATTTAACTTACATTTTCTAAACACAGCACTGCTTAATTCAAAAGTGAGTAAGACACTGCTCCTTTGCTAATGGAAACACTGCTTCCTATACCTGGTGTTTCCCAGGGCAGTCTGCTGATTTTTTTGTTGTTTTGGAGTCCTTCTCTGAATGCAAATGCTGGACCTTATTTTCACTTTTGATTTAAAGTGATACCTTCTTTCACACCAACACCCTGGATTTTTCAGGATTTCAAATTTTTATATTTATTAATTACTTTCTTTCCTTTCCTGTGGTTTGTCTTCTTAAAAGTCCAAGTCTGTGACTGTTTGACTTTTATAACTCTGCCAACAAGAACTGAATGAACATGTAATTGCTCAGTCTGAGATCGCTACACACAAGAAGCTCCTGTAAAAGCACCTGCTTGATAAACTAAATTTCAGGTAGCTTCCCTCTTGCTACATATTTGATGAAGAAATCCGGTTATCATGTGTTGTATCAGCTTGCTGTTGAAGGGCTGTTTTTAACAGCTGCCTGGATCTCACCTCCAGCAGGCTGGTCACACAAAGAGAATTGTTCTGGATGTGAAGACTGCCAGTTAAATGTGGTCTTGTGCTCCCCAAGGCACATGATGGTCATCAGGAAAACCTTATCAATATTTCAGCCCCCTTAGCTGGGAACAGAGAGGTTCCCCTGACGGCCTGAGCTCTGTTTCCATGAATAATCCCTCCAGCTCAACACCACCCTCCTCCTTTTCCACACAGAACAATCCTCAGCCTTTGTCACAAACAGATGAAAAATGTATTAATCTTTCTGTAACTCCCATCCCGACCCTCTCCACACTCAATTCCCGACCTTTTTTTTGTTTCTAGCACACAGTGGATCTTTCCTTTCCTCTCCAGCTTCTTCCTCTGCTGAGGCCAGACACGCCTGCCCAGTGTCAGAGCTGCTCTCCTCGCTCTCTCTAATTTCACACCAACTTTCCCTTCCTCTTGAACGCGTCCTGCTTTTGTTTCTGTCAAATTTCATTACATATTACTTCCTTTGAAGCAGCTTCCCCCTCTTTTCCCTTGCTATCATAACTCTGCTCGCCTTCCCATCCTCTCCCTTAGCAAGCCTATTTCTCAATTGTATTTTTAATGTGCCAGGTGTTCCTTTCTCCTACCTCTGGTCACACTGCAACTGTCTTTTGGATTTTCTTACGCCAAAGGCTACAGAAAGCTCATGTGAATGCTGGCCCCTCTACCAGCTCACCATTATTGCCTGTGGCATTTTGCATTTTTCCACTGCTGCCACATCCCTGGCATGAAAAAAAAGGCGAGAGGGAAAGAGAACAAACTATAAATGAAGCTATTAGCTGCATGTTGTGCCCAACTGAACTGCACCCTGAGAGGAGAAGGTTCTGGGGAGACGTCAAAGGGACAATGGGAAGAAATTCTTCCCTGTGAGGCTGGCACAGGGCGCCCAGAGCAGCTGTGGCTGCCCCTGGATCCCTGGAAGTGTCCAGGGTCAGGTTGGATGGGGCTTGGAGCAACTTGGGATAATGGAAGGTGTCCCTAAACACACAGATGGCAAGGGGCTGGAATGGGATGATCTTTAATTTAATGTCCCTTCCAGCCCAAACCATCCTGTGGTTCCATAGCCAAGCTCAAGACCAAGGTGATGTCTTTTTACATCCTCCTCTAGGAAGCTGTGCCTGTGCTCCATGTGGACAAATTGCTTCTGCACCTTTCAGACAAAATACTTCCCTTCTAAATATCACATCCACTCTGCTTCTCTCCTGTTTGTGCTTTTATCCTAAAACCTTCTTGGTTCCCTCTGAACAACCTTTGTGTGACAGAACTCAGAGCACGAGAGACAAGTGAGAGCTGGAGAAGCCTGGAAAGTGTGGCAGAACATTAAACAAATTTTAAAGGTCCATTAAGAATTTGTAGCATACCTTTTATGCAGTTTACACCTTAACATGTTGAAGGACTATCTAAATTGGGAAAAAAACTGTCGCAATAAATACTAAATTTGATAACCAAGTGCTAGTTACCTTTCTCGAACAAACTCTGCCATTTCCTTCTGCATTTGTTTCCCTTTAAGTTGCTTTTGAAGAAGAATTTCAAATCCTGACACTGTATTGTTCCCTTGTGAGTCCTTCTTATCTGCCTGAAAGAAAGAAAAGGAAGTTCAGCACAAAGCTTTGGGGGGCAAACCCACGGAGATGTGGCTGAGGAACCCTCCCCTGAGAGCAGCTGGTGGTTCAGCACCTCAGTCCCTCTCAAAGAAATAGCCCAACACTCTCCTGCTCCTCTTACTCCCTTTTTTTTTTATTTTTTTAATTTAAAAAGGGAAGTTTTATAATTATCTTCAGCCAGCAAAGGATGATGTGGGGACCAAAGCAGCAGCCCTGCTGTCATTTCAGCCCACGATCCTTCGTAGCTGGGTGTCAGCCCCAAGGGGCAGCACATGGGAATCTCCTGGGACAGAGGGGAGAACACAGCCCTAAAAGACCTTGAACAGACTGCCAACTCCAACTGTGATTTGCACTACGGAGCACAGAGCCAGTCTGCGTGGATCTGCTGTAAAACCAGCAACCAGTCCCCCAGGTTTCCACCACGCACCCCGTTCTTCATTGTCTCTTTTTCACACAGCTCTTCGCTCCACTGGCTTCAGCGCTGCTACAAGAACCAGCGGAGTTTTCTCTCTGCTGCCTCTTTTCTCTCTGCCTCCCTGTTTCATCCCTCAAGGAATTCTCAGAGAACATTTCCAGGGATTTTGCTCCGATGCCCCGCGTGCCAGCCAGAGGAAAATACCAGATTCATCAAAGCAGGAGACTGGCAGGACGCTCTGCAAGGCAGCAGCAGGCTGAGATACTGGGAGAAGGGGAGAGCATGGAAGGAGGAGAGCGAGCTGTGGGCAGACCATGACCACGAAAAGAGGAAATTCCCGCGAGCAGAGTTACGGGAGGATAAAAGTCTGCAAGAAGCAAGGAGCTTTGAGCAGAGTTTCACTGACATCGAGGTGTGACCAAGCCATGGAACCAAGCACTGGCTGAGCCTGAATGGGGAGGACCAAAGAGGGCAGGAACTTTTGTAAGACACGTGCAAAAAACAATCAGTCTGTACGCCATTAATGATTTAGGGCCCACTGGGATCAGAAGACTGGGAGAAACTGAAGAAATTTTGTGATAATTTTGGCGTTTTCAAATATGTCAGTGCATTTTAGCAGTGCCCTGCCATCAGCACTGAGCAAGCACAAGGGGACACACGCTGCTGGGCCTCCAACACTGACACATTTTTTTTTCAAAAGGGAAACACTTCAATAACTTCAGTAACTGCAAACACGCACGAGATTCCTAAAAGCTTTGTTGTTGACTCCTTTCGTAGTGTTTGTTGATGCCATTGTGGTTTTCCTCTCACCGCCCAGAAAAATCTTCTGGAGGAAGGAAAGTTTTCCAGTGGAAGATCATTCTCTACCAGCTCCACACTCCAAGGGCAACTGCATTATTTTAATGTGATTCAGGGACCTGAAACCAGCCCTGAGCACAAGGGGCACACACAGAACCAGCCACTGAAGACTCTGGATGCTCCAGGCTGCATTTAAACTACTCAGCTTAAGCTACAAACGTCCCTGTCCTTCACAAACCTCACCCTACAAAGAATGCATTCACTGTCTGACCTCTGGAACATCCTGTACAGTTAAACAAGGAGTTTTTAACTATCTGCTTGCTCCAGAAGGGGCATCCCCTGCCTCCTGGTGTATCCCTGGCTCTCGTGCTCTGGGGAACACTGAAATCATGTTCCCTGCCAGCCACCTCGCTATCCCATGGATCTGTGGATCTGCTGGAGCGAGTCCAGAGGAGGCCACTAAGCTGGAACACATCTGCTCTGGAGACCGGCTAAAAAGTTGGGGCTGTTCAGCCTGGAGAGGAGAAGGTTCTGGAGAGACCTCAGAGCCCCTTGCAGTGGCTAAAGGGGCCCCAGGAGAGCTGGAGAGGGACTGGGACAAGGGATGGAGGGACAGGACACAGGGAATGGCTTCCACTGCCAGAGGGATGGATGGGAGATTGGGAAGGAATTGATCCCTGGAAATGTCCAAGGCCAGGCTGGATGGGGCTTGGAGCCCCCTGGGATACTGGAAGGTGTCCCTGCCGTGGCAGGGGGTGGGACAGGGTGGGCTTTAATGTTCCTTCCAACCCAAACCAGCCTGGGACTCTGGGATTCTATTCCCTTCCCGCTGCACTGCCCTTTTGCCTGTGGTATTCTGACACACATGGCTTGTCCTACATCCTCCCTGTTTCCTGAGCAAATCCACCTCCTGAGGACTGTCCTTGCCTTTCTGGACACTCCTCTGGTGACCAGCCACACCTCAGAGCGGTCAGAGGCTTCCAGGAGATCTTCACTGGCATCCCTGAACACACTGTATCCCAGCCCAAATCCTCCTTTACCTCACACCACAAATCAAGCTGTTCATTCCACTTCCTTGGAAGCTCTGGAGCTGCGTGTGGCATGTGGCTGGCTGCCTACTTACCCAGAAATAATCACAGTAGCTCCACTCTGAAGGCTTCAGCAACTGCTGCTCTGGCATTACGTCAGGGTGGGGGAAAGTCACACAGTTGATCTGTTTAAAAAAAACATATTATTAAAAAAAAAAAAAAAAAAAAAGGAGAGTTAGACAGTAATGAAATATAGCTGTTAATGAGAAATATGTAAATAAAAAGTTACATCCACGTGCTTCCCATCAGAAAATCCGCAGTGAATGCACGCCAGTCAAGAAAAATTGGTTGTTGCATGGAAACAGCAGCTAAGTACTCCCAGAATGGTACTCTCTGCAAGCAGGAGTGTTGGCTCAGAGGGAAATAAACCTCCCATTTCGCATGAGGAAAACCTACAGGATTTGGAAAGCACCACGCAGGGAGTTCTCCCAGATCCCTCAAAACTGTGGTAAAAAACCTGAGGTGAAACAGCCTGAGCACAGAAACACCGTGAGTGCCAGGGAGCACTGCGGGCACTGTCGGTGCAAAACACCCTTGGCTATGCCAGTCCCTTACAGGATGACAAAAAAAAGGAATTTTTTTTTCAGTGCACAGCCCTTCAATCTATCTCTAAGACCTTTTCAGATGGAAGTGATGCTCTGTGTAGAAGAAAGGAGCAGGGGCTCTCTGGAGCCAGTGAACCCACGGCGATCTGTCAGACAGGACTCATCACACGGTCATTAAACAACAGCACAGAAAAGTCCAAGCTCTCATTAACTTATCCCAGAGGAACGACACAGGAGAACAGCGCCGTGAAGGCAACGAGCACCACAGCCACAGCAGAACATGCTGCAGAACAACCCTGGACACGGCCACGCCTTGCAGAGGAAGCGCCAGCAGGAGTCAGAGCTCACTCACTGCCAGTTTGTGATGCTCACCCCAAATCCCTGCTGGGCAGGTACCCTAACATCAGCCCCTCTCAGGGTCACATCAACAGCACTCGAGGACTGATCAAGGGATCAGGAGATATCGGGGATGGGAGGCACAGATGTAACTGTATGGGGGTGGGGGTTTGTTCTGGGATCAGTTAACGCTCACAGGAAATCCACACACAAATCTCTGGGCAGGGTTAGCACAGCTGCAGGGACAGAGCCAAAGGCAGGGCTTACACGCAGTGAATCTGCCCCGGGGCTATTCAGAGGATCAGAGAGGATGTGGGTGCTGACACAGCGCAAAGCCACCGTGCCAGAGCAGAGCAGACAAAACCTTTAGCTGACACAAGGCTGCTCCTACAATCCCACACTGGTTCTGCTGCCTCTGCCCAGGCTGGAGGTTCAGCAGCTGTCCTGTAACAACACAAGAGCCTGCTCCGCATAAATCACTCTGCCCAGAGCTTGCTGACTCCATCTGAGGATCCTGTACCTGTGGTGTCTTTGGGTGTCACCTCAGTTAGATCCTAAACCACGTCTTGCTCTCCAGCTCCCTTCAAACCGACCTGCAGGTCAGAGATCTGGGCTTTGCAGGCAGTGGCCATGCACTGGTGACCCACTGGCACCTCCAACCAGTGCCAGCCTCCACTGGCCACAGGGTTCCTCCCATCCACAGACACCTTCTCTGCTCCCTTGTGCTCCCCATCAGAAGAGCCAGGAGCCACAGAACATCAGCTCAGTTCAGAGCAGGGTGGCCACGCTCCAACCAGCTGCACCTCCTAAGTGCATCCTGCAGCCTTTAACAGAAACCTGGGCATCACAGAATCGCAGAGTATCTGGAGTTGGATCACTGCATGGTGGCACTGCGCACCAGGACAGGTGGGAGGCACAGGAGTTGTGTGCTGCAGCTTGAAAATCTGCAAGGAGAAACAGCATGGGGAATTCCCATTCCCTGCTAGAGGCACTGCCTGTTTCACAAAAACTCAATCTGTGTCAGCTGGAAGATGCTGATTAGAGATGTGACAGTGAGTCTCAATGCCCTGAAGCAATAACCACAGAGTCACTGGAAATGCCAAGGCTGGACTGGTGACAGCGTCCCACTGCACTGGACAGAACTCCAGGAATGCAGCAGGAAGGGAACAGTGAAGATGCACATCAGCAGGTGATGAAACTAGGGTTAATTCATGTGTTTCTCAACGTTTTACGAATAAATCAAAATATTCTTCACTTCTTCAAAGACTGAATCATCTGGAAATAATGCCTGGAAAGAGTCATGAGGCCATTTGGGTCTAGTAACACTTTTAAAAGGAAATTGGTGCCAGAATTAAAAAAAAAAAAAAAATCAAAAATGCAGAAGCTTTTACAATCTTAAAAACAAAAACAAAAACAGGATTATGGCAAACAGAACTTTACAGAACTTACAGCTTTTTACACTAAGCCCCGCCAGCTGACACGAAAAATTTCAAAACTCTAGAAATATTACTAAAAATTACATATGACTACATAGGTAATCCTGTGATCTTTCCTTTCATCACCCCAGACTTGTTATACTTAGAGCTCTTGGACTGGTATTTCCTGGTATTTCTAGAAGCTCTCAGGATTTCCCAGCAGGAGGGGAACACCAGGCTGGCGCTGAGCAGCAGCGGCGTCACGCCGTGGCATTCCCCCCATCCCGATCCTCCCCCTGAAATGCTCCTTTTCTTGCTTCTAAAAGCAAAGAGAGCTGAAAAAAATTTTAAAAAAACCCCACTCTGCTTCATCAGCTTGGTCCCACTGCTGAGCTGAGGGATGCTAAGGACAGCCAGAGCATCTCGTGCTGATGTCCCTGTGTCTGACAGCGTTAAAGAGCTCCATCAGACCCATGGACAATGACAAAAACACGCTGCCCTCACTAATTCTGAGAGACCTGACGTTGCTCACATCCCTGAGAGCTGCCTAGGCTCCATGCAAGCTCCAAATCCAAACCTGGGGCAGTGTGGGTATCTCAACAGGGCTGACTTGCCAGCACAGCCTAACAAAAGCTTGCAGAAGGCGACTATTACAGCTGTTAATTGCCAGTAAGAAACGAAACAAATTAAAGCATGTCTCTCAGGTAATGATGGAATCATGAAGAGAAAACAAGGTGTGATGACCTGCATTGCATTCCCACAAGCTCCACCGGGACAGCTGAGGTGATAATCAGCCTCACCATGATATTAAGTTCTTATGCAGCCTCTTCATCAAAATAATGGCTGTTGTCAGCTTGCAACAAAGCAAAATTAATAACAGGACAGCAGCAGGGCAAAACCCCAAGGAAGAGCTGGGCAAAGCTGCCAGAGGACAGCGGCTTGTCCTTCCAGCTGTCACTGGCCATGAGTGGCACCAGAACCTGTCTGAGAGCCGCTGGATCACAGAGGACGGAAGGTACAGAGTCAGAAAAGGAAAAAAACACGGTGACAAACAAAGCTTGGTGGAGGACAGGCACAGAGGGGATCAGAGAAGTAGCACAAATTGATGCTTTTCTCTTGACAAGCTGTGTGCCAGACTCAACTGATCAAAATACTTTTGCCTGTGCACTGATCACGAGCAAATGCAATTATACTCTTAAGAGGTGAATATTCCAGCTCCTGTTTCCCAGGAGTACACTGGCAGTCACGGCAAAATGAGCTGTTTATGTTGGGGGTGACTCTTAATTACGTCTGAGACACAAAAAAGTGACAGAAGAGGAACAGAACCAGGGGCCAGGTGAACGCACAGGATTTGCACAGGAGCAACAAACTTTGGTTGGCTGGGCACATTAATCTCCTGGATTTCAGAGTCTCTACGGGCTTTGAAGTCACTGCCACCACTCACCAGTAACTGAGGCATTGCCAAGCAACATGAATAAAACAAGAATTATTTGATCAAAGCTTAGATAATCAACTACATGTTTATTACATCAGAGACAACATAAATAAGTGAGCAGAAAGCGAGCAAACTCACTGTGCTGTGCTAAAGCGACTAAAGCAGGGCAACACTTTTGCTTATTTCTTCAACTTGAAAATGTGCATTATTTTTCTGATTTCTACACATTCACAGCACCTTAAACACAGAAGAGGTGTGCCAGGTTGCCTCACTTGAGTAACTTCTTTACAATTTCAGCTGAAAGAAATTCAAAAAGTACAACATCCGACTCCACTAAGCGAGTTCACGTGGCAAAGGGAACTATTTGGGTAAAAAAGCCAAACACAAAGGCTGGAGAAGTTCTCAGAAGAGCTTGGGCAGCCTGAACTCTCCCCAGACAGGGAAGCTCAGAAATGCCTGGGCTATGTCTGGGTAGCTTCAGCTCCATGAATTTGCCCTGGGTTTTAGCTCTGGTAGGGTGATGCTGCAGCTATGGCACCACAAAAGGGAAGAAGAGACAACTCAAGTGTTCTCTGTTAACAGATCCATTGATTCCTTTCTGTTTAAAAGGGAAGATTCTGCCAAAAGTGTGGAGGAGCCCTCTTTACTTGGTCCAGAAATTATTCAGGCCCTTGCCAAACCAGGGCTTTTCTGACAGCATCCACCACGCAGCCAGCCCCCGGGCAGAGGGGGGAGCTGTGCTGGATGTGCAGCCTCATGCTGCGCTCATCACAACCCTGTGTGTGTCACACTGGGTCAGACACGAGCACAGCAGCAGCAAATCCCAAGTTCCTGTGCACAGGCTGCCCATCTTCCCATCTGCAGCACGTGCTCGTTGATGCAATCCAAAACCTGCGTTCTCCAAGTCCTGCACTATCCTAACAAGGCACTAGAGAATTTTTAAGAAAGGAACCCACGCTCAGAAATACCTTTATAATCAGGCAGCTTTCCTGCTTTTCCAAGTAAGACACAGCTCTGTTCCTCAGGTGATATCCCCCTGTACATTCTCCATTTAACTCTCTCTCACTTATTGTAAATGATCTCCAGCTTCCACATACAACTCATGGGCCAGAAGCTTCAGGAATCAGCCAGCAAACCATCCACTCTTAAAACAGCGAGTGCATCTTGAAACTCCTTGTAAAACCAGCACAGACCACACCTTGTAAAAACAGCAGTTCCATAACAGCCTCTGATACACCTAGCTGGAGCTTCTCTCCCAAAGAAGATGGAAGACCATGGAAGACATTCACTCAGCAAACAGAAAACACCAGAGTATTCTTGTTGGTTGCACAGAGATGGGAAATGCTCCAGCTCCACCGGCCTTCAGGGTTTCTAGAAGCTGTGCTACTTAATGTTATCTGGATGCAGAGGAGGCAGATGCATCCTGAGGAAGATGCTCCCACTCCTCTGCTGAAGGCGATGACGCAGCAACAGCTCGGCTGGACATCACCTGACGCCTGCAGCTTGTGTGCCACAGGATTTCGGTTTGAAGGGGGATTTCCTGGACCAAAAGCCTCGAAGGAAATCACAGAACTCCCCTCTGCAAGGAGAGGTTCTGCCTGAGCACTGCTACAGACCAAGGAAAAGCATCTGACAGCAGGCTGAGGACATGCCCTGCAGCTCTGCTACCCAGAACATCCCCACGTCAGCTTGAGTGGCACTGAGCAAACAGAACCTCCTAGGAGACGACAAAAACACTTCCACTGTTTTACAGTTTACACTCCATATGAGATTTATTTTGCACAATGCTGCCTTGATGGAGGCAATGGCTTGGAGCAAACAGCTGTTAAAATTAGCTTTTTTTTGTCTATCTGATTCATCCTACTTGAAAGCTTTGGGCTTCTGCTGGAGAAAACGCACACCCAGTGACCCCGACATAACACACGGCTCCTTGCTTTGCAGATGTTACCTGATGGCACGTGGGCCAGCAAATATGGAAAAGCACCCTGAGAGAACAGCCTGAGTCCTCAGCCCTGCAAGCAGCAGGGACTGCAGAAAAACAAGCACTGCTGCTCTTGTGCTCGTGCAGCCCAGTGCAAGCCACCCCGTGTGACCACGTCTAGTCCCTCTGGACGTGATGTTCAGCCCATGATTTACCTCAACTCCCCAGTCTGAGCAGGCAGGAGCTGCACTCGAGGGCTGGGATACGTCTCCTGCCCCAGCCACTGCAGCCCTGGAACAGCTGATTGTCCTAGGCATCTGCAAAAATGTCTGAACATACAGACTTATGCTTGCTTCAAAGCACACCACACTCTCAATATCCCAATCAACAGGACTAACACTGGCAACAACTGATTTTTGCAACCTAAAATCACTGACTGAAGTGGGCTTTTCCCCAAAAGCTGTTGATTTCCCCCTCCTGCCCCAGAACACTGGACCTACATGGCAGTGGCTGAGCCACATCTCAGTCAGAGGCACGTCCATGTGCTTCCTTGGAACCCTGGTCTCTGTCACCAGCAACCCAGCCCACTAAGGAATAAATCTGCAGGCTGCACGTGACAACGCAGACAACCATCTCCTCCTCGTAGTAACATTAAGAATGTATAATATTAAATTATTCCTTTTGTTCTCGGGCACTTGATACCTTGCCAATTCTTGCAGCTGCAAGCAAGGTTATTGCCTCTCCTTTATTGCTGAAAATTAATTTATCTGTTTGTTTCTTCTGATTTCCATTTAAATAAAACTTTCTATTATTAGCCACTTTCGTTCATCTGTTTTGATTTCCTTTCTGTTTTTTATCATCTATCTTGCACTGAAGAGCCCATAAGTGCTAATTGTGCTTCAGATGAGGTCACCAAGCACACAGAAGATATTAATGTCTGTAAACTGAGACATACCATAGATACAACTGAGAACATTTCCATTCATAACACAGAATCATAGAATGGCTTAGGCTGGAAGGAGCATTAAAGCCCATCTTGTTTCACTCCCCTGCCATGGGCAGGGACACCTTCCACTACCCCAGGCTGCTCCAAGCCCTGTCCAGCCTGGCCTTGGACACTTCCAGGGATCCAGAGGCAGCCACAGCTTCTCAGGCAATCTGTGCCAGGGCCTCCCCACCCTCACACGGAACAATTTCTTCCAGCTATCTAATCTAAATCTCCTTTCTTTCAATTTAAAACCACTGTTCCCTGTCCTGTCACTACACGTTCTTGTAAAAAGTCTCTTCATGGAGTCAGTAATACTTAATTATAAAGACTAAAAGTAAATGTAAGATTAACTTCACACTGAAATATAAATCCTTTGCCTATACTTTCCACCAGAAATCTTTACTTGGACACTCAGGCACAATTAACCTTCTTAACTCAAATATAGATCGGGGAAAAAAAAAAAAAAAAAAAAAAAAATCCGTCTCTGTCTGTCTTCCTCTAACTCTTCAGTACTTCAGTTCCTCATCCTGGAATCACCATCACCCCACGGAAAACCGCGCCTGGACTCCAGCGCAGGGCAGAGATCCCAAACCCCCCCCGGCTTTACGGGCGTTTGAACACCACAACGCCGCTCGGGAAGGATGCTGCGGCACGGGGTGCCCAGCACGGAATCCCCGCGGTTCCCCAGCCCCGGTGCCCAGCACGGAATCCCCGCGGTTCCCCATCCCCGGTGCCGTGCTCAGCACAGAATCCTCGCACTGCCCGGTGCTCAGCACAGAATCCCCGCGGTTCCCAGTCCATTGCCCGGCGCCCAGCACGGAATCCCCGCGGTTCCCCAGCCCCGGTGCTCAGCACGGAATCTCCGCGGTTCCCAGCCCCGGTGCCCAGCACGGAATCCCCGCGGTTCCCAGCCCACTGCCCGGTGCTCAGCGCGGAATCCCCGCGGTTCCCCAGCCCCGGTGCCCAGCACGGAATCCCCGCGGTTCCCAGCCCCGGTGCCCAGCACGGAATCCCCGCGGTTCCCAGCCCACTGCCCGGTGCCCAGCACGGAATCCCCGCGGTTCCCAGCCCCGGTGCTCAGCGCGGAATCCCCGCGGTTCCCAGCCCCGGTGCACAGCACGGAATCCCCGCGGTTCCCAGCCCATTGCACGGTGCCCAGCGCGGAATCCCCGCGGTTCCCAGCCCATTGCCCGGTGCCCAGCACGGAATCCCCGCGGTTCCCAGCCCATTGCCCGGTGCCCAGCACGGAATCCCCGCGGTTCCCCATCCCCGGTGCCGTGCTCAGCACAGAATCCCCGCGGTTCCCAGCCCATTGCCCGGTGCTCAGCACGGAATCCCCGCGGTTCCCAGCCTACTGCCCGGCGCGGAATCCCCGCGGTTCCCCATCCCCGGTGCCGTGCTCAGCACAGAATCCCCGCGGTTCCCAGTCCACTTGCCCGGTGCCCAGCACGGAACCCCCTCGATTCCCAGCCCCGGTGCCCATTACCCAGCACTGGAACTCCCTCTGTTCCCCAGCCCCATTACCCAGCACGGAATCCCTGCACTGCCCATTACCCCGCACGGAACCCGCTCGTTTCCCCAGCCCATTACCCCGTACTGGAGCCCCCTCGTTTCCCCAGCCCATTGCCCTTTACCCAGCACAGAACGCCCCCGGCTGCCCTCCCCGGTGCCCCGCACTCACCGTCAGGCTGCTCTCCTTGCTCTGCCGCCGCGGTGCCGCCGGGGAGCCCGGGCTCTGCGGAGGGAAGCGGAGCGCATCATCGCGGCCGCTCTCGGAGCCCAGCATGGCTGCGCGGGGCGGGGAGAGGCGGATCCCATGGCACGGCCCGGCCCGGCTCGGCTCGGGAGGCAGGGATGGAAGGAGGGGGAGCTGCGGGAGGCCCCGGCTCGCTGCTCCGCCTCTCTCGCCTCCGCCGCACCGAGCGCGGGGCCGCGGGACGGTGCCAGCCGCCGGAGGGGTGGGAAGAGCGGAGGGGCGGCGGCGTCGCACCCCGCTGAGGACGGGGACAGCAGCGTCCCACGGGGTGGCACTTTGCTCTGCCGGCTACGAGAACGGCGATGCCCACTGCCGGGGACAGCGGTGGTGGCAGTGTCCTGCCGTCAGGCAGTTCCTGGCTGTCTGCGGAACGGTGGCATCGTGCCCCCGTGGGGACGGGGACACAAACGTGCTCCACAGACCCCCCCCAGGCGGGCAGTGCCCCCTGTCCTGGTGGCAGGGTCTCCGGTGGGGCTCAGATGCTGTGACAGCTGATCTGCGGCACGTGAGGTCGCTCCTGGCAGCATCACTGGGCTGTGCCAGGGACTCCCACCCCAAATCCCACTGCCCGGGCACCCGGTGCTCGTCCTGGGGCCCGACACCCAGCAGCAGCGTCGTGCCCAGCACCACACACGTGCGGCTCCAGGGCTGTTCTGCCGTCCGCTTGGTGGCACTTGTGACAATTTGAACGGGCAGCGTTTAGCTGCTCTCTAGGAAGCCATAAACAAGGTCTGGCCCCGTGCCCAGCACAGCATAGCTCCGTGCTGTTCTCAGCTGTGGCTTTTCCCCCCACCCCCTGACCTGTTTCCAAGAAATGTGGCTGAGCTTGCTGGAGGGATCCTGCCAGCATTTGTTTGCACGGTGGCTGCTGCCCAGGTCTAAGAAAGCATCCTGGCCAAAGCCTAGGAGCTGCTCCACGGTGGGACACAGCCCGTGCCAGGGACAGACAAGGAGGCAGTCAAGGCAGAGCAGCTTAGGATGGCCCAAGACACACAAGGAGAGAGGCAGACAGGCCAAAAAGGCTTTGAGGGGAGGCAAAAGAGCTTCTTGCAACCACGAGTTCATGGTCAGATGCTTTCCTTGCTAAGGCTCTTCTGCAAAAGCCGCCCCAGCTCCCAGGAAAAGCAGCTTCCCAAGCGGGCGTAGACACAAGCTGTTCTGAGAATGAATGCCACCAAGCAGCCAGTTGGGGATTCAGAACTAATTCAAAGCAGGTTCAAAGCAGGGATGAAGCCAGGGGTTCAGTTTGGAAAAACCTGTAATAAAGGAGCAGCGGAAAGAAAGTATCACGGAGGTGATGAAGGGAATGAGAAAAGTCCTGAAAGGGATTTCTGACAGGCTGGTGGTTGAGTCAGCTGAGCACAGCAGTGCATAGCACTGAAAGGCTGAGAGAGACTGGAGAAAGCTCCAGAAGGATCTTAGTGGAAACTTTTGGTACCTAAAGTCAGCCTGCAAAAGGCTGGAGAGAGATTTTGGACAAGGGATGGAGTGATAGGAAAAGGGGGAATGGCTTCCTACTGCCAGAAGGCAGGGTTAGATGGGATAGTTGGAAGAAATTCTTCCCTGTGAGGGTGGGCAGGCCCTGGCACAGGGTGTCCAGAGAAGCTGTGGCTGCCCCTGGATCCCTGGAAGTGTCCAAGACCAGGCTGGATGGATCTTTGGAGCAGCCTGGGATAGTGGAAGGTGTCCCTGCCATGGCAAGGGTTGGAACAAGGGCTTTAAGGTCCCTCTCAACCCAACCATTCTGTGACTCTACGACTCCTCATTATCTCAGATGTGAATTTGAGTAAGAAGCTGTCTGTGAATTCGAGTTAGAGTCAGCACTGTAAAAACAGAAGGTGGCAAATGCTGCCACGAGGAAGTTCTGCAGAAGTTAGTTAATCTGTGTTCCAAGCCAACTACAAAAACATGGGAGTCAGACACCTTGAGAAATTAATTTTTTTTTTTTTTTTGGCACAAGGATTCACAAGGGACTTTCTGAAGGACGTCACAGCCTACAAGTTTATTTGGGTTCTCTGAGGGAGTCACAGTAAATGAGTGGATAGGGGTGTCTCGTAATGCACTAGATAAGATCCTAAAATGCCTTTGCCCTAGTTTAGGTGCTCACTGTGTCCAGCCCTAGCAAATTGTCCAGAGACACAGCAGCACAGGGAGCTAGTACAAGATGTTTGATGTGGAAGGAACAGGGAATCCAAAGAGCTGGACTGTATCATGAGAAATGCCATGAATCTAAACCAGGAATACTGACCTAGGTGGAAGGCTGAAGGGAGCTACTCACGAGGCAGCAAGAGGGTCAAGGCAAAGCGGGACGGTCGTCAGACAACACGAAACTTAGACCAAGACACAGAGAACGTCAGAGAGACACTGAGAGCACCAGAGAGGCCAGGTCCACGTGGCAGCAGCACACCAATCAAACACGCATTTCCCCAGGGGCATTCAGCACTTTCATACCGAAATGAAACACAAAACTCACTGGGGACCACTGGGGGAAACGCCAGAGGGTGGGGAAGCACGGCCCAACTGCAGTGGGATCCACCAGCTGTGGCAGTCACACGGTGATGTTTTGGCAGGGAGCAAAGAGTTTCTTGGGAGGAGCTGGAAGAGGGCCCTGTGCTGCATCTGCAGACCTGTGGGGAAGACTTTCCCAGGGATATGATGCGTTGCAAGCAAAAGTGCAGTGATATTTATTGGGAATTTGGACAAAGGCGGGGGAGGCCAACTGTCCACAAGTCAGCATCCTGTAGGTTAACTGGGGGTGATGTGCTGGGTGAGGCACTGAGGAGGGGCTGTGAAAGGACAGGCCAGAGTGGATGAAGTCATTGAGAATAAAGCTCTGGATGAATTCTTTGTGAATACTGTCGCTGGGAGGGAAAGCTGGAGCTGCAGGAAAACACAATGAGATACAGACATGGGCGGATGTGCAAGTGTAAAGAGAGGACAGTGCTGGACACAGGCCAGGGGTTCAGGCTGGAGTGGCAGGAAAATTCATAGGGTTGTTAATAGTGACTGAAGTGTCCTGGTGGATTTTTCAGAGAGGAATGATCGGACAAAAAAAAAATCCAAAAGATCTTGGCGTTTTTTACTGCTCTACCAGCTGGACACAAAGACTAACTATGCTACATGCAACAAATCTGTCTGATCTGAGAGTTTCTAAAAGAAAATGACCTCTTGACTTCCTGCTCTGGGTGGATTCCTAAACTGCTGAAGTAGAAACCTATTTTTTCTTGGATTCTGCTGTTTGGCTTTTTCCCAAAAAAACTTACCTGGGTGTCCCCACTGGCTTTTCGGAGGCTCATGTGACCTGAGTCGAGCTGGTGTCCTGGGGACCCCGAGATGTAGTAGCCATTCACTGTAAGAACAGGTGGAGAGTTAGCAGGCTTGCTGCTGGCAAATGCAAAACTGCACAAATTTAAAAAACTAATCCCATAACTGAGTATGCAGATACAGATGACAGTGTTTTAAGGTTTAGTTGTGTTTATCGTTACCCTACTGTGATTTGATTGGTAATAGATGGAACATTTTCCTGAGGGGAGTCTGTTTTGCCCATGACCACAGTGAGTGATCTCTCCCTGCTCTTATCCCAACTCACGAGCCTTTGGTTGAAGTTTTCTCCCCCATTCACCCAAGGAGGAGAGTGACAGAGTGGCTTGCTGAGCATCTGGCATCCACTAAAAGTACTGAGGGAAGTACTCAATACCAAGGGAATTGAGTTTTCATGTCAAGAAGGCAAGCATGCCTTGCAAAGTATTTATGGTTCCTGCACGGAACTATAAATTGCCTTTTTTTAACGTACTGAGCAAGGAATAATGCTCAAAGTAGTGTTAAAACAAGACACTCAACTACATTCTAAATCCTTTGGTCACAATGAAATGCACAATCCTCATACAGACTACCCACCCAGTTCTGCCAATAAAGAGGGACATCAGTTCAAAAATCCCTAAGGAAAACATCCTCTAACCTGCTTTATTTGCAGTCAGCTGGCAGCAATGGCCTCTACATTTAAAACTTTTTATTCTAGAGTAATTTTTTTGCTTTTCTTTGTCATTCTGCAGTACCCAAGAGCTTTTCAGTACAGTCACACACCTGACTCTGTCACTTGCTTCCCTGCAACCTCAAGTCAAGACAGAGATGATACATATGGTCACCCCTGTAGCCACCACGTGCTAAAATTCTCAGCTGTGCTCTGCATGGAAGAGCATCAGCCAACCCGTGTGCATGTGCAGCTCTTTAATTTCCCTGCCCTCTCACAAAACAAAACTGAGGAAGTGCTTGTTGGGCCCCTCTTTGCCTCCCAGGAGCCAGCCCAGCTCTCGAGTGGACACTTCAGACACCCAGACAGAAGATGGAAGGGAGGCAACAGCCCAGAGGATGTGCCAGCAGGGAACGCCCCACCAGGTTTGCTCTGCTACTCTCTCATGACCGTGTAGCCTGGAGAAGAGAAGGCTCTGGGAAGACTTCAGAGCCCTTCCAGTGTCTAACAGGGACACAGGAGAGATAGAAAGGGACATCAGGCAGGAGTCTGGAGTGACAGGACAAGGGACAATGGCTTTAAGCTGTGGGAAGGTAGACTGATATCCGAGGTTAAGAGAAAATCTGTGAGGGTGGGGACGCCCTGGCACAGGGTGCCCAGAAAAACTGTGGCTGCTTCCCCTGAATCCCTGGAATTGTCCAAGGCCAGGCTGGACAGGGCTTGGAGCATATCCTATAACCTGGGATAGTAGAAGGTGTTCCTGCCCATGGCAGGCAGGTGGAACGAGACGAACATTAATGTCCCCTCCGACCTGAACCACTCCATGATTCCATATGTACATCGAGTCTCCATCCCACTCTATCCCAGCACTTTGCTTTGCTTTGCTGAATGGTAGAGAAGCAGATTGGAGCAGATTCACCCAGGGCAGCAGTCAGGCACAGCACCAAGCAGTACCTGCAGAACTCTTCTGCGACCCAGGGCTCTTCGGAGTGCCAGGCACGCTGCTCGGCCGCTCCCACGTCGTCTCTGTTGGAGGGAAACACCAATGTCAGGGTGATGGGGGCTTCTGCACACATACCCGAGTTATTATTAACTAT
The DNA here is from genome assembly GCF_015227805.2 of Hirundo rustica. NCBI lineage: Eukaryota > Metazoa > Chordata > Aves > Passeriformes > Hirundinidae > Hirundo > Hirundo rustica. The sequence goes on along the minus strand of NC_053467.1, from coordinate 1,907,742 downwards.
TTTTAATTGCTACATATAAACCAATGGGTCTCAGTGTCCTCTGAAGCAGGTTCTCACCCCGTGAGGAGGATGCCTGCACTCCCTCTCCCCCCTCACCTCTTCCTGCTACAGCTGCCAGCTGGGATGGGTGGAGACAGAGCAGGCTGGAAGCTGCATCACTGGTTCTTCCAGCTCAGTGCCTGGGAGCACTCACCTGGCCTGCAGTCCCTGCCTTTGCAGGTGCACTGCAGTCCAGCCCAGCGTGGGCACAGCCACGGTCCTCAGCCTGGCACCAAGCAGGGGCAGCGCCTGTACCCCTGCTTTCTCCATGAAAGGCAGCCGTGAGCAACCCACAGATGTGGCTTCAGTCACATACAACGCGAGCCATAGCACCTTTTTACCCTCAAAAAAATATTTCCCTTGAAAAATTTCCTTTTTTCCACTCAGGTCACCTAGAATATACAAATATCTGACACTCCAAAGCCTGCTGCTGCCTCCTCCCCTCAGCTGCCTCTGTAGTTTAACCATTCTGCTCATTTTCTCGGCAAATGGAAAACTGTTTTTGACCACGTGCTGAAGACAGAAGATTTAAGTGCAAAACTTTTTAGAAGTTGTGAACAGAAGACAGTGGAGTGAGAGCAGCAACTTCCACAGAAGTCCAGCTAGAAAGCCCAAGGAGCCGTTCCTTTCGAATGCACGTCAGTCCCAAACCAACGATACCACGCTGCTTGCCAGGTGGTATCAAAGAAGAAAATAAGCTGTAACCAAGTCTGAGAATCACTTTGGCTGCTTCATCTGAATCCGCTGTTTCCCAAATCCCAATCAACAACCACCTAATTCTGCCAAAGCCTGGGATCCTGCGTCTGTGTCAGTATCCTGGGTGACCATGGTCAAGTGGTGATGGAGGAGAGCCCTTGAGGATTAACAGTTCAGGGCTGGCAGTGAGCACCACCTCCCTCAGGGCACATAAGGCCTCCTGTCCTGGGTCAGTGCTTATCTGGACATCAAGCAGGATGTTAAAATGCTTCAAGAGCCACAAAAGGCCTATTTTTATATATAGATTTGTGCACATATGTCTATACATACATGCACCTCTATGCATATAGATGTCACTGTGTATGTATATGCACAGAGGTGTCCTCAAGGGTCGTGTTAGGTTCCTTATTTCGGGAAAGAACTCAGGATTACAGATCCCAAATGGAAGCAGGTTCCACCCCCCACATTTAATGTCCCTGAGATACACGCCCTGCCCCTCCCTGCCCTTCCCCTCTCACCCCCTCCCCAAGCCACAGCTTGCAAAGAAAAATACTTTGAGCTTTTTCTTCCCTTACCTGATGAACTAGAGGCTTTGCTGAGTCACAGGGGAATATTTAAATTTTAGCCTGCTTTTGTGAACCGGGCAGTAAGTAAATAAATTCCACGCTAGGTCAATAAAAGAAGGCCTGAGAAGTGTCTTAACTAAACAGAACCAAAATCAAATGTCTTTTATGAGTCAGCTTGTCTTGGCTTACAATCCCCAAGTGTATGGTTAAACAAAGACAAATTCTAATTACCATCTACTGTAAGGCAAAGGTAAACAATACGGTACCCATGTGTCTTGTAATTTATTTTTTCATTATTATTTTAAATCGTTGATTAATTAATAATGTGAGTTGAGATCTGTGGGACGGGAATGTGATGCCCACTGATGCTGAGCCCCAGTGCAGTCAGTGAAATAATGTTTTTTTTGCCAGCACTGACTTTGATCCTTCATAACTGGCTTGGGGGTTTCACACAAGCATATCTGCCTCCAGCATTTTTGAGACCCTACACAGGAACGTACCTAAAAACCTACGAAATATGTACGAAATGTAATTAATTGGTTAAAGAAACGTGGCTCAGTTAACCAGAGCATGGTGCTCACAAATGGAGGTTGTGGGTTTGATCCCTGTATTCATTCCCTCGAGAGCTGGACTCGATGATCCTTGTGGGCTCCTTCCAACTCAGAATGTTCTGTGATTCTGTGAAAATTACCAGCTGCTTCTCGTAACTGGTCGCTGCTTTGCCTGCTGGCTGTTGTGGAGCTGCTGTGCAGTGCCTCATTCCTCCCCTCTGCCACACAGAGGAGCCAGACACAGAACTCGAGGGCAGAAAATTCGCTCATGAAAGAGCAGTGCCCAGTGGTTAGCAGATCTGTGAACCCAATCCAAAGCATTCAGTGTCTTGACAAATTTTCCAAAATAAAATGACTTCGGAGTTAAGCACATTGAAAAATAAGCTTAAAAAATCCCAATGCTATAAAAGGCATTAAATAGAAAAAAAAGTCTTTAATTGGGTAGGAAATGAACAAGAGTGTTTTAACTCCATTTATTTTGAGCACTGGGAGACTTCTGTGCAGGGATTATTCTGGCAGCTCAAGCAGGGATAGGAACCGATCGGGATCAGGACTGCACTGCTGGAATGCCACCTACTGGAAGCAACTACGTTCACCGAGGTAAAACTGTGACATTACAAATTTCTCTGCAGCTTAGCCACGATCAGAAGTGAGACTGGGGATTAGAAGGGAGTGGGGGGACGACTTTTTTTCCAGAGACACAGGGAAGGCTTGTTGAGAGATAATGCACTGTCTGATCCAGCAAAGGCAGAGTCTTGCCTGGAGCCTTCAGTCCTGGCGCTTGGAAAATCAGAAGGCTACTTGTAACCCTGTGGGAAAACAGTGATCATGGCTTTTAGGAATAGAGTCCACACTGGCCTAGATTTTATATCCCACTCAGTTTTCCCCAGAGGATGTTCCAGTCAAGCTAAAGCCTCGTACTCTGGGTACAATTTAGCACTGGCAGACCAACACCAACAAGTTCTGTCCTTCCTTATCAGCCACATGTCAATTAGACCATTTAGGCAGCGTGGGGAAGGAATAACCAGTAGTTTCTTTGAGAGAGATGACCCAGCAGACAACTGCAGACAATTCTGGACTGTGAAGGAGCACTGTGAACAAAAAGGACTTCTTTTCGTTCACAGCTCTGGGAGATACCCAAGGCCAGGGCTAGGAGCCATCTGCTCTAGTGGAACATGTCCCCTGCAAGGAGCTGGCACAAAGTCCCTTCCAATCCAAACCATCCCGTGGTTCCGTGGAATTTAGTTAAGTGAACAGCGAGGCAGGAGAAAACCACTTGTTAAAACTGAAATGACGTAGTAAAAGGAAAAACAGTTACAAGATCCAAGCTCTAGTGGGCAACAGAACCGGAGAGGGTTTTCACAGAAGTGGTGAAACATTTCCTACCAGAGGAAGAGAGGAAACCTGTGGTGTTGGGGGGAAGCAAGTTCACTTCTGTTTGGCAGAATGAGAAATGGCATGATGTGTCAGAGGGCCACACACCCTGGGATGTTGTCTCAGTCAAGAAACACAGCTTCTGAGAAAATCCTGAAGCAGATGATTTTTGTGATCACACTGTGGCAGCTGAAGAATGAATTGCTGGTCCCTCTTCCATGAATTCAGTAGCACCCTAAGGTCGAAGGAGCTGCTCTCCAGTTTGAACATACATCATCAGCCAAACCTCAGGGCTTTATGTACCAGCACAGTCCCTCACAACTGTGCTCCTATTCCTTCCAGGAATGGATTTAGTACCTCAGCATGGTGCCATGTGTAGTTCTATTTTTGGAGCTAAATGCCCCATAGTTTCATTGTCTAAACTACAAGAATGAGGCAGATCAAGCCATGGACCTCTGGGTCTGCTTACTCTGCAGAAACCTGCCCTGGTCTTAAGGAGCTGTAGCACCTGTCCTTTGTCACCCAGCTACTGGTGCTAACTCACATCTTTATAAATAGGTTTGGAGTTTATTTTGGCTTTAACAGCAGTAAATCTGTGATGCTGAGCAGCTACAAACCCAGTTTCTGCCCTGAATAACCTGAAACTGTGCAGGCTGCAGGATGAAGGTGCACAGACAGAGATGAAGAACAGCAACAGAACAGGTCCCCCCTCAATGCCACAAGAAGAAACCCTGAAAACTTTTCCCAAACTGGTCCTGAAAACGAGCAGAACTAGAAGTCACATCTGCAGAAGGGCAGAACAGGCCCACACAGTTTTAACTCTTCCCTTTTGGATTCATTTTACTCTTGCCAATGGCAGGCAGGAAACACCTTGCAGACAGTTTGCAAACCCTCCATAACCTTTCTGTGTTTCTCCACCTCATCTCCAAAGGCTCTCAGCAGGGTTTATGGCCCGTCCATGGCTCCTCAAAGGGTAAAGATTGGTTGGCCCTGTGACTCAGAGGGAGGGCAGTCAGCCCTGCTTTGGAAACAGGTTTTCTTGAACAGCACAGCACTCCCAGCCCAAACCTCCCATCTGCCTGGAGCCACCACGCTCTGAACCTCACCTCACCAGCCAGGGGCAGAGAACTGCCAGGGGCGTCCCACCTCATGTCCCCCTTCTGGGCTAAGATCTTCCCCCCATTTGCGATGAATTGGCAAAGTTCTCACAGCACTTAATTTCTTGATACTGTGTGTGGTAGAGAAAAGCCCAAAGGAACAGCCAAGGGAGTGTGGGGGTTTGGGCATGTCAGGAGGGAACATCACCACAGTGCCCTGAGACTGGTGTGAACCATTCAGAACTTTTGCAGTAGAAGAAGGGGGTGAATGAGAATGCAATGAAAATATTTTCCCTTCTGTTCCACAGAGGATGTGTAGCACAAGACTGAGTTTCATTGGAACGAGGAGGTCTCACCTCTGCATCAGTTCACAGAACTGATTCAGACCAGCCCTGACCTCCTGCAGACCAAAGGCTGTGGACTCTCCTGATTCAAGAACCTTCCTCATCTTTGTGCTCCCACATTTTGGTCCACGGAGCCCTGCAGTACTGAATCCTGCGCGGGTCACCTGCATCAGTATCAGCTCAAAATGCCCAAACCACCAGCCCATGCATGAGCCTCAGGACTGCAACACAGAGACCTCAAACTCCGCCATGGGCCTCCCAAGACTGTGGCCTTTACCCCCCTCCTTAAACCTAATAAAAAGTGACCCAAAAAGCAGACAGAACTGACCGGTGCAAATCTCTCTGCACCTGCATCAGACAAGAGGATCAAGTGCTGAAAGCAGAAAACCAGGCAGCACATGAACCTGTTCAGCAGGAGCTGCGGTGTCAGAACTGAAATCCACTTCCATCCCACAGGCAGTCCAATAAAAGAGAGTCTGAGGCTGCCAAACAGCTTTTGACCTCAGTATTGAAAGACACACCACGGGGACAGGCACCACCCAGGAGCTCCTGAATCGTTCTGTCCACGTGTTGAACGAAGAAGTGCTTGTTGCCACCCCACAGCACGGGAAAAGCTGCTGACAAGAGCTCTCATTTGATCTTTCAAAAGGATTGCCGGGATCTCTACCATGCCCCTCCTTTTGCAAACACCATGTGACAAAAGCGAGCCCTTCACTGCAGGCTTAGCAGTGATAATAATGCTATTTCCAGCACTTTCTGAGACTCGCTTTGTTTTTTTCTGGGTTTTAGGTCACTTTACCAAGGCAGGTTCCTATACCCCTCTTTAGCTAGGGCATCCTGTATCAGGGAAATTGTCACTGAAACGTTTTAACTGTATGAAAAAACATATAATAAAACTGCTTGACATCTCTTTGGGGTCTCCACAGATTGACTCTTTGAGTTCATAAGTTTAGTTGGAGTAGGATTTGACTGCAGCTGGTGAGGTATGAATAAAACCCCTCAACTCAGAGACCTTCCAGGGAAATGACCACTTCCAGCCACGCATTTCAGGACTGACCCAGAACTTACTGCTGCAGGTGGCATTTTACTAATGATGTTTGTGATGATAAGAACCTTAATTAGGATCGAGATAACACGAAAGCAGAGGTCCTGCTTTCCAGGAGATAAAATGCTGATTAGCAAATGGGAAGGACCTTACATAAAAGACAAGAAAAGGCTGGAAATAAGAACACTCCACATAAGGCTGGCCTCAGCTGTGAAAGCAAGGTGGCAGTAAGCCACACAATCCCCGGTGTCACAAGTACATAAGTCATCTTTAATGTGATGGGCAAGGTAGCTGGAGTGCTATTGTTTGACTAATACGAGAGGCACTGCAGCTGCGGCCCATCAGAGAATTTGTTCAGCATAATGAAATATTTTCCTGCTGAATCCACCACCCACACACAATTGTAAACCCCTCCTACAGACGCTGAGTAACTCGTTAACCGCGTCGTGGCTGTGCGTTCCGGGCACTCGTGCTCGTGTTTGGACACGGCAAGCGGCGATGTCTCCAGATGTTGCACAAGGCAGACAGATGCCAGGCACCCGGCTGAAACGTCCCTGGTGCAGGCTCAACCTTCCTGCAGCACGACCATGCTCAGAAAACCCTGGGTGCACTGAAATCCTTGTGCAGGATGTGTCCAGCCCTTACAGGGCTTTCAGGATTGATCCTGCTTCAAAGGGTGATAAATGTGGAGTGTTTATCTGGTAGGATATCCAGTGGAGACAGACGGGAATGTGCTGTTTGTCACCTCTGCGCATCTGTTTTGTCCAGGGTGACCCCAATTCCTTCATTATTGATTTTCCTAACATTTTACTTGCACATTAGAGCACTGTCTCATATGTTCTATTTCTGTCTAGTTAAGAACCAACTCCTTGTGGGTTTTTTTTTTTTTTTTTCTGGAAAGACAATGAAAAATTAGACCACACAACAACACACGGTGGAAATATTGTTACAGTCAGATAAGATCACAAAATCACAAAACAGTCTGAGTTGGAAGGGACCCAGAAGGATTATGGAGTCTGACTCTTAGGTGAATGGCCCATATGGGGACCAAACCCACAACCCTGGCATTATTAGCACCCTGCTCTGACCAACTGCGCTCATCTCAGGGTCGGGATGTAGAACAAAGGCAGATAATCCCAGTGTGAAAGGGCATTAACCACTGGAAACAATGGTGACAATAGCAGCAATGCCTCACAAGAAGGGAGGCATCTGCTGCATTGTGAAGGCTCGGGAGAATCAAGATGTTCCTCGCCCCTGAACTCCCATTTCCCCTCCCTAGGAATGCAAGTGGATACTTGTGTTACCACTTCTGAATAGTCCAAGCACTAAGATCCAGGAAACAATTTAACCCAAAAAAAGGCTTCTGCTGCGAGGCAGAGAAGACGCACACCAGGCATGGTCAGAAAGCCAAGCTGTTGCACAGACAGGTCACCCAACACCTCCTGTCTTTAGGAGGAAGGCACAGGACTGCACAGAGAGCTCATCTGGGGAGCAGCACAGAGCTCCACCACACCATACCTTGCACGGCTTTAGCTTGCTGACCTCCCTCAAAGTCTGGTCCCCCCCTGCTCCCAGCCATGCACCCACCCCAGCAGATCCTGTGGTGTGGAGCCCACGCTCTGCTGCTGCCTGGTGACATTCCTGGCTGATCCTGCCTTTCCCTGGAGAGCTCCAGGGCAGGACCTCGAGGAGCAGGGACCTGCCCCAAAACACAGCGGGAAGATTCAGCACAGCCGCAAATGAGAAGCACAAATGAAATGTTCCTCTGAACTCGTATTAAGATTTTTTTTACTCAGGCAACGAGAAAAAGCAAAGCAGCAGAGGAGTGACAAGAGCCTGGTTAGAGGTGACGATTGTAAAAAATGGGGAAATACAAAGACACCAAATAAAGAATGATTTCCATAGAGTTCCAGGCATTTGTCAGTTTCTACACTAATGAATATTTTTCATGTAGTTTATGCTTTACAGGCTGAAAAAACAGGCCTGACAGGGATTTCAGGAAGTCATACTGTCCCCGCTCTACCCCAGAGCAAGGCCAATGTGAATTTTCATGGTTTTGCATAACCTACTCCAGTGACACAGACTCCCAGGCAACTCTGTACTCCCACACTTCATTTCCAAGAGAGCTTGGAAGGGTTAGATGTCCTGGTTGCAACTGAAATGTGTTCCAGTGATGAAAACTGAAATTGAAATTGAAATCTAGTGATGACAGGCATTGCAAACAGTCTCTTCCTTAATGGCATTTTCTTCACTTTAAGCCTACTTTCATGACCCTGTCCACATCTTTGCTTTCTAAGGGCAGACACCCCCAATCTCTTAGCATTTACCCACAGGCTATGTTTTCCACATCTTCCATTATTTTTGCTACTCTCTTCTGGGCTTTATCCAACTGACTCACATATTTCCTGAAGTGTGGAGTCCAAACAAGATAAAATATTCCAGCTGAGGCTTTATAATTTCCTTGTAAAGTTGGAGGCTTACTTCATGCCTGACAGACAACACTCCTATTTATACAATGGAAAATGCTGGCTGGTTTGTGCTAGCACAACACTGGTGGCTCTCACTCAACTTCAGATCCTCCAGAGCCCCAAAATGCCTTCATCTGTAAACTGTTCCATTGCCTGTCTTTGCCACTTAATTATTTCTGATGAAATCTCTGACCTTAAACTCATCTTTACTGAACAGCATCCTCCTGTTCCAGGGTGATTGTGAATTCTCAGCCTGTTCTGGGCAGGGGAGAACACCGTGTTCTCTCCCAGCTCCAGTTAAAAGTTATTGTTTGAATGAGTGCTCTCAGTGTCACCATGCCATTCATCCCTGGAAGCACTGCCGAGAATGGATTCTCGGGCAGATCACTGCAGGATTCCCTTCAGGACAAACTCCCCTCGGACAAGGGAGCATTGATGACCACGCTCTGAGGATGAGCTGGCAAACAGCTTCGCAGCAGCTTATTGTGATTTAAATACGGTCCCCGCTTTGTTTCCCCTTTAGTCAGCTTTAAAACGGCCTTTGCTGCTTTTCAGATCTGTTTTCCCATCAATGAACTGCCTTCCTTCACACAGGTCCCCTGCTCACAGACCCTGCCTGGATCTGGGTAAATGTTTAGCCAGTTCCACCCCACGAGAAAGCCCACACCTCCTCTACCAGAGCTTTTTAATGATGGAAGTGCTAAAACTGCCACAAACCATTGGGCTGATATTCCTGGGTCTAAGAGATTTTAGCCTGCTAGCAGTGCTAACTCTTTCCCAAGGGAAAAGTTCTCAAGAAAGCTTCTTTCAAAACCATCTTGGTAAAACAACTCTCCTTTCCCAAAACAATCTTTCTCCAGGTGATGCTTTGCTGTTTCTCTGGTTTCACCAATGGGATTAGAGAAGTGTTGTTCCTATTCACCAGTTATGTTAAGTCTGTATCAGAACACCTTACAAAATTAGTAAGAATTAGACAATAAAGCCTTCTCTATGCTCTTTGCCTTCTGAAATATTTGGTGTCTCTCATCTTTCTTTCGTGTTCTACGATGACAACAGACTTGCCAAGAAAGCCTGCCCTTGATAGCATTCCCCCTCAGAAGGCAGTGGGGCAGAAGGATGCTCTGTACCTGACCCAGGGCTCAGCCACAGCCCTGAGCTGGGTGAATCCCCTCTCTCTGCCCTGGGAGATGTCTCCCACTCACTGGCAAGGCAACTGGTGGACACCCAGCACAGCTGGAGCGCTGCAGTGAAGGACATGCCCCTCTGAGGATGTCCAAACACAGCACTTCACACGAACAGACAGTGAACACAACGCCTGGAGCTCCCACCACGCTGCTGTGTGCCTCTCTTCCACCTCGTGCATGACAGACCTGCGATGGAAGGGGTAACCAAAGGGAGGCTGCACGATAGCCATGCCTCAGGGACATGTGCACAACGAAAGGAGCATGGGTCTGTGTGCTCCAGGCTCCAAGAGACCTCACAGAGAGCTGCTCAACCTAAAATGCAGTGCTACATTTGCTGCCTAACACCAGCCCTGAAGCCAGAGCGGTGCACTCCAGCAATTAACTGCATTTAGTGGCACATCAAGGCTGCGTCCCTCTGGACTCTGGAAAAGTGGGATCAGAGGTGCCCTGCCGCTGGATGCTGTCATCAGGGACCCAGCAGCTGCATCCATGGATGGAGCACCCTTGGATGGAAGCAGCTGGACAGGATCCCCTGGGTGCACACAGCACAGGGGCAAGGCAGAGCTCCGAGGAACTGCTGGGAGGGCTCCAGCTGAGGAGAGCTAAGGATCCTGTGGGATGCCATGGAGAAAAGTCCTCCTTCCCTCCCTCCCTTCCTTTCTTCCTCCCTTCCTTCCTTCCTTCCCAACCCTCTCCATAAAGAGGTTCCTGGTTCCAGGGAGATCTGAGAAGTGGCTGTGACGTTACACCAAGAGTTTTGCATCAGCTGCGGTTGGTGGGTAACGATGATCAGGACACCGTTAATTACACAGTTCACTGAAGGCTGGAGAGATCTGTGAAGGCCACTGAAGGCCAGCCAGCTGTCCCCCACTCACCTCGGAGTTCCCTTGTGCGAGCATTAAACCGTGACACCTCTCAAATGCTTCAGTGTACTTTCATCACCTGGTACATGGTGAACTGGGAGCAGCCTGGAAGTACAGCTACACCTTGATGGAGAAGAGACCTGGCTCCTGCTGCTGAAACACTGCTGCTAAGGAGGCCCAGAAGGACAGAGGCCAGTGAAGCCCTGTGACAGAGATGTGTGCCAGCACCGTGTCCTCGTGACAAGCATTGCCAGTGTTTATCTTGGTGCTCCCAGCAGCAGCTGCAGCAGTGACAGGACAAATAAGCAGTTCAGACAAGTCAGCAGTGAGCTGTCCAGTCTGTGAGACTGGCATCACCCATGCCAAGCACAGGAGAGATGGGGACCACAGGCTTAAGGCTTACAGCATACTGCCTTTGACTTTTCCTATGGCTCAAACCCAGAGAACACATTTTAAGTGTCAAAGTGCAGTCCCACTGTCAGGAGCAAGTCTCACATGCCAAATGTGACTTTATGGCGGCTGCATGGCTCAGCAGGTCCAGCTCTGCAGCACAGTCAAGGAAGAAAGTGTAGCAATGTGAAATCTGACCAACATGAGGCCATGGCTTGTCCTGAACCACAGGTTTTGTGGGATCAGAGGTCAAAGCTAATTAGTCAGATTAAATCAAAACAGTGTCCAGACAGCTGCTCATGCCAGGATTGGGTAAGGCTTCACCACACACTTCAGCCAAAAGGTCTGGAGGTTGCATTCTGCATTCTGAAGCCTAGATGACACCACAGGTGACACTTTGGTGGCACATAGTCCACTTGGAGGAAGCACAGGCATTTGAGATCTGAGTCTGATCATGCAATAGAGCCCAACATTCTCAAGCAATATCACTCAGCCACAGTCTCTACACAGCTAGAAGACTCTGAAGACTTTCTAACTGGGAGGCTAGATAAGCTGAGCTTGCCAGGAGCACCAGCTAAGCTGGAGGGTAGTCAGAGTGCCCCTGCACATGCCACAGGAGATTCCTGTTGTCCCACAAAATGCTCCAGCCCTCATGGAACAATGGGAGGCTCAGAAAAGCAGGCTTCTTGAACCCAGCACGGGAAAAAGAGCAAGCCTAACTTCAAAGCCAGCTGGGCTTAGGATTGGTTTGGTGAAGAGATTCTCATCTAAACAGAACTTGAATAAGTGATCCCTAAAGCAAGGCTCAGAACACAGAAACCCCACTTCTACACTCTCTTACATGCTGTTCTGAGAACCACACAACACTGTCATAGTTGAGAGCACAGCCATAGGTGGTTTGGGCATTCTCCTGGGAAAGACTGGTTGGAAGTGACCTCTGGAAGCCTTCAGCCCAGCTACCCTGAGCAGGATCACTGCTAACAACAGATCAGCCACAGCTCTGTCCAGCCAGTTTCGGAGATTTTCCAAGGACGGAGATCCCCCCGCCTCCCTGGTCAGCCTGTGCCAAAGTTATCCTCCCTTCCTAGAGGAATCAGAAGCCTACTCATTTCTGGCCTGAGCTCCCAAGCAGGATATGGCAATTGGCCCTTGTGATATTACTTGTAACTTTTGTGAGGGAAGTACAAAACTGCCTGACATTACAGAGAAATTCAGTCCCAGTCCCCCACCTTTCTGAGGCAGGCTCTCTGTGACAAGAGCCCTTATCACAAAGAAACAGGCTCTGCCTCTTACTGGTTTTACCTGGCCTCAACCCAGTGAGAATGGGACCATCACAGGGATGGCTCAGAGCTGAGCAGAATCCCCTCCTCCCCTACATTTGAACTGCAGTGGGGTTGGGGTATCGAACTCCTGGTGATCTCCCCAGCTGTGCAGGGGGTGCAGCCCAACAGCCAGAGCAGGCTGTGCTTGAAAATGGAGGCAGGGTTAAATGGAAATGCACCTTCTGGAGGGAGCATCCTGTAAGATGTGAGCTCATCAAACTCCAGTGAAGGATGACTTGGCAAAATTCTGGGCCAAAAGCTTCTGAAATAAAACCCATCAGCCCCTGAACACACCATGAGGTGCCCATGGCTCTCCTTTGTGAGTGAGATAAAGGAATGCCAGAGGTCACTCCTGATGGCTGCAACTTCCCTGTGAACAAGGCCAGCTCCTGCTGTCCTCTCAGTCACGTCACTCTGGCATTCTTTTTATGAAAGAAATGTGGATTTACTGGTCACAGGAGCCTGTTTTGCAATGCTGCTGTGAGCTCATGATGAGAAGAGCAGGCTGACACAGAGAGTCTCAGGTAAACAGGAGGTGGTACAAGTCTGACAGGTCTTGAGCAGGCGATAAGATCGTGAGTGAAGTCTGCTTCTCAACATGACACTGAGCAGAACACACAAATGCAGACTGAAAGCTTTGTCTGTGTTGTCCCATTGCATGTGTTCTTCTTCACTTGTCTGCATGGGAGAGCTGAGTCAGACCAGTTCACTGTTTCTGTTTTCCCCAGCGGTGCTTTGGTGATATCTGATGTTCTATTAAACTACTTTACACGTATGTGTATATACAGACATAAATATCTCCAGGTAAAGGAAATAAGGAGTGTGGTAAAAATGGTATCTTTAACAGTGTTGCAGATTCTAAAACATTTATGACAGGGACATTTCTACTTTACATTCTCTGTCTTTTGTCAACATTTTAGATGCCTTCTGATGGTCAGAATCAAGATGACAGAGGATCATAATCTTGTATTTTCTTTGTCAGGATCATAATAATTACTTCAGCTCTGCAACTGCTGTTGCTATCAAAATCAACTAGCAAGATGATTTCCTGAAACAGATCTGTGCTGGTATAGTGAAACATTTACTGAAAAGCCACCCCCACTTACCATTTGTGAAGGTGTTCACATAGTACCTGCGACCCTGGGGAGACATGTAGCTCTGCCAGCCGGGGGGAAGGTGGCCGTTCAAGGTGTCTTCTCCTGGCTGAGGAGTTGCCTTTCGGGGTTTCTGCTGAGAAAATAATAATAAAAAAACACCAACCTATTAAGTCAATATCTAGATAATCTAAAGTCTAACCAGACACACAGCTGGAAAGAAATGATGTGGTTTAGCATTCTAGAGATTCTAACATACCCGAAGAATTTCAGTCCATTTCTCCCTTCATCTGTGCTAGCTTCATCCAGAACATGAAGCAACATTGCCTTGAAGAAATCACCCTTTGGGACAGAAATGAACCCCTCTGTATTGAATGTCCCAAGAGCAGTGGAGCTGTCCAAGAAAATGACTCTGGTTGAGCAGTGAAACACAAAGCATGAAATGATCAAGTGTCTGAGAAAGAGAGGCAGGCATCTGGCCCTCCTTTACCTTCCCATGGATGTACCAGCGAGTCAAAGCACTGATCATGGAGATGCTGTCACAATTTATTTCACATAGGCACCATCACCTGAACCACCTCTCTCCCAGTAAGCTCCATTGAATAGCACTGGAACAAACCCTGGGACAGCTCCTCCACCGTGGGATTAATGGTCCCCTGTTACTGTTTGCAAAAGCACGCTGAAGTAAACTCTGCAGTGTGGGAGTGTACCAGCTCCACAAGAACACGGCAGCAGGTTGGTTCCCTCATATTCCCTTCACGGATATCTGGCCTTGAAAATAAGAAAGATACACCAGACTATCTCTGCTCACAAAGAGGAATCTGGGCTAATCCAGCCCTGGGTTCTGCTTCAGAAGATCCAGATTTCACACATTTTTGCTGCACGCTCGCCAATTCTGTACCTAACACCTCCTTTCCCTTCTGGAACTGAAGTCCCTCCATTTCCCACTACCCCTACTACGATCCTACAGTGATTCCACATGCCAAGCAGGTCACCATTAAGCTCAGATCACTTTAGGGGCCCATGGTGTTCCTCCACTCTGCACAGTCAGCACCAAGTGCCCTGCAAGGACAGTCATCACCAGTTTGCTTAAGGGAAGCTCTGAATCACCCCAACATCCTTTCAGTCACATTTGCAGTGTTGCCTCATGTCTCTCTGCTGGGCTGCAGGAAAAGCAGAGGTCTCTCACAGGTGAGTGCCACGGCTGCATTATTAAACAAAGGCTATGCTATGCGGATGGTATACAGTAAACAACAGCAAATTTTGGATAAAAAGCAAAGCTAACCATTGTTTCAGCTGTGGTCCCTGCCAAAATGCTCATCACTTCAAAAAGCATGTAAGCATTATGTTTTGCAGTTGCTAATTCTATTTTTTGGTTACTGATATTTCCACCTCTGCTTCTGATTTTGCCAATCAAGAAGTGCTGTGAGCACAGTGGTCTCAATCAATGACAGTCAAGAGGAAATCTCAGCACTGCCAAATGCTGAAGTTCTTGGAAACAACAGGGAAACAGTTTGCTTTTACGTGCGTGCATTGTGGTTTAACTCCAGCCAGCAACTCAGCCCCACACAGCCACCCACTCCCTGCCTCCCACCCCTGGGACAGGGATGAGAATCAGAAAAAGAAGTAAAACTCATGAGAAAAGAACAGTTTGATCATTGAAATAAAGTAAAAGATAATGACAATAATAATGATAATGATGATAATAACAAAGAAACAGGAGGAAAAACAAAGAGAGAGGAATAAAGCCCAAGGAAGGCAAGCGATGCACAGTACAATTGAACACCCATCCTCAGCCCTTCCCCGAGCAGCATTCGGCCTCTCCTAGCCAACTCCCCCACTTTATACACTGGGCATGATGTTCTGGGGTGCGGAATATCCTTTTGGACCACGTTGGGTCAGCTGTCCTGGCCTTGCTCCCTGCTGGCTCCTTCTGCAGCTCCTTGCTGGCACAGCACAGGACACTGATGAGTGCTCCACTCAGAGTGAGCGCTGCTGAGCACCAGCTGAACCATCAGGGTCTTATCAACATCGTTCTCATACCGAATCCAAACTCAGCACTGTGCCACCTACTAGGAAGAAAACGAACTGTACCTCAGCTGAAACCAAGACAGAAGGGAGTGTGTGTGGATCTCTTCCCTTTGTTTTAGACGGGAATGTGACTCAGCTCACTATTAGGCAGGACTTATCCCCCCATAGAGATTGCAGAGAAAATCCACTGAATGCTGGGACCGCCTCTGTGTCAGATCCCCTAACTGGTCCGAGCGCAATCCCCTCCCAAAAACACTTGGACTCCAATTCCTACAGCAGCTTTTGGGGGAAAGAGGAACAGAAAATAGCATAGGGGAGGAACAGAAGAAAAAGGAAAATTTGACTTCATACAGGTTTCCTCACCACCCTGCCCTCACAGAATCACCAGCTGGTTTGGGTTGGAAGGGACATTAAAGATGACCTCATTCATTCCCCCATCCATGGGCAGGGACACCTTCCACTGTCCCAGGCTGCTCCAAGCCCCAATGTCCAACCTGGCCTGGGACACTTCCAGGGATCCAGGGGCAGCCACAGCTGCTCTGGAAACCTGTGCCAGGGCCGCACACCCTCAGAGTAAAGAATTTCTTCTTAATGTCCTAATCTCAACCTGCTGTCTCTCAATTTGAAGCCATTCCCCCTTGCCATACCACTGCAAGCCCTATACTCATCACGTAGGAGCCCAGGATGCTCTGGCACAGAAAGTGTGGGATGATGAGATCTGGGACAGATGCACATGAGCCTGGCCATTATAACACACCACAGAGTAAGCACCTCATAGTTTAGGCACACTCAGGAAGCCGTCCTTTCAGAAATGAGAGTGCCAGAGAGGCCATCGTGGGTAGCACATCGTCCCTTTCCTGCCAAAACAGGAGATCTGAGGAAAAGGAGAGATTTTCTTGCTCTGTTTTCCTCGGCAGACACAACCCTGTCCCAGCCAGGCCACCTGCAGTCCCTTCTCCTTGCATTAGCACAATTAAACCAGGACCACGTTTGCACACCGATGTGGGAGGAGTTTTGGTTACCGTGGCATGTGATGACAGACAATCCTGCTGCTGGGACACGGCAAGGACAGGGAGCAGAGGAGCTGGCCTCTTAGTGTTCCAAGAGGCCAGCTCCACATCTGGCACAGCTCCACATCTGGCACAGCACCCACAGACAGGCTTCAGAGCCCTCCCAAACCCAGCTCCCACCAGGGCAGCCCTGCTCCCAGCCACACGGAACAAGGAAAGTGCTTAGAGGTACCCATGTGGAGAAGAACCCTTTCCTTAGACAGATCACCAGGACTGGACTATGACTTTGATTTCTTGTTCCTATTTTAGGAGAATTATTGCCAGGATAGTTTCTGAGAGCAGTAAATCACAACAGAGGAGGTCTGCATGGAGAGGAGGTTCCCTATCAGCAGGGAGCATTGCAAACCAGCAAAGAGAGAACAGCAGGCAGGGACTGGACATTGAGGAAAAGCTCAGCTTGAAATGAATCTGCTTGAAATGAATCTGCCAGTCATGAGGATAAGTATCAAGGCTTACCAGGGAGCTGTGCACTTCTTGTGGGTCCTCCATCAAGATTAAGTGCCTCTTTCTAGAAGTTCTGCTCTATTCCAATAAAGAGAAAATGCCAGGACCCTGATGCCCCTGCCCCAGCTCAGGCTGGGTGGGCTTGCTGTCCCTTCTGCTTTCTAAACCTCCCAACTCAGCGCCTCTGAGCTCAGAAATGTTCAGGCCACTCCCCTCACTGTCACTGCTGGAAGTGTCACCAGCTGCTGTCACCGTGGTGGTGGACAGGCAAATCTGGACCCAGAAAGGATGTCTGCACCACACGATGGAGGAAACAGGAAACCTGAACAATGTGAGGAGTGAACCTGTGACCCCAGCGAAATCCTCCTCCATCTGCATTTGATGCCTGGAAAAGGGATCAAAGTGCTTCACAAAACACTGAAATCCAGCAGCACAAGCGCTTCTCTCCCAGGAGATTTCCTGGGATCAGAATTCCGTAGCAGGGGAACATGCGAGAGCCAGGCACCCAGCAGGTCCTGTTCTACGTGACAAGCGATGGTTTGTGTCTGCTGCCTGCAGAAGCACAGGGATGGAATTCTCCTGATAAATGCACAGCAGAGAGGAAAATAAATGAGCAGCAAATGCACAAAGGGCACTGGAGCTCTTCAGCACCAAACCAGGAGATAGGGAGATGGCAAAGGCAAGCATGAGGAATAAGAACAGATGTGTGGGGTTAACTCACCTAATCCAGGACACCAGCACTGACAAGAGGCAGAGGGATTTGCTGTTTAGGTCAGAGCACACAAACCTGACCATCCTGTGTGCTTGTTCCCCTGCATCCCTGGACACTGGGACAGGGATTGAGAAGAGGACAACCTGTGTGAGCCAGAGAGCCACAGCACCACAACCCTGACCAGGAAATACTGTCTCATCTGCATGCTGCTGTACACTGATGGTCCAGAAGCGTGTCTGAAGGGAAGGACAACTGGGTCAGACATCCTGGATGCTTCACATGAGGAAGAGCAGCAGCCAGGGCCTGCCTGTCAAAGCCCTGATGTTTTCTGTCTGGCTGGGCCAGCTCAGAACAGGGCAGCACAGCCAGCAGGGTGAGGCAGGTGGGCGCCTCTCCCACTCCACCTCTTCTGACTTTCTGACTGTTTTCTTTTTCTTTTCTTTCTTGGTCGTCTTGATCAAGTTAGCAGCAGCCCAACTCATTCTGTTCCTTTGGAAAAGCCCTTGGCATTGTGGTTCTGTCCCAGTGGTGGAAGAAAAGCCAAAGAGGGTTTTATGCAGCAAAGTGAGGCAACAGGGAGTAACACACATCAGCTCAATCCATCATGACTCTCAGGCAAGTTCTGCCTTGCTCAATAGAGGAAAATGACTTCCCATTTTCAAACTGCAGGAAATCCCCATTCTCCTTCAAAGAGGGATCCTGGGGAGGAAACATCTGTGTCTTGACAAGCCTGAGCTCCCTGAAGATGTGTAGGCTTGCACAGTGCTCCAGCAGAGCTCAGACCAGGGGCCATTCCCAACAAAAAGCTCCAGGGAAAGGAAAGCAAAACAATCCCAAACCCATGAGTTCAAGCCTCCAGCAACCTGATCTAACTCTGAACAAGGGGTTGGACCTGAGACCTTCCAATTTAGATTCTTCTGTGATTTTATGATCCTATTTCAGCAGAGCCTGCAGCCAATGAAGAGGAGCCTCTGGCTGTGGGAAAGGGCTGGAGGGCAGCATCAGCACACTCACCTGCTGCTGCCACCTGCCCAGTCACACTTGCAGATCCAGCAGCACAAGGAAAGGACACAGAGCCCAAACAAGCAGCTGCCCTGCAGTGCTGGAGGATCACTGGTGACAGAGAGATGGGCCAAATATGGAAGGGAAACTCCTTGCAAGGACACAGCAGGAACCTGCCCCAGAACAGCCTGTGTCCTGTGGGCAGCAGCTTGTTCTGCACTGACAATACTGAGCTTATCTTTCTGTCTAACTGCAGTTTGTGTGACCACTGAGACTGGAAAAGATGAGTGTCAGTCCTAGGGTATGGTGCAGAAAAGGCAGAACCACAGAACCGCTGAATGGTTTGGGCTGGAAAGGACCTCAAAGCTCATCTCATTCCATCCCCCTGCCATGGGCAGGGACAACTTCCACTACCCCAGGCTGCTCCAAGACCCATCCAGCCCGGCCTTGGATACTTCCAGGGATCCAAGGGAAGGCACAGCTTCTCTGGGCATCCTGTGCCATGGCCTCACCACCCGCAGAGTGAACAATTTCTTCCTGTAATTCTTCCTAAACCTGCTCTGTGTCACTCCAGACCTGTGTGCAAAGTCCCTCTCTAGCTGTCCTGGAGCCCCTTTAGGAACAGGAAGGTGCTGAATGGTGCAGGTAAAGAAGTGGGGTCTGTGTTTGCCTTCAGCCTGTGCCCTGGCATCAGGAGAGGGCCTGGGGCACCCACAAACCCCTCGGCCCTACCCACAGCCTCCCTCTGCCTCGTACTTTGAGTCACTCTGCATTTTGTTCATTTTTATGCAATCTTCCTTGCTCAACATTTGGTTTCCATGGAGTCACATACACTGTGCGAAACAGATTTATATATAGAAAGTGGAACGGGTCATATGATCTGTCCTGGTCGTCACAGCAACCAGCACAGCTCCCCTCGGGCTGAACAGGATGGCACGTTCTGCTGGGGACAAGTCACCCTGCCTGGGTGGCCCTGCCCTGCAGCCCCGCTGTGCCATCCCTCTGCTCTGCCTGCAGCCACAGAGGACAGCCCCGTGCTGCCTTAGAGCATCTCAGGGTGCTGAGGCTGAAGCTGCGGGCTGAACTCTGCCCAGCACGTACCCACATTCCAGTTTAGCCGGGCAGCTCTCATCTTCCCTGGTTTTAAAAATCTGCTGGGTGCTAGGAAGTTTTCCTCCGTGCCACGCCACTCTGCTTCGCTCCTTCTCCTTCCCAAATCACTCCTGCACCTCCACGCAGCTGCCCTTTCCTTGGATGCCATCTCTGCCACCTTCCCATGGTGGCTGTGACCAGGAGGGATGGGTGGCCAGCTCTCCTGTATCTCTGCACTCCCCTCTGCCTCGTTTGGCTCTGGATCTCTTCCCACCCAGCTCTGCCTGCTCTCCAGCCAGACCCACAGCTGCCAAAAGCTCCCTCCTCACCCACCCATGTTCCTGGCTGTGCCACAGGCGTGTGCCCAGGGCTTGGCTTTAGTGTAATATGCATGAAAAGCACTGTGTTAGCAGAGAACGAGCCTTCTGGGACTAGCATATTTTTCTCCTTCAGTAGCATAAATGAGGGAAAAACAAGCTGTTTCTGAAGGAGGCATGACCCAGGGAGACAGACTGGGTGATGTTTTCTGCCTGGGTGCTGTGTGAGAGACCAAAATGCGTGGGAGGAGAAACGCTCTGACCAGCGAATCCCATCCTGACCCCTTCAAAATAGGGGCTGTCGAACCAGAAGTGAAAAATCTGAGTAATTCCAGTGCAGCTCAGCCCTCTCCCTTCCTTCCCAACATGTGCCTGGTGCACAGAGCCATGTGCCAGGCTGGGAGAAGCCACAGCACAGAGCTGCAGCTGAGCCTGGCCCCTGTGGTGGTGACGTGGGACTCCTGGCACCACGTCTGGTCCAGATCCTACCACAGACGATGCTCACTCCCTGGAAAAGCAACAGCTCAGGGAGTGCCTGGCAATAGCAGTCAGTGGGTTTTGGCTGAGGAGGGAAGCTAGGCAGGTGTTGGGAAGTAGGAAGCGTAAGAAAGATGGCAGGGTTGAGATTGAGTGTGGAGAAAGAGCATTGGGTGTGGGTCTGCGATTTGAAGAGGGTGGTTAGCAAAAAGACAATAAAAAGCCTTTGACAGCAGGGGTTTGGGGAGTGGCAAGAGAGCAGGAGGGTGAGAGCAGTCTGCAAAGGACAGCCCAGCTGCCAGCCTTCTCGCCTCTTGCTCTGCCTGAGCTCTGCTCCCCTTCCCGTGCTCCTTCCTCTGTGTGCTCTCAGCATTCAGCACCTCGTGACAAGGGTGCAGAGATCTGGCACTGAAAGAGCAACCAAGAAGGGGGAAATGAAGTTCCACCCTCTCACCAGGTGCCAAGGACCACGGACAGCCAGATGGGAGTAGTGCCTGCTCTGAGAAAGCCCATCCAGAGCACAGGGACCCAACAGAGAGCTCAGGGATCACCCCCAGGAAAAGACACGGTTGTTTTTCCCTTCTGTGCTAACAGACAAGTCACTTAATGGACAAATCTGTCCAATTCCCTTTGAGCAGCCACTCTCCTGTATCCAGCTGAGCCATGCACGGACAGGTGATGGCCACACTGACACTGCACAGGAAAAAAATCTGTGGGTGGCCACACTGGGCAACCACCAAGAGCTGATGGATGCAGCTTCTACAGCACGGCCTTGGAAGGCCAATGAGGGGTTGTGTACTGGGAAAAATTTCTTCACCAAAAGGGTGGTCAGGCATTAGGAAAGGCTGTCAAGGCAAGTTGTGGAATCACAGTGCCTGGAAGTGCTCAGACAACGTGCAGATGTGGTGCTTAGGGACGTGGTTCAGTGCTGGGTTAATGGCTGGATTTGATCATGGACAGCTTTTCCATCCTTAGGGAATCTGTGATTCTGTGAAGGGCCCAAAACTCCACAGAGCAGAGAGGAACAGGAACAAAACGCAGCTGGGAGCTGAGATAACCTAATCCCACAAACACAGCACTGTGCAGTCACCCCTGTGGTGAGAGCCACCAGGCCCTTGACCCGGGGTGAAAACCATCACACTGAGTCACAGGAAAGGTTCTCTAGACCATGGACTGATAGAGAGATGCAGGGAAAGTGGTGTTATATGAGACAAAGGATGATTTGGGGTAGATGGTCAGAGGGGGAAAGATGGGGGAAGAGGATTCAAGGAACCAGTTAAATAGGTGATGACATTTGTCTGTCCATGCCCTGGCTGATGACTGCAGTCTGTCCTCTCTAAAAAACAGGTACTGAAGAGAAAAGGGGCAGATTTTGGCATCAATATGTGGCCTTGGACACCCCTGTGGGAAGTCAGCACAGGAACCATCCACAAAAGTCCAGGGAAAGAATGCCAGGAAGGACTGGGCTGATACCTCTTACCCATTCCCAAGCATATCTGTGACCAACTACCTCCCTGAAACATGGAGCAAACCCTCCCAGCAGCCAGCTTCCCTCCAGGAGACAAGGGGTTTTTCTGAATTCGCTTTAGTCTTTTTCCTTCTTCCCCAAAAGAAATACAGAAGTTAGCACTCTCCCACTCCTCTGTTTTCCTCTCAGCACCAATGTTTCTTGCTGTTCACAGAGCTAACATTTGGAATCTCATTTGCTAACTAGCAGAGTGGGTATAGGCTCTGGAGGTGCAGGCATGGTTCATCTGCCAGGACACAGCCAGCACACCCAGTGCCCCGCTCTGCTACCTTTCTGTCACCAAAAAATGAAGCCATGCTGTGTCCCTTCCACAATGTCCCAAAATAACAGGATGTGGCCAGCTGGGACAAAGCTGATTTCTCAAGAGATCCAGAGCTCCCATGAGCACAATTTCATTTTTCTACGCAAAAGCTCTGCAAGCTGCTGTGTAAAGTCAGCCCACTGCAATGTGACAGAGTTTGACAGGAACTACTTGAGTCCCAGCCCCATCCCCTCAATGGAATGGAGACCCAGAGCCCTGCCCCAGGCTGTCATGAGCTGGCTCCCCTGGATACTAAGGCTTCCCCAAGCAGGAGTTATCACACCGTGGCTTGGTAGGGTAGGGAATGGGCAGAAGAAGGTGAAATACCGGGGATGAGGCAAACGCCAGCCCTGCAAGAGCCCTGGATGTGTCCTGTGCCAGGGCAGCCCAGGAGCAGGCAGGAGCCCTCCTCCCCTCACTGTGGAACCCCCAGGGGGAGCTGAGGTGGGACCTGCAGGAGTGGGGGAATGGCCGGAGTCCCTGGAAAGCAGCTGGGAATGGACACTGACCCTTCACCTGACCAAGAGCTCAGGGCCCTGCAGGGCTGAGCGAGGGGTGTTTGGTCACCCTGGGACTCTGTAGGAGCCAGAGGACATCAAGAGACCCTGGACCCAAAATAACCACTGCAATGTGTTTGTGGATTGTAAGGCTGTAAAAGCCCAGGGATTCCTTTTATTGAGGTCTCTCCCCAGGGCTGTTTCTAGCACTGTACCACTCAATTATTAAGTTATTTTCTATAAACTGGATGCCTGAGAGTCTGCTGTGGGAAAGCTGGAGCAGAGAGTTTCTTTTAACAAGCCTCACCCTTCTCAGGAGGGATGTGCCACTCCGTCTCTGACACCAGCATCTGGCAGGAGGCAGAGCACCAGGGCCAAGTACTCTGAAGGGCTGTGTTGTTCTGGGCATCCAGGGACAACAGGGCCATTGTTGAGCAAACCTTGTACTGTCAGAGTCACCCCCAGAAGCACAGAGAGTCACAAGTCCAGATCAAGCCAGCTGCTTGTCTCCAGTTTGAAATGACCTGCTGTGGAGACCAATCCCTCCCCGAGTGCCTGCAGAGCGTGGAGCACCAGCAAGAATCATCAGAGACCCGAGAGGCAGGCAGGGAGCTGGGGGAATGCTGCTTGCTCTGGGTGCTCTACCCTGGAAGGGTGACTGGAAGCAGTTAAAAAAAACTTCCCACAGACTTAAATTTGCTGTCTGACTCCCCTCCCCGGGCTGCGGCATGGAAAAGGGGGGTAGAAATGTCACCCTCGGCAGGCTTGAGGGCAAACAAAGGGCTGGGCAGCACGGCTGCCTTCTGGAATTCTTGTGCCTCTGAGTGCAGCTGGGTTTGGAGGAATGGAACATCTGGGAATAATGCCAAATGTTTTAATGTGGGGCCTCCAGCCTGTGCACTGCAGGAAGCTCAGCCTGGCTGAGCACTCTCTCTACCTGTGCTGATACCTTCCTCCAGCATCCTCTGCAATTCCAGCAGTTGGATGCAATTCCCAACAACGCAGTTCCAGCATCCTCTCTCCCATCTGTGCCAGGGCTTGCCTTCATGTGCTTCATTTCTCATACATCACTAGGGTTTTAACAAGCCCCATTCTACTGCTGGGTTCTGCAGTTTCCCCAGACACAATAAAATCACTCGATAACAACTAATAATTAGTGTCCTTCCAAGAAGGAAAGGATTCTCCCTTAAAATATAGAGACTGCCTCCCACATGCACACACGAGCATGCATAGCACAGCTAAGGTGCAGTCATCTGCCAAAAACATGTATTTACAGAAACATTTGGGAGCAAGTAACGTATCTGTAAGTTAGAAAAGCAAGTAAAAGCATTGTAGATAAGTTTCTAGAGATCTCATCGGATCTCCAGAGTTAGTGTATCCTCCCTTTCATGAGAAGTTAATAAAAGGACATTCTGAGAGTGTCCAATGAATAATCCCAGTTAGTTGTCAGTATTTATCATAGAATCACAGAATGCTTCGGGTTGGAGGGGACATTAAAGCTCATCCCATTCCAACTCACTGCCATGGGCAGGGACACCTTCCACCAGACCAGACTGCTCCAAGCCCTGTCCAACCTGGCCTTGGACACTTCCAGGGATAGGGCATCAATTCATTTAACTACTTTTAAAAAGGCTTAACTAATCTTCTCTCTTTTAGGAAGAATGTTGGACAACGTGCCTGAGAACCTTACGTCTAATGATTTGCATTTCTGATGATTTTATTGTAAGCACTATCTCAAAACCCATGAAATTAAAACAAAATTGCAACAGTTAGCTCAGATTCTGTTCCTGGCCCCAGGCCTTAAACAATCTTTTGGCATATTATAGCTACACTTTCTTCTACTTTAAAAAGAAATTTGCTTCCTCCTGTTGCTGTGCTTGGGCAGACCCCCACGCAACGCGCCTCGCCACTTTTTCAAGCGGCAACCTTTTATTTACAAACACCCCCAATTTCTTCTTGGCCCTCCACGACCAAAAACTTTGGGAACCTCGGATGCAGAGAAAGCGGCGAAGTGGCCAAGATACAAAGTGCTGCCAGATGCACATTCCTGCGCCCTCCCTCGTAATCTCTCTCAGGCGTGGGGAATGTGACTGCTGTGCCTGTAACCCCGCAGCACAACGCACTCACACAGACACACCGCCTCTGTTTTGTTTTGTTTTGTTTTGTTTTTTAAATTTATTTTATTTTTGCTGCTGCTACAGGTCTTAATAAGCGAGCAAACAAGCAAACAGCAAAATAAGGCATGGCAGGAAGGCTGTTCTGAGCACTTGGCACGCCCGAGAGAGGCTGCAGGAGCCCGCGCGCAGAGCTGTGGCTCACCCTGCCCGCTGCTGTGGCCAGACAGACGGGCAGACAAGCAGCCAGGCAGACAGACAGACAGCTGGACGGGCAGCCACTGCTGCTCTGAGAGCAGGGCCATGTGCCCGTGCCTGCAGGACAGGGTGGCACAGGAAGGACAGGGGACTTTGGGGGCAGTGCAGAACGCTGGTGCCCCTCGCAGCTGGGGCACAGACTCCTGCCAGGCTCAGCAGGCTGGCAGAGCCCCACTGACACCAATTACAGCATCTGCAGCGTTCTTCCAGAGGCCCCTTTCTCTATGTATGCCAATGTGGGGCTGCCTTTGTACCCTGACAGAAGACTGAGATGCTGCGCAGGAAAATCCCGCTTCTCCACCAGGCTCAGCGATTCTGGAGGGTGCTCAGACATGACCACACGTATCTCTGCCAGGCTGCCTCAGTCCCCTCCCACAGAAAGGTCTGGACAGCCACATCTGAGCTGTTTGCTGGGCTGAGATCAAGGCCAGCCAGAGTAATGCAGCATCCTGAAGAGCCCTTGGTGGGCAGAGCATCAGAGAGTCCCCAGGGCTCTGCAGGAGCCGACTGGTCCCCTCTCCCCCGTGCTCCTGGAAAGAACTGAGGTGGTTCTCCTCGATCCATCAGCTCTCTGTCCCCTCTCCAGCATTCCTGCACTGCGGCTCTGCTCCTTCTCCTGGCCTTTCTGATTTGGAGGAGGACACAAGCAGAGGACACCTGTGTGCTCCTCCCACGTGCAGCCTTCCCGGGACTGCAAGGTGAGCAGCCACTTCCACATCAGGCAGTCCCTGGGGAAGTCAATGCCTCTTATCTCTGGCTGAAATTAAAGGGTTTGTTCACATTCACCTTCTAATTAGTGGCCTACCTCTGAGATTAAGAAAAAAAACAACTGTTTCTCATCCTCACAGCTGCTGCTCCTGGCCCTCTATATGCTGAAGGGAGTTCAGATCTCATTTGCTGGGTTTAGCTCTTTTGAACGAAACTCCACCACACAAACATTTCATCTGAGAAGAAGAATATCCAGGGCACTGCATTTGTGCAGTGAAATTCATTCAGTCCCTCTCCATATGCAAGAATAACATTTAAGGCAGCACACTGCCAGTGGTGGGGATGAGGGATGAGTGCAGAGATGAGGGATGGCAAAGGCAGACCTCAAGGAAAGTGCTGGGAGACAGCAGTGGCAGCTGGTGGGAGATGACCAAATGCCTGCAGAAAAAGAAATGGAGCAAGCAGAAACACCCAGGAAATATCAATTCAATATTCAGCTTGGAAAAAGTGCAAGAGAAGACAGCTGGGGGGAAAAAAAAAAAAAAAAGCCAGCAGGGAACAGTTATTGATGAATTTTAATTTGCCCCGCACAGTAACTGAGCATCCTCAGAAGAACAAACGAATGTCACTGGGTCCTCTCCACCCCCTCTCTTTTCCCAGTCAGTTTTCTATCCCACTAATGCTGGTTTAAAGAAGGTGATGAACAAAGTGGCCATTTGAAAACTGCCTGGCACCTCAATCCCTGGGACTATCCTGCCAACGGAAGCGTTTCCAACGTGGTCCAGACACTCTGACCTGCTGCATGCTCCAGATTCATCAGACCACACTCTCAGAGCAGAAAAAGAAACTATATTGGTTTGATTGCTCTACACCTAGCAAGATGATCTTGTTTATGGAATTGGGCATTTCGATATCTGTCTTCCTCCTATGTCAGTTACAGCGTATAATTACCTGTTACTGCATCTGTGAATCTGAATAATTGCAATATGGAAACAGCAGAAGTCACTGGGACTGGGAAGCCTTTGTGCTTGGCACCAGGCATGTAAGAGAATGTTCTTAAATTAAAAAAAGCTGCCAGTTATTCCTATGACAACTACACAAGTGTAGGCGCAAAAGGAGATAAAATCAGCAGAAAAGCATTAACAGTAACAGGAAATACTTTATAAATGCATATTAAGAGGAAGACCAAGTAAAAGAACCCGATGAAGCTCAGCAGAGGAGAACAACCCATGAATGACCACGTTCAGGATATTCAACAAAATGTCATTTATTAATAAAGTCCTCCATCATCAAGTGGCTGTCACAGTTAACACCAACAACAAAGATTTCAGCCTGCAATAGGGAAAGTTGGAGAACCCTGAGATTGATAGACTTCTGAAGAACTGGCTCATGGTTCTCAGAGCATTTGCTCATCTTCTCTGAGAATCCATGGAAAATCTAGTCCAAAAGAATAGAAAAAACAGAGATCTAGAAAAAAATGACCTGAAAGGGAAGAGAAAAAAGTAGTTTAATACAGGGCAGGAATAGTGAATGAAAGGGGAGTGCCTTGAATATTCCATCAACCTGTTGAAAAGAAAGAGTGGTTGATTTTCCCATCCCACAGAGGAGAGAGAAAAATTAATTTAACTTGCAGAAGGGAAGGTTCAGGATGAAGGTGGTATCAAAGCCACAGTAAAGTTTGAACTTCTTCAAGAAAATACCAAATAACTATTTATAAGAAATGATGTAGGTATTATTCAGCCTGTCTGAAGCAAAGGAGTGAGGCTCTGGCTGGAGTTTGAGGTACACATATGTATTCTCAGCAGCTCTTTCCAAAGATTACACCATGCTGACATTCCACTGGGAGCTGGACTGGAATGGGCAGATTTGATATGAAAATGGAAATATTATTTAAAGTATGATATCATGTATTAGAAAGAAAATAAAATGTATTAGAAATAATCTCATAATCTGGTAGGAAAATGCTCCAATCAACACTTGGAGCTGAAAGCTGAGCATTTGGGTGGGGATGACACAGTCTTTCTGATGGCATTCACAATGAAACCTTCATTAATACTATCACAGTGAAGGTGCTGCCTGGCCACCCTGAACTACCTGAACATCATCACCTCAAGGAGGAATAAAGAAATCATCCCTTGCCTATAAACCCTCTCCACATGAACAAGCTTTTGCATCTGAATTATGGTAGTATTTGCAGCTGAGGTATTTTGAAGCCTGGGACTGCAAAACAAAAATTAAACCTAGGGAAAACAAGAAAGTTCAGTTGAGTCTGCCAATTCTATTCCACTACTTTAGATGGGATTTTTAAGTTCATGGGGTTTTAAAATCATATGCTTTTGTGAAAAAAGGTGGAATTCAATTTTTTAATCTAGACTTTACATAAAAATAATCGGTCATAAATTTCCAGATCACAAGCTGCTACCCTGTGAAGAGCAGGAAAAAAACCCAAAAAACCCGAGTATTGCAGCACAGCTTTTGGTACAGCTAATCCAGGAGTCATGGAAACAATCTCTTGCTATCACCCAGAGCACCAAGCTCCTACAGCGTCCCTTCTGTCAGGAGCTTGTCCTGCTCAGGGCACCTCGCAGTTTGTGCCACTTCCCTTCTGAAACTTCCAGTGAAGTCCTGGGGAACCTCTGTGTGACACCTGTGGTGCTACACCCAGCTGCCTGAACACTTGTGCTGGGCTCACACAGATGCAAGGTTGGGGGGGGAAATATATATATATATATATATAAAAATCCTGGGAAAATTTAATTCAAACCCAAGAGCCGCTTTCTGGGCTGTAAAAATGGTATTTGCACCTCCCTGCTCTGCTGCAGCAGCTTTGTTTGTGGAGGAGGGAATGGGGAGGCTGAGCACAGCCCTGCATTTGCAGGCAGGTCCCACCTCCTGGACACCAAACCTTGGCCTCGTGCCCAGGAAAGAAGCAGAACGATGCAGAACAGATGCTGAATTCAAACTCCAGATTGATAACAACACCCTCAGGCTCCTGCTCTCTGACTTAGCAAGAGAAGAACAGCTTGGCAAGACACGAAAACTACGTCTCAGCGCAGCTCCTTTGTGGGGATTGCCGTGCAGCCTGCTTGAGCACATCCACAGGCAGAGCTGCTCCATCCTTGTGCCTCCACTCAGGACTGCAGACCTCAGCTGGGCAGGTGCTCACAGCTCTCTGATCACCAGGGAGAAAAAGACAACCCAGCTCCTTCAGCCTGGACATCTGAAAAAGCACTGGGAGAGACTGACCTCAGGAGTTTCTCTTCCTCAGCTGGCTGTAAAGGAACTGGAATGTTTTGTCTTCTTGAAATGAGGACGAACTTGTTCTTCGCTGTCTGCAGGACTGAGAAGTTCCTGCCCAAAGGCTTCTCACCTGTCCGTGCTGGAACACTACAGCACAAACAATCCTTGGAGCTTCTGAGAAACCTGCCATCCCCCTGGACACTGTGCTGGCATTTCTAACGGCTCCCTGGGGCAGCAGGATGGTCACAGCACAGCACAGCAGCTCCCTGAGGAAGTATCTGGTCCTTGACTCCATGCAGAGAAGATGAAACTGCAGGCACATCTACCAGCTCCTGCCCTTGAGCTGCTCACCTGGCACAGGAGGCTGGTTAACACTCCTCTCCTGGAGATATAAATGAGCCAGTGGACACCAAGCACACAGAGTCCCCACCGGGCACAGAGGCTGCCAGGAGGAGCCCTCGCTCACCCCATCCCAAGAGTTTTCCACCGGTGAGCTCTGGGCAGCTCCTGGCAGGCATAAACCAACCCCAATCCCCTCTGGAGGAACCAGCATCTCCTGCATCATCTGTACAGAAGGGCTGGACAGCTGTCAGGAGTGCAGATAACCTGCTGGAGCAGCACAGCCACACGCCAAGTGAGCAGGCTGAGGTCTGGCTCCGGTGCCATGTGTAACACCTGAGCACAGCCCCTGTGCTCAAACTGCTCCAGCCCCCACCCAGAGAGGCACAGGACACATCCAGCCCTCCTGGGGACCAGGCTGCTGCAGCCACAGGGAACAGGGCAGGCTCTGAGGGGGCTGTCAGCAGGGTCTGGCCCCTCTGCCCACCCTCGGCGTCCACTCTGAACAGGTTCTGGTGCTTGGTGTCCTCGGGAGCTCACACCACACAGAAACCACCCCAGGAAAACACCAGGGCATGGAGGGAGCTTGAAAGGGCCCTCACAGGGCTGCTGCTGAGTGCAGAGGGGGCTAAAGAGGCACAAGAGGGTTTCAGGGGAGCCCAGAGCAGCTCAGTCTCCAGCAATGCCACATCTTCACCTGCCACAGCCCAAACATCCTTCACACAGCTCTAAATACTTCTGTGCCCGCTGCTGAGTTGGAACAAAGCCTCCCAGCAGCCTGGGATGTGCAGGATGGCTGTGCCTGTGGCACCTGTACCCACGCTGCCCTCCTGTGCAGCCCCCGCAGGGCAGTGCCAGCCTCCCCCACCCTCACTGGCACTGCAGAGGGGCCAGCACTGCAGTGCTGCTCTTGCTGCAGCTCTGCGCTGTTCATTCCAGGTTCCTGTAATTGACTGGACAAAGTGGGGAAAGGTGGTAGGATTACAGAAGGAATTTTTTTTTTGGTGAATTTTGCACAGCCGCAGGACCTCGCCATGTGAAGAAAAATAAAACCTGTTTTATTTGAGGGGAAATCTGAGAGGTTATCATGGGTTTGGCCTCATTCTAGTAGTTGTCTTGCATGCTTAAACGTATTGAACCTAGTGCCTGACTAATCACACTCTGCTAC
The DNA here is from genome assembly GCF_015227805.2 of Hirundo rustica. Taxonomy (NCBI): domain Eukaryota; kingdom Metazoa; phylum Chordata; class Aves; order Passeriformes; family Hirundinidae; genus Hirundo; species Hirundo rustica. Next base: position 1,877,411 of record NC_053467.1, on the reverse strand, counting down.
ACACTTCAGTGTATTATTTTCTTCGGAATAATATTGTTTAACAATATAGAGAACTGAAACTCTGCTGTAACTTGTGGTTGTTGTTCCTCAGGCTCTGCTCCTGAGAGAAGGAACCTCTGGAGCTGAAAGATATTCTCTCAGCATGCTCTGAACAAAAGTAGTAAATGTAACATTTCATGATCTCCACTGAAAGAGAAAAGTCTTTAGACAGGAAACGGGGCTGAGATCAAAATTAGTGTTACAGGAATAGCTTTCAGGTCTGGCCTGCTCCTTTCTGGGGTGGTGTATTTAACTCCTTCAGCTGAAGGTACCGCCTTACTGCTGCTGGAGCTACAGCCTAGCAGAGAGAGTGAAAAATTCATAAATTTATAAATACATGTGTTTTATTTAGTTATAAAGAAATTTCTCGCCTTGAGGAGAACACGTGGAAGCTGTCAAGGAAGGCAACACCATAAATAAAAGAAAAATCCTACAAAAGAGGAAAAAATTGTGTCCTATATTGTGATGAACAGTAACTCAGTTGTACTCCTTAGGAATATTCTGATAAAGCAACTGAGGTAGTTACACACTATGTGATAAAGAGGGACAATTGTTGCTCTTCACAGAGCAGAATGAGACATCTCAGATGTACAGGCTACCAAAAGCCAAGCTGTACCCTTATTTATTAAAATTAGTAAAGACAAGGAAAAAGGTATTTTGAAGGATTTTAGCTGCACTGCATCTCAAACCATAAGAAGCTGGTGAGCATCTGCCCTTTGAGCTGTGTGCCACCCAAACAGAGACAATGACAAACCGTGACCTAAAAACAGCGTGGTGCCACCCCTGGCAGGCAGAACCCCTCGTGGCAGCTGTCTGATGGTGCTAAAGCTGCATTTTTGTGGGGGCTGCAGCCGTGCACCCAAGCAGGTTCCACACCGAGACGCTGCAAGGAGCAGCCCCGAGACCCCCCTCACACAGAGCAAAGCCCAGCAGCCACAATCATTGCTGCTCTCCAGTAAAGGATGGATGGCTCGGGTTGATTTTTGACTCTTCCGAAGGTGGGGTGTGCCTGAGAGGATGAAGGATAAAGTGTGACTCCTCTAAGTCACACCTTAAGAGCTAAGAGCTCTTAAAGACCTAAGAGAGGAGCAGAAGACTTGAATGAGGCTCTCTCTTGGTGGTGAGGAGCAAACATCTCACCCCAGCACAGGGAGGGGAAGGCTTGTGCAAGTCACGTCCCCAGAACACCTCCCTGCCATGGGGAAGGAGGAGTAAAAGCTTCTCAAGCTCGCTTTCCTCTAATCACAGGCAAGCATTGGATCCCCCAGCACCGATAGCAAAAGTAAATTCCCTACCACAGAAGTGAATGTTGGGATTTGTCGGTTCCAGGGCCTGGAACAGGCTGTAGCTTCTGAGTGTCTCTTCACAGGCTGCCAGGGCACAGCTCTGACCCCAGCCAGGGCATTGGAGCTCCTGCTGCAGGAGGCAGCAGAAGGGAGGAGGGGGTTCAGCCCTGCAGCTCTAACACCATTGCAAACATCAGGGACACCTACAGAGCCCTAAGCAGTGCTCACACAGGGACTACAGCCACTCCTGCTCACGCATTTCTGATTCTAGAATCACAGAAGAGGCATTTCCAGAGGTTCACTTCTTTGCCCAGCAAAAAGCTGCTTTGTTCAGTGCAGCCAGCTTCATTCCACGCGTCACCAAAATCACTGTGTGCAAGCTTGCAAGACCGTGATAGAAAGGCTTTGCTGAGCATCACTGGGCGGAGCCCTGTGACCAAACTCTCTGACCTAACGGAGTAAAAAATGCAGCCAGAGTCGAAGCATTCAGCAGTTCTCAGCTCCTTCCCCCTTTCACGTGCTACTTGAGGTTGGTGGTCTCCATCTGCGGGCTCCCTGTCTTCAATGTGGGGCTCCAATGTGGCCAGCAGATCTCCTCCCCTGTTACCCTGTTTTTTCTGAGTTTCTTTATTAGCCTTTTGATTTTCATAAATGGAGTCAGATCTTTTAGTTACTGTAGAATATTAGAGCAGTTTTCTACCTTTCCCACAGAAGTAATATAAACAAATCCTTTGTTTTTCATTCTCTGTCCTTTGTTTGCATATTTCTAACCTGAAAACAATTGTAACTGACAATTGGTCTGGCCACTGAGGCTGAGGGGTGGAAACCCCAAAAAGCCAATCTTCTGCTAGACCCACGAATGTATAAAAAGTAAAAAAATAAACAAAGGGGTCTCTTCTCTCCGCTCTTTCAGCTGGGAGCTGGATCAGAAGAACCTCTGCGAAAATCTCTTGTCTGCGTGTGACTGCTTTGTGTGTTTCGGTGACACTCTCCTAACTCCAGCAGAGTCCCACCTCTGAGGCGTGGCAGTCCCAGCTCCAAACTGACGAGATCCCCGAGGAGGGAACCGGGGACACGCTGGAAGATGTATGTCCTGTTCCATGCGCCCGGGGCACACCAGGCGGCACAGAGCGCCGGCCACAGCGACCACAGCGTGCTGGGAACGGCGATTTGCACCAGCAGAATCTGCCACGGTCCCATCCCAGAGATGAATTATGTTTCTGGCTCGTGATTCTGTTTCTGGCAAGCACTGAGGGAAAACTTTGTCCCTGAAGATTCATGTTCGGCCTTAGTAAATGGTGCTGGTGAAGAGCAGAGGAGGGAGCTGGAGTGAGGGAGTCCCCAGACCCTGGGGCAATGGCTGAGGTTCATCACAAAATTATTTTCCAAAAGATGATTTAAACATGATTTCTTTTTGGAGACACCTGAAGTTCTATTCTCCATTCCCTAACAGACTGAGGTTATTCCCAGTCCTCATTTGGTCTCATTTATCACTGTGCTCATCAGCAGTCTGCAGCTCAGTGAGACAAGTCATAGGCTCTCTTCTAAATCTTGCTATTGAGAGTGATTACTTGGCCTTGGGTAATGAATTAGTCCTATTATACAGCAGCTGGCACAGTGGAAGCTAATCTGCTGCTCAGGCAGCTCATTACATGGGCAGGGCTGGAACTGCTCAGCTGTGTGCTGCACACACAGCCCTCAGCAGCATTTTTAAACTGAATTCCGCACACAGTTCTTCAGGACTACAAAACAAACTGCATCTATCAAACCAGTTTCTGTCTGTTCCCTTCTGAGTTAAGCATTTGCTCACCCCTTGGAAACACAATTCCCCTTCTGTGCAACTTCTACATGGCACTTTGCCACATCTGTATCAAATCCAAACTCTGTTAATTCTTCGTCCTCTGTCACCCCTCGCAAACTCTGTCACTCCTCGTCTCCATTTTTCTCCTCCCAACTCCTCTGTGCCAATTATTCCGTCCACCCCACTACCAAAAGCTTGCAAGCTCTGCCTCTCCTACGACCAGATTTCACTTCTGTAGCGAGTGGAACTGCTCCTGTGCTGCACCAGCTCGTCACCGTGCGTCTGCCTCTGTGGTTTTGTGGCAATGGCTCGAGGAGGAGCGTTTCAGCACACGGCAACGGCGGGGTTTCATTTTGGGAACATGAACAAAAGGCTAAATAAGTGAATTAGAAAGGATCAGGAAGAAAAAGCAGGTCCAGGCAGCCAATTTAAAAGAAACGTTCTGCAAGTGCACAGTAAAACTAAGCAGGATGAACCCAACAGCAGCGCTGTAGCCATGGTGGTATGAGCACCTGTGTGGGGGACTCTTGAGAGTGATGATATCTGCTGTTAGAACAACTATCACTCCTTTTCTGTGCATAAGCCCCTTTCTCCTGCTTTTCCAGGAGGAAAGCAGCAGACTAGGACTGAAAAAGCTACTACAAAAAATAAGAAATAGATAAGCCAGAAGGCAAAGAGCAGAAGCAAAAAGAGTCTCCCTCAAATCAAAGGTCAGCCACAAAGGTCTGGTTATGTGTTTGAGGAGTGATGATGCCAATCACTCCTCAGACAATTCAGGAAAGTGAGAATTGTGTTGTAAACACGTTCAGGTCATACAGGATTGTGTACACCAGCTCTGGTTAAGTCTTCAAAGAACGGGCAACAACGCAGGAAACAAAACACGCCAGGAATAAATGCAAAGTATTACATATGGAGGTAATAACTGCAATCCTGCTGTACTTTTCATGCCCCAAACAATGTCAAGCTCAAAGATCCTTGTTCCTTCCCTCAGACTTCCACAAAAGCTGGTCTTTTAGCAGCCCGGGAGCTGCTTCACGTTAACCCCTTCCATGCTCCCCGTTCCACTGCTGCATTTTTCTCAAGCAGCCTCAGAGCTGCTTGGCCTGTCCCTGGTGGAAGGGCTGTGAGGGGGGGAACAGGAGCCACAGGCAGTGCTGAACTGCCAGGAAGGACGCTGCAGGTGCAGTCAACAATGACATTTAACCCCGAGCTAGCAGATTTCAAGGAAGCTTTTATTGCGATTCCAAGTAAAACACAGGGGCAAGTTTGGGAAGACCAAATGAATGGCTTGAGGCTTCTAATCTTGTCCCTGTGATCCCTCCCCACACTCACACCTTTCTCCCTTTCACCAACACTGCTGGACTTGCTGAGGATGAGAGAGCATTTCAAAGATGAAAATTCAGTACTTATGGGACAGCCTGATTATTCCAGACTTTATTTCTAGCCCAGAGGACCTCCTGCTTTCTCTCTCTGTGATGGGCTAGAGCCTTGCAGCTTGCCCCTGCTCTGGCAACGCTGGGCAGGGCAGATCCTCTGCAGCTTCCACATCTGCTGCGTCCCTTCTTTGCCGAAAATCACAGAATATCTCATTGAGCACCCTGTAGAACATCAACACGCCTTCCTTATGGACCGTGGTCTCATCCATTTTACAATACAAAACCCCAGGTCTTCCCAAGACTTATTACCTCTTACTGAGGGGGTTTTCCACAGCGCAAAGAGAGGCAAAGAACTAATGGATACCGGCACAGGAATCGATAGCCAGCAAAGGAGTTAAAGTTGGAAAGATTTTGTTCCCGGAGACTGTGGCAGCAGAGGCCATTCCAAGTGCCACAGAGCTGGGAAAGCCCTGAGAGATCTGTGCAGTAAACAAACTCAGTGCTCAAACAAACACTGGAAGACCACGGTGCTTTTGCTGCCAGCATCACAGTGGGAATATCTGTGGCTCAAGAACAGTCTGCACAGTCTACTCTTACCAACCACGAATGTAGGAACAACGCCAGACAGGTCTCAAACAACGTCAAAGAAAGGTTTTCAACCTTTGCACCTGCACCTGTTGAGGAGCTCAAAGATTAGTGACCAAAGTCATCTGTCAGTCAGCCTAAATTAACTCCAAAGTGCCTCATGCTGATGACTGTGTACTGAGGGGACTGCTCACAAATGCTGACAAAAGTGGATGTTGAAAGACACTGGCCTGCTCTGCTGCCAGATATACTCCACAAAATGCAGAGTGGCAGCTCCTGAGTAACCCATGGCACCCCTTTCTGGAATGCGCCAGCAAAAAAGCAAACCACAGATGTACTAGGCTAGTACAAAAGCTATTTTGATAGCGTGATGTGGAAAACTGGATTACTGGTACAAGCAAAAAGCTTTCTCTGCTGTTCCATATGCCTGTGAAAGGACTGCTCCCCAGGGCAGTCACCACAGCAGGTACAGAGAAGGGCCCACGGCAGGGAGGGTGCTCTCAGGGTGTCTGCATCCCAGGAAAATGCGCAGCCTGCTCTCCCTCCAAATCACAAGTGCACTTCTGCAGCTATGGCAGGTATGCCAGGGGCTCTCTGTGCTGCAGAGGCTCAGCCTGCTCACCTGCTCTGCAGGTACAGGGTGAACCTGTCAACAACCTTGCCACATACCAGCCCTGCACAGCAGCTCCTCTCTACAGGTAATGTTTTACACAGTGGCGTGACATAAAAAATTCCAAATACGCTGAAGCACACTCAGATTTTTCAAGACAAACACCACTTGAAGCACAGACTTGGAAAACAGTGGTTGAGCAAACTGTTGGCCCTGGTTTCACACTGTCCTGCACACTCAAGGGCTCATACCAACAAAAGGGAGTGGGACAGGTAATTAAATATGGCAAATGACTCTTTGAAGTGACATGAACTGATGACAGTGTGCCAGGCACAGTGTGGGGACCACCAATTAATTCCATTATGCTGCTCTCAGGTTTCCCCAGGTCCTCTGTCCCTGTCTGCAAAGGCAGAGCTGTGCAGGCTCCTGGAAATGAGCACACAGGGAGCAGCCCCAGCTTTTGGGAGGCTTCAGCACACCCTGCCTTGCACAGGGAGCAAGGCACAGTGCAGAGGCGCTGGATGTTGAGAAAGCTGCCCAGAATGGGTGTTCCCTGGGAGTGTCAGAAATCAGAGACAGAAACATCAGTGCCTTATGTCAAACACTCCAAGACACAAGTTAGTCGTGGCTGGCTCCCTTTGCTCATGGTGAGGGGAACAGGATGAACACATGCAAAGTGAGAAACTCCTGCTGCCCTGAGCTGTAGCGTGGCCACAATGGAAACAACTGCAACAAACCCAAACATTTCCAAAGAGAGATGCTACCTGCTGCTGTTATTGTGGGGCTTCTCCAAAACAGACCATATCCTGTCTCTGGGATAGCACTTGGTGTCAGCAGCCAGCAAAAGAACGAAAGCCAAGTCCTGAGAACACACTCAGGCACTTCAGAGTCTGATAAATGAGCATTGGGGCACATTACTGATAATAATGTGCTTCATGGGCATAAGCACCCATGGAAGATAAGGAATCGTGGAGCACAAAACACAGGTTTAACCTGGTTAGTTAAATGACCAGTTAATTCTACCTGGTCATTTATTATCCCACAAGTAAAAGTGAAATAAGTAGAAAAAACCAAATTCCATCAAAGCTGCCAGAATTTTCTGGTCTTGATTACAGAGCCAGATTTTCCATTTCGAACACCAAAGCAAAGCTTTGTTCTTAGAAAATAAGCATCTGGCACCTTTTCATTATTCCTGCTGTGCCTTTTTGAACTACATTCAGTATAAAGAGCTGTGTGGTGCATTCAGCATCGGTGTTTGTGGCACAACACTCGAGGCGCTGAAGGTGCATTTTGCACCCCAGCTGGAAAGTGAGACTTGAGTCCCCCACGTTCAGTGCTGCAGAAATCACTTCTGTGTTTTCCTACAGGACATGTGCCCCATTCAGAGCACACAGTGAGCCGGAAATTCTTTAGGGAACGAAGCAATCTTCAAGTGAGTCTTTAAATGATCCACATTTTTCATGGTTGCTCTATATCCACCCTTAAATTGCAGGTGCGCAGCAACTCATTTTATCTTGCACATCTAGAAGGCAGATGCCTGCAGGGAGACTGTTTCTAGACTCTTTTTGCAATCCACAGGCCATAAGAGATACTCTAGTTTATGCCTTCCATTTTTTCATCTTTTAGCAAAGGCTAAAGGAAAAACATCTTTAAAAATTGTGTCCTGTGCAATTTTTGTAAGGCCAGCAGTGTGACTGTTCTCACCTGCTACAGAGGCAGCAGCTATGAGCCCAGCTTCTGCAACACCCCAACCTGTGCAGGGGACAGAAGAGCTCACAAAAAAATGCCACAGTCGTCTCTAAGACCCTTCCCTTCACAATTTTTGGCTATTTGTGCTATTATTCAATTTTTACATTTTATCTGTAACTTCAACAGTGCGAGACAATTATCGCTAGACAGATAACAGGGATTGTGAACGGCAGCATCGCATCCCCTTCACATTCTCCCAGGGCTTCAAATTCCCTCAGAACCTTGATTAAAGAGCGATTTCCTGGCAGCAAAACATAATTTCCTCACCCTTTTATACTTGATTTCATTCACACTTGCCAGAAATATCAGTGGTCAGATGATCACGAGTTTCAACTCTAAAAAATACAGTTGCAGAAAGTCAGAGAGAGGAAAAACACAGCGTGAAACTAAACCACAAGGCAGTACCACAGGATCCTCATCGTCACTCCTCTCACGAACACCTCACTCTGGACGACAGTTTGCTGTTGAATCATGCAGAGCAGACCGGCCTCAGCATCCGTGAGCACTGAACTTTGGAAACTTCACCTCTTCCCTGAGGCAACGCCCACAGCAGGTTCCATCTACAGCCACGCAAATCTCTCCCTCTGCCTTCATCAGGGACCCATCCCTGCGCCAAGAGAATGAAAACCGACCTTCCACACCGGGGGAAATGCCATCCCCACGTCAGCTGTGTGTGGCTGCTGCCCCAGCACCACCTCCCAGGGGCAGCAGAACGGCCAGAACACTCAGGATGGTGTCACAAGCACCCCTGGGCAGGAGACAGGAACACTAGTCCCAGCCTGGCAGCAATGCCATCCACTCTTTGGGTTCAGCACCCACAGCTTATCATGTCAGATCAAGGACCAGATTCCTTCCCCAGCACACAAGACGACAGGTTGGAGCATTACTTGCTCCACAGGATATCCTTAGAAAAAAGCAGTGGCAGCAGTCACTTCTGTACCTGAGATCATCACACATCCCCTCAGTTCTTGTCACTCCTCATGAATTTTATGTGAAGCTGATTTTTGAGTGGGGAGGTGGAGGAACGAGAGTGAATGAGACAACAAACTCCAAGGATGCAGAAGAACCTTCTGAGAAAGCAAAGCACCATTGCTCATGCAGGAGATAAGGACACCATGTCCAAACAGCTCAGGGCTCAGGTACCCACAGCCACCCAGGAGCACACACAACTTTATTCTCCTTTGTGCATCGGGAAAAGCTCTGCTGCAACAGATACCAAAACATCCTCCCTTTTAATATATACCCCACAAATCATACAGCCCCCATGACGGCGGAGAGCAAGTTTGGCACAGAAATCCTCTACGCGCTCTCTGTTATTACAAAATAAATAAAAGGCATTTTAATTCCTGTGTATTCCTTTCATCCTTTTTTCTCTATGACTCCCCAGGCACCGCGAAGGAAGCAGTCTGTGCCGTGCCGTGCCATGCCTCCTGCCGCTGGATGTGCAACAACCTCCAGGCTCAGCTGTTTGCACATCTCCACCTGGCCCAGGCTGGTGTAGGTGAGGTGAGTTACCTGCTGAGTATTGCACAGCAGTGGAAGCAGTGAACCATCTGTCTGAACAGCTGCAGGTGAAGCCCGCACCAGGGAGAAGCACATTCCTCCCTTCCTTCCTCACAGTTCTGGTAAATCAAGCTGTGGAGAGTGCAGATAAGATCAGTGGCAGCTCCAAGTCCTACTCAGTCCAGCCCGCTCTGTCAGATTCCAGAGCCACCTCCATCCATTCTGGAGGCACACGCTGTGCTTCATACAGAGACTTACATCTGTGGGATGACTGAAGCTATAAAAAGTGCTGACAATTTCCAGCCAATTTGCATATGTTGCTGCTTGCTGCTGCTTATATAAGTGATTTCTAGTTAACCACAAATACAAAAACCAAGGCCCAAAAATAGGTTTTCAAAGAAACCACTCGCGAGTGTGACTGAATGATACATCTCTCCAGCGCTCCAAAAATCACTTGTCTAGAAAAAGCAGACGCAACAGAGGTTTCTCCAGAGGGTCCCATGCAAAGCACCTCCTGGAATACACACACATACTTTCTCAACATCTATGCTGCCCTGCACCATAAAGGTGGACACAAACTGGAGCACCTGAGCCTTGTGCCAGGTTGCTCTTAGGTCTGGAGCTGTACAGATCTTTCCACACACATCATCATCCCAAGCATCCCGATGCAGCTGGGCTGAGGAGGCAGCCAGCCTCGGGATAAGAAACATCAGCTGTTGAGAAATCCCTCAGTGCATCACACACCACGCTCCACAGGCTCTGTGACTGTGTACACCACCTCCTCACCTGCACCTGCACACATTCCCTCTCGCCCCAGGCCAATTCCTTAACCTGGAGCTGTGACAGTCTGGCACCGAGGGGCCCTGCAGGGCTCTGCTCAATGGTCAAAAGCTCAGGCGAAAATATAGAGTGCACGGGAGGGAGGACAGGGTCAGAAAATCCCAGGCTTTCAGGTCTCCCAGCTGCCATAGCTATTAATCACCAAAGGAGGGGTGAGGTTGAAGCTGATGGTATCTACTCAATAGGATATGGATACCAGGCAACAACATCCTCCTTCCCCAAGCCCTGCAGCTTGCAGAAGGGTGCTGCTTGCTCACAGCCTGAGCTCAGCCAAAGCAGAAACAAATGAATCTGACAGCAGTTTTCAGGATTCCTCTAGTGTCCATGGATTCTCATGCTCAGGAAATATTGCTTAGGGACCATTTCTCCGTTAACCTGCGATCTACAGCAGAGTAAGAAACTGTGCTTGGTTTTTGGAGAGAGTCCAGCAATGGGCCATGAGGATGATTAAGGGACTGGAGCATCTGTCATACCAAGAAAGGCTGAAAGAACTGGGACTGTTCAGCATTGAGACAAGGAGGCTTGAGAGGGATGTTATCAACGTGAATAAAAATCTGTGGGTGAGACAGTAAAAAAACCATATAAACTGTTCTCAGTGATACCCAGCAAAAGTATGAGGTGCAATGGGCACAAATTAAAACACGGAAAATCCATTTAAAGGGACACAAATCCCTTTAAAGGACACAACAAAAAACTGTGAGGGTGGTTAAACACTGGAATACATTGTCCAGAACAGCTGTCGTTCTTGCACACACCGAAAACCTGGCAGACATACCCAGGCAAGCCAGACTATCTGATCTCCAAAGGTCCTTTCCAACCCAGTGACTCTGTGATTAAAACCACAGCAGCCTCCTCAACTGCTCCTGACCAGCCCAGCCTCAGGGAATCCATCTGGAACCCCACCACGAAGCCGATACCCTCCCTTTCTCCCTTTGCTCGCTGCTTTTGATAGTTTTTTGGTTTATGCTACCACTTTTGCTCTCTGGCAGCGGTATCCTCTCCAGAGCTCACAGAGACATGCCATTTCTGGCTCGTCCCTGCCATGAGCTCCTCCAGCTCTCACTGCTTCCATCACTGCCTTGAGTAGGAACCTCCAGCCATCAGCGTTTTCCTCTAATCCTCCACTCAGGGCTTGCAGCAGCTACAGGAACAGTAAACAAAAGGATGCCAAATGTCTTTATCTCTTTACCTCTCTGTGTCTCTCTTGCCCCACATTTACCACATTTTTGGTCCTTTCCTTGATGTTCTGTGATGAATGACCTGAAAAGACGTCTTTGCTAGCAAAAGAACACAGGAGGCAGCAAAGGCAACAATCCCTCAGGAACACCCATCTCTGGAACCGGGCTTTGTTTCCTGGAAGCCACCTTTGTGGTTCTCTCAGAGCTGCCCAACCCTACCACACAGTGTGAGGGCACACCAAGTGGGAGACCCTGATCTGTCCTCAGCTCCTGGAGAAGTCAGCTGGAGATGTTTGGATGACCAGTGCTGGCAGCTCCACAGCCTGGCTGCCTGTGAGGAGCCCCCGGTGCTGTTGGTGCAGCAGGCTCTTCCCAAATCAACAACAGCATCAGGAACACTCATTTCTCCTCCTCCTTCATCCCTCAGGAACCAGCACACCACAGACTGGCTGCTAAACCACCGCTCAAGGGTGGGAGAACTTCCCCTCTCTGCTGTTCTTCACACCTTTCTCACTTCCCGCTTTCAGCTCAGGACCAAAACTCAGCACAGGCTTCTGAACCGGTGCTGTCAGAGGAGATCGCAGGGTTGGTATATGTGAAGCCCTGTGAATGAGAAAATGCAGCCCTCCTGTCCAAACACAGTGCAGGCTTCAAGCCACAAAGGTTTCAGAAGGCGGCCACCTCCTCCTGGTAGCTCCCAGGCACCGATGGACCTTGCTGAGAGAAGAAAGGGCGTGTGCTGTGGAGGCAGGCAATGC